>NW_006160087.1:2621064-2626390 GCF_000334495.1 Tupaia belangeri chinensis | reverse complement strand
CGGGGGGAGGCGGGAGGGTCCCCAGGACCACTGCATTGCAACCGCTCCTCCCAGTGTTGCCCGGGGAGGGAGGGCCAGGGCCACCACCTTCCTCAGAGCACTAGAGCGCGGGCACCTTCTGAATCGAGGGCAGTGCCCAGAGCGGGTGACGCTGGTCCTGGCCCCCTCTTGAGCGTCAGCCGTGCCTGAATTCCTACCGAGTCCAGCCTGGACTCTCCTCCCCGCCTCGTCCAGAGCTGCTCCTCGCCCGGGCTCGGAGCTGCGATACTAACCTCAGTGCGGTGCCTGGGAGGGCTGGGCCAAGCCGGTGAGGCTGAGGTCTCGCAGTGGCCTTGCCTGGGAGGGCACGTGGAGCCCAAGGCTCCTCCAGCTCAGTGTGCGGCCGCCAGGTGTGCTTCCTGCCTGCCTTGGGTCTTTCCACACTGTGTCCTAGTTTGCAGTCCCCTCTGCCGCTCGAGGTGGCCCGGCTGCAGCTGTCCCTTGCAGGTGAGGTAGAAAGGGCACTGGGGCGTGGGGGTCGGGCCCCGGGGCTCCGATTCTGCTTCTGTCTCTGCCTGGCTGTAAAAGCTTGGGCCGGGCATCCAGCTTCTTTGTATGTTTGTCCGTCTGCATGGTGGGATGGATCCATGTCTTGCCAGCAGGTAGGGTTGTGGTGAGGATCAAAGAGACTGTAATAGTGAACGTATTTGTGGGCAGGCCGCTAGATCCCACGTGGCCGACAATGTGCTTCGAATCCTGGGCCTAGCTGCTTGAGAAACACTGGGCGCGTGTGCATGCATGCCCCAAATTCTGAGGGAACGGAGTGGAGGGATTGCAGAAACAGAAAACGGTGACAGATACCAGATACAGTGTGGGAAGAGTGGGGAGGAGAGTCTGAGACAGGACGTCACAGGACACAGAAACGGGTTCTTACCTGCTCGTGGGAGCGTGTATCGTATCCCCGACTGGACTGGTGAGAAGCGCCTTCCCGTTGGAACATTCACTTTACAAGCTAGGTGACGTGTGATTTGAATATATTAAAGAAATTTAAATTTAAAAAATTAATTTGGGGGCTGACAGGTGTCACAGTGGTTAAGGGCGCTGGACTCCCACATGGCTGGCTGCGGTTCAAGTCCTGGACCTGGCGGCTTGCTTTCTCATTTTCTCTTTCCTGTCTTTCTATAGTAAAATTAAAATAAGTAAATAAATAAAGTTAAATAAAATATTCTAAAAAAAGGGATTGTAGAAGCCATCCGCCCTGTGGGGAGGTGGTGTTTTCTTACTTTCGCTCTCTGTTTCTGACGAGTACATGTGCCCCACAACAAATTTAAAAAAGAAAGAGGGAGAGAAAGAATGGAAAGGAAGGAAGGGAAGAGGGGAGGGCGGGCATATCAGGATGTGTTCTCCCCATGCTTGCAGGACAGACAGACCAAGGCGTGAGGCTTGGATACTTTCTTTTTGCTTCATTCATTTATTTTCATTTGACCAGAGAGAGAGAGAGAGAAAGTGAGAAAGCAAGCCACCAGGTCTGGGACTCAAATTGCAGTCGGCCATGTGGGAGTGTCCAGTGCCTTAACCACCTCCACCCGCTGGTCCCCCAAGATTGAATACTTTTTAAAATTTGCTGTAGGGCATGTGCACTTGCTAGAGACACTCTCCAGACTGCCGGGTCTGGGCTGCAGACCTGCAGTCAGCTATGCGGGACCTCGCCACCTTAACCCCAGAGCTCTGCTTTTCTTTGTTTGCTATGCGGCGTGTTCACTCACTGGAGATAGACAGAAAGAGGGAAAGTGAGAAGTCATCCTCCATGCAAAGAGCCGCACCACAATCCCTTCTTCATTCTTCTCAGGATTTTGGCCACGCATGCACACAAACTTGGCATGTTTCTGAAGCTGCTAGGTCCGGGACTCAGTCGGCCATGTGGGATCCGGCCTCTTAAAACCTCTATGCCACCTGCTGGCTCCTAAATCTGTTTCTTTCTTCCTTTTTTTTATAAAGAATTGTTTAATTTTACTTGCTAGTATTATTTTTTAAATTTGATCTGTGAGAGGCAGAGAGAAAAGGAAAGTGAAAAAGCAAGTCACCCAGCTCACTGCGGTTAGTGCTTTACTCCCTCCTTAGTCAGCTGGAATGAGCACCAGGAGCAACCAAAAGCTGGAAACCAAACCAGCATTTTTCAAGTCGCTAAATGCTTCTCCATGTAAGATTCCTGCTCGTCGGTGGACGGGTGTCCTTATTCTTTACACATCATAGGTTGGACGACTTGTCCCGGTTGCGCAGGCTGTAAGCGCGAGAGCCTCGATTGGAGTCCACTTCTGAGTCTGAGTTGTTTTTGTGTTTTTGTTTTGTTTTTAATTTACTCATAAATATCTAAACAAAACTAAAGGAAATGATGGAAACTAACATCTTGCTTCTCCTTTCAAGTCAACGTTGGCGAGGACTGCCCGGTGTTCGACGGGCTGTTCGAGTTCTGTCAGTTGTCGACCGGCGGCTCCGTGGGTAAGGAATGTGTGCCTCCTCCCGACGGGCTGTGCCGGCCCCGGGCGCGCTGCCTTTTCGGCCACTGTCCTGGGTAGGACTCACCTGGGGCTCGTAGAGTGGACGCTGTGGGCTTTTCCTTGGGGTCAGGTTCAGCCTCTGACGTACGCGGACGGGTGTCCTTGCCTCCGCTCCTGCCAGTGACTCCCTGCAGGCCACTGGGCGTGCGGAGCTGCCGTCCCTGAGCGCGTCTAGCAGCGAGCGCTCGAGGTGGGGCGCCAGCAGCTGCCCTGCGGTCACGGTAATTACCGTCGGAGGCCGGGAACTCCCCGCAAGTCCCTGCGCGCCATTTGTAACTTCTGGGAATACCGTAAACCGTTTCTTTTTCTTTCTTTGTTTTTAAATTATTTACTTATTTTACTTACTGTTTTAAAACTTGCTGTGGGGCACATGTGCTCACCAGAGGGAGGGGCCAGGAAGTGAGAAAGCAAGCCGCCAGGTCTGGGACTCCAACTGTGGTTGGCTGTGTGGGAGTCTAGCCCCTTAACCACCTTGCTGCCTACTGGCCCTTATAAACCATTTTTTGTTATATAATTTTATTTATTATTATTTTTTAAATTTGCTATAGAACACATGCACTCACCAGAGAGAGAGAAAAAGTGAGAAAGCAAGCCACCAGGTCTGGGACTTGAACCGTGGTTGATCATATGGGAATCCAGCACCTTAGCCACCACGTCACCGCTAGCCCTCTACATCTGTTTTTTTTCTGTTTGTGTATATCTGGACAAACACATGCAACATCTGTGTTATGTGAGTCTACCGTGCCGTGTGTGTGTGAGATGCGCATCATGCATGTTAGGTTGTAGGAAAGTCGTGCGGCGTGGCTTCCCCGACTGAAGGCAGGTAGCTAGATAGGACACGTTTTTGCCAAGTTAGAATGGAAGGTCTGTCTGCCTGCAGGACTCGGTGCTCTCCCACCGCGTGCTTTCTTGTGCTCCGTGATTTTCCATCTTTCGGCCGACCCCGCGCCGTACAGTCTGTCCCCTCCGGGCGGGTCATGTCAGTGGCCCGTGCTTTTGCTCGTTACAGTTAAAACTCCCACAGGGCTGGCCCCACGGCCTGGTAGTAAGGGAGCTGGGTCCCAGGCGGCTGCGCAGTTCGAATCCTGGCCACGTGCCCAGGACCCTGAACGGGGTGGGGGCCGCATGTGCCGTGTCATTGGCCAGTGCTTTCTCCCTCTCCATCCCCTCTCCATGTCTCTCTGTCTCTCTCTGCTGTGCGTGCCTGCTTTCTGGCAAATTACTTAGAAAGATTAAGTTAATAGCGCCACAGTGCACTCTACATGGTGTGTGTTTCTGTCACTTTCTGGACTTATGAAGGGTATTCAAAAGCTTCTTGGAAAATGAGTAGTATGAAAAACTTTTCATAGATTTCAGTTCCTTTCCACTAAAATGCAGATGAGGTGCAGGCCAGGCCTCCGTTCACCCTCATGCGCTGGTTGTTCACACTTGAACCCAGCGCTGCACTTGGGACCTTTTCAAACACATCCTGTTTTAGGTTTTTGTCATAGGGCGCATGCTCGCTGGAGAGAGAGAGGGCGACAGGGAAAGGGAGCAATCACCCCCCGAGGGGGTGGTCATGCCACAGCCACTTCACTCTCCTGGGACCTGGTACGCACGCACACATACGGGCCCGATTCTCAAGTTCCCCTGTCCGGAACTCAGACACGGGCGGCCCCGTGGGAGTCCAGTGCCTTCACACCACGCCACCTGCCGGCCCCTCTTCAGAACGTGTTTACTGTGAGCGTTCTAAGAAATCCATACATGCAACCCAGCAGCCACGTGTGCTTGTGCACACACAGACACACGCACTCTGAAACGCGATTCCCACAGAAGAGCAGTTACCTCTGCTGTTACTCTGGTATTTTTACTGTTTTATTTTTTTAAATATTTACTAATCATGTCATTACCCACTTGATCAATTTTAAGATTTCCCACTGGGTTTCCATCTTCAGTTTGGAAAACAGATTTTAAGAGTAGCCAGTCTTGAGACCAGCACTTGGTGTAATGGCTATGTCGCTGGACTCCCATGTAGTCAACCATGGTTCAAGTCCTGGATCCAGTGGCTTAAACTCACACTAGGCGCGTGTGCGTGCGTGCCCAAGATCCTGAGATGAGAATGGAGGAGAAGGGATTGCGGCGTGGCCATCCCCCTGGGGGGGTGATTTCTCGCTTTCTGTCTCTCTGTCTCTGTCTTTCTGGTGAGCACACGCGCCCTATAGCGAAAACCTCTCTAAAAAACAGAGTAGTCAGTCTTGTGTTTATTCCCTGCGGCGGGAGGGGCCGCGCTGTGAATTTGCGGTACCGCAGTGGAGCAGGCGGGCCCTACCTCGCATTGCGTTTTCTGGGCTTCTTGGAGGAAAGGGCAGGTGCCTTAGTGACTGGCTTGCGTTCTCTCTCCCTACGCCCAGCCAGCGCCGTGAAACTGAATAAGCAGCAGACGGACATTGCTGTGAACTGGGCCGGGGGCCTGCACCATGCAAAGAAGTCCGAGGCGTCTGGCTTCTGTTACGTCAACGACATCGTCTTGGCCATCCTGGAGCTGCTAAAGTACGCCTGCCCGGCCTCGGCTCTCGGAGGGCACCGGAGGGCGCCGTAGGCCAGGTTCCCTTTCCTGTCCCCGGGCTTGCCTCCCTAGTTCGCTTTTCGGCGAGTGTCTCTGGCCGTCCTCTCCTTGGCGGGGTCTTGGTTTGATCTGAGCCTGCGGCAAGATCAGGGGCAGGTGCCGCTCAGATCCTGCCTCCAGAGTGTCCCTGTGTGGCTGGAGCTGACCCTGCCTGTAGAGTAGGAAGATCGGACTTGGTCGGCTC
>NW_006160087.1:2618874-2620622 GCF_000334495.1 Tupaia belangeri chinensis | reverse complement strand
GCTCTTCCACCTTCCTTCAGCCAGTTTCCACGTCTCTGGTGCTTAGAGATACCTGAGGGAGGCAGCCAGCCCGGTAAGCTGGGCCCTGGCGCCCTTGGCGCGTCCCGTCCCCAAAGAGCCCCCAGACCCCTGATCCCCTTCTGCTCGTAGGTACCACCAGAGGGTGCTGTACATCGACATCGACATCCACCACGGCGATGGCGTGGAGGAGGCCTTCTATACCACAGACCGGGTCATGACCGTGTCCTTTCATAAATACGGAGAGTACTTCCCAGGAACGGGAGACCTACGGGTGAGCACTCCCTGCAGGAGCCGGCCAGCTCGCCCTCCGCCTCCGGCCGCTCTTACCACGCCTGAACTGCTTCCTGCCTCTTCTGCCATTCAGATCAGCACACCCTGTCTGGGGCACCTGCTGGGGTCTCTTCCCTCCCTGTCCTGGAAGAAGGGCGTGATGGGACCCAGTGTCAGGGAAGGGTAGGCGTCTCCTACGCCCGTGCCCCCCCAGCCATGGCACCCTGTGCGTGTTGAGCTGGAGCTGGGATTTGAGGCTCTTGTGGGCTGTCTGGAGGGTTCTTGGCATTGTCAGGTCCTCTTCCCCTTTGAGAGCCGAGCTTCTCTCCCCAGCAGAGGACCCGGGGCTTTGCCTCCAATACAGAGCAGGTAATAGGCAGGCCCCTTCCCTGGGATCCGCACCCTGCCCCTCAGGGTAAGAGCCCTTGAGAGCTCCTTCACCGAACTCCTGCCCTGCTAGGAGTGAAGTCAGCTGCCCCGCCCTGTCGGTAGCCCTTGGGGAAAAAGTAGCCCCAGCTCAGCCGTCAGCAGCGTTAGGCTAAGTGAGGTTCGCTGATTCCTTGGACGAACTCCCCTTCCCTCGCTGCTTCCCTCTACACCTCCCTAGAGAGGAGAGGGGGCGGAGCGGCAGTAGAGCTCCCTGGGGAGAAGGGCTTGTTGGGTGCTGTTACTTCTCCACCAGCTGCAGTGCACGGGTAGATCTGCCGCCATGGGCAGGCTGCTCCTCAGCGCCTGGCAGGGGCTGGCTCAGCGGTGACTCCAGTGTGCGCTCGACCTGCCGTCGGACACCAGTGTCGCCCTGGAGCCTACTCGAGCTGGCCTGCCTCACGCCGGCACGGCTCCTGTGGCTCTCCGCACCCGCGTAGTCCCCGTCCCCGAGTTCCTCGGTTTCACCTTCCTGTCCCCTCGACTAGGATATCGGGGCTGGCAAAGGCAAGTACTATGCCGTTAACTACCCTCTCCGAGACGGGATCGACGACGAGTCCTATGAGGCCATCTTCAAGCCGGTAAGTGGCTCCGTGCCCCTGCACTACCACGGGCTTGGCCGGGGGCGGGGGCGCAGAGCGCCTCCCACGCCCCAGGGATGTCTCCGCTGCGGCCGCTCGGAAGCAGGTCCCTTGGGCCTGGGTGCTTGTGTGGCCCTTCGAGTGTGCGTTGGTGCCCTCTGCGGGTACCAGGCCATCCGAGATGATCCGCACTCCGCGTACCCATGGCGCATGGGCGGTCCGTGTCTTTGGCGTCAGCTCTGGGAGGTAACCGTGTTCTGGCCGGGCCTTCTGTTGAAGAAGTGGAGGCTTGTTCCCACCTTTGCAGACTGGCCTTGTCTGGGGAAGTCGTTCGCCAGCCCTCCAGAGTCCGAAAAAGCCGCCGGGCAGGTTCTGTGGCAGGCCCGCTGCTTGTGTTGGAGGGACCGACAGAGGGACAGAGGCGTGCGAGCCAAGCCGTTGCCCGGGGTG
>NW_006160087.1:2609409-2617482 GCF_000334495.1 Tupaia belangeri chinensis | reverse complement strand
TGGGCCGTCCGTGTCTTTGGCTTCAGCTCTGGGAGGTAACCGTGTTCTGGCCGGGCCTTCTGTTGAAGAAGTGGAGGCTTGTTCCCACCTTTGCAGACTGGCCTTGTCTGGGGAAGTCGTTCGCCAGCCCTCCAGAGTCCGAAAAAGCCGCCGGGCAGGTTCTGTGGCAGGCCCGCTGCTTGTGTTGGAGGGACCGACAGAGGGACAGAGGCGTGCGAGCCAAGCCGTTGCCTGGGCTGGGGGCCCTCAGGGGCGATGTCCCCGATGGGCCGATGTCCCAGATGTGCCATTCAAGCTGGGCTTCGAAAAAGGAAGTGCCACGTGAAGGAGGCGGGCCGAAGGGCGGCGTTCCCGGAGCCGAGCCAGCAGGCACAGGGGCCGGTGCAGGCATTGCAGAGGCGGTGGACACGTGGGGGTGACTATTCCGAAGGCAGCCTGGAGTGCCCTGCTGAGGAGTCAGGTCTTTGCCAACCAACAAGCAGCAAGAAGCCGTTAATGGAGTATTACCTGGATCGGAAGGCCCTCAGCCACACCGCGGGCCTGCTGACCCAGCAGGAAAGGGGCCAGCGCTAGAAGTAGCTGTGAGATAGATCACAGGGGTGGGCCGGCCTGGCCCAGGAGTGCAGCAGGTACCGCCAGCCTTCTGGTGCCAGACCCCCAGGGCTGATGGGGACTTGATCGCCCCCTCCCGGTTTGAGCGCCCCAAATCCTGACAGAGGGAGAAACGGGGAGAGGACTGTAGTGTGACGACGCCTCGTGGTGGGAGTGCGGTCCCTCCCTTTCTTGGAAATACCCATGCCCTCTGGGAAAACATTTCAAAGTGTTTCCTGAGGGCCAGCAGGTGGCATGGTGGATAGGGTGCTGGGCTCCACATGGCCAACCATGATTCAAATCCTAGACCTGGTGAGCACACAAGCCCTGTAGCAAATTAAAAATAAAAATACTGGAGACCAGCAGTTAGCATAATGGCTGTGTCATTGAACTCCCATGTAGTCGACTGTGGTTTGATCCTGAACCCGGTGGCTTAAACTCATGCCGGGCACGTATGCGTGCATGCCCAAGATCCCGAGAAGAGAATGGAGGAGAAGGGATTGTGGTGTGGCCATCCCCCAGGGGGTGATTTTTCGCTTTCTATCTCTCTCTCTGTCTTTCTGGTGAGAGCATGCGCCCTGTAGCAAAAACCTCTCAAAAAATAAAAAATAAAATACTGGGTGGGACCAGCAGTTGGCGAAATGGCTATGTCGCTGGACTCCCATGTAGTCAACTGTGGTTTGAGTCCCAGACCCGGTGGCTTAAACTCACGCCGGGCGCATATGAGTATGTGCCCAAGGTCCCAAGAGGAGAGGGATTGTCGTGTGGCCATCCCCCTGGGGGGATGATTTCTCGCTTTCTGTGTCTCTCTCTCTCTCTCACACTCACTCTCTGCTTTCTGGTGAGCGCACATGCCCTATAGCAAAAATCTCTTCCAAAAAACCCCAGAAATACTGGGGCTCATAGGTGGCTTGAGCTCATAGGTGGCTTGGTGGTTAAGGGCACTGGAATCCTACATGGCCGACCACGGTTCAAGTCCTACAACTGGCAGCTTGCTTTCTTACTTTCTTTCCTGCCCCCCTAGTCAAATTAAATTAAATAAAGTTAAATTAAACATAATTTAAAAAAAAAAAAAAAAAGAATAGGCAGGTCTCATATTAATATTAAAAAATATTAATAATGGTCTTTTTTCTTTTTCTTTTTCTTTTTTTTAGGTTTTTGCCTAAGGGCACATGTGCTCCTCAGAGATGAGACAAAGACAGAGGGAAAGTGAGCTATCACCCGCTCCCCACGGGGGAGTGCCACCTTGCAACCCCTTTTCCTCCATTGTCCTCCCAGGATCTTGGGGTGCATGCACGTGCACACACTCCTGGGGTGCTTTTCAAGCCCTGCGGTCTGGGACGACTGCAGTTGGCCACGTGGGAGTCCAGTGATGTAACCGCTATGCCATCTACTGGTCCCTAAATAAATAATTCTTTAAAAAAAAAAATATTTCCTGGGACCAGCAGGTGATCTGATGGTGAAGGTGCTGCATTCCACATGGCTGATCACAGTTTGACCACGGACCCAGTGGCATGATTCAGCCGGGCGCACGTGTGTGTGCATACTCAAAGTCCCAAGAGGAGAATGTAGGAGAAGGGACTGTGGCATGACCGTTCCCCCAGGAGGTGACTTCTCACTTTCTCTCTCTGTCTCTGGCCAAGTGCATGTACCCTGTGGCAAAAACCTGAAAACAGTGTCTCCTGGGGCCAGCAGGCAGCGTGGGTGATGGAGGCCCTGGATCCCACAGCGCTGATTCTGCGACTCACATCCCAGACTTGGCAGCTCAACAAAATGCCGGGCCAGCAGGTGGCATGGTAGCTAAGGTGCTAGATTCCCACCATGCCCAACCATGGTTCAAATCCCGTCCCAGCGGCTTGAAAATCACTCTAGGCAGGTGTGCGTACATGCCTAAAATCCTAAAAAGAGAATAGAAGAAAAGGGATTAAAGCATGGCTGTAGCCCTAGGGCTAGGGGACTTCTCACCTCCCCACTACATCTCTCCCTGGCAAGCTCATGCATACTATGGCAAAAAAAAAAAAATTTAAGTGTTCCCTGGAGCTGGCTGGTGGCGTGGTGGTTAAGGGTGTTGGACTACCACATGATTGACCACGGTTCAAGTCCCAGACCTGGTGGCTTTCTCTACCCCCCCACTCCCCCCACCCCCCCGTCCCTGTCTGGTCAAATTAAAATAAATAAGTAATTTTTTAAAAAGTGTTTTCTTACAGGGAACCAGCAGTTAGCGTAATGGCTATGTTGCTGGACTCCCACGTAGTCGACCGCGGTTCACGTCCTGGACCCGGTGGCTTAAAACTCACGCTGGGCGCGTGTGCGTGCGTGCCCAAGATCCTGAGAGGAGAATGGAGGAGAAGGGATTGCGGCTGACCATCCCCCCCCCCCGGGGGTGATTTCTCGTTTTCTGCCTGTATGTCTCTGTCTGTCTGGCGAGCACATGTACCCTATAGCGAAAATTTCTCACAAAAAAAAAAAAAAAAGTGTTTCCTTACTATATCCGTCTCAAAGTCTGTAGGACTGAGTGTAGAGCAGGTCCTCTAAGGGCCAGGAAGGCTTCTGAGAGGAAGCGGCACTGGAGCTCATGCAGTGCGAGGAGGGAAAGCCTCAAGGAGCTGACAGGCCACCCTGCATTCCGCACTACTAACATCAGGAGGGTCTTGGCTTTCAGATGAAAAAACTGAAACCCAAAGTGAGGAAGTGAGCGCCCCCGCCTGGCACGCCTTTTCCTGCCACATGGCACGAGTGTGGGTGGAAAGGCAGGAGTGGGTGGTAAGCACAGAAGAGCTCCGCCCACTGCCTGCCCCGTGCCTGGCATAACTGCACGCAGCTGGCAGTGACCAGGTGTGCCCCTTCAGGTCACATCCAAAGTGATGGAGATGTTCCAGCCCAGCGCCGTGGTCTTGCAGTGTGGCTCAGACTCCTTGTCTGGAGATCGCTTAGGCTGCTTCAATCTGACCATCAAAGGTGAGGCGGGTAGCATACAGAGGGGCGGGGCAGGCAGCTCCTGCTGGCCCCCTGTAACCCAGCACCCTCCTCCCACCAAGGGCATGCTAAGTGTGTGGAATTTGTCAAGAGCTTCAACCTGCCTATGCTGATGCTGGGAGGCGGTGGCTACACCATCCGTAATGTCGCGCGGTGCTGGACGTACGAGACGGCCGTGGCCCTGGACACGGAGATCCCGAATGGTAACAGTTCCGGGCTGGCGTCGTGGGTACGAGCTGGGCCTTGCAGGTCCTCAGGTTCTCAGCCCTTCTCCACTTGACCTCTCTTCTGACACACGTCATGTCCTCTCCTGATTGACACACAGCCATCCGACTCCCCAGCCCTCTGTGACTCCCGTCTCCCACCTGCTTTTGGTCTGGGCAGGATCATCAGTGGGTGTATATAGCTTTGAAATTCCTAGACTCCAGGGTAACCCATGCTCGCTGCGAAGAGTTATGAGCAGGCTTGGGCCTCCTGGTGACATTACCATTGGCGTGGACAGTGGAGAACATTATTTAAGATTAAAATCCTGGGCCAGCCCCATAGTCTTGTGGGTAAGAGAGCCAAACCTGTGACCACGGTTCTAGTCCCAGCCCTGGTGGTTTGAAAAACATCAAGGTGTGTGTGCATGCACAAGTGTATGTGGCTAAAACTCCCAACAGGATGGAGAAATGCAGAAAGGATAGTGGTGTGAACACACCCTGCTGGGGATACACCCGTTTCTCTGTGCACACACACCCTCTGGCAATTAAAAAAAAAAAAAAAAGATGAGAACTCCGAAGTTACCCAGCTCTCCTAGGGCAGAGGCGTTGTCTGATAGCTGGGTAGATGGGTCCAGAGGGACCCGCAGGGGCTTTCCTGGGGCCACCGTGTGAGCCAGACCCCTCGGCTCCCTTCTCTCCTGCCCAATCAGAGCTTCCTTACAACGACTACTTCGAGTACTTCGGACCAGATTTCAAGCTTCACATCAGCCCTTCCAACATGACCAACCAGAACACCAACGAGTACCTGGAGAAGATCAAGTGAGTACGCCCGCCGGCACCCGGGCTGCACCCAGGTTCCGTGTCCCCACCCAGAGCCCAGCCACTCTCCCCCCTGGCCACAGACAGCGGCTGTTTGAGAACCTGCGGATGCTGCCTCACGCGCCGGGGGTCCAGATGCAGGCCATCCCCGAGGACGCCGTCCCGGAGGAGAGCGGCGAGGACGAGGATGACCCCGACAAACGCATCTCAAGTAAGAGCCAGGCCAGCTCTGCCACTCGGGAGGCCGCTCAGGCTGGCAGTTCCCTCCCTGTCCTGTGCCTTCCCCTTGGTGTCTCTGGGGCCACCCCGGAAAGCACTGGGACAGATCCCGAGACAGCCACCTCCTCTCACCTCTCCACTGCCCCAGTCTGCTCCTCTGACAAGCGGATTGCCTGTGAGGAAGAGTTCTCTGACTCCGACGAGGAGGGGGAAGGTGGCCGCAAGAACTCTTCCAACTTCAAAAAAGCCAAGAGAGTCAAAATAGAGGATGAGAAAGAGAAAGAGCCGGAAGAGAAGAAAGGTGGGTTTGGGTGGGTCGGGACTTGGTCTTGCACCCAGGAGGGAGTGACTCGGGCTCTTCCTCAGTCATTGGGCCTTCCAGGGGCTCTCAGGAGCGGCAAGTGCCATCCCCACCAGTGGCCCAGCAGCCTTCCCACAGGGCCCAGGCCGCTCTGGCAGCTCTGCTCCCAGGGGGCTGCCTCCGCCCACCAGGCCCTGGCTCTAGCAGGCTGAGAAACCGGTCCAACCTGCTCTCACAGGCTCACTAGGACCTGGGACTGGCTTCTTTCTTAGGTCCAGTGAGCCAGTGTTGGGGAAGGGGGTTCAAGGTAGCAGGGTGCAGTGCCCTCGTGGGTCTTTCTGGAGGGGCTCCCCAGTCACCCTTGCACTCTTATGTTCTAGAAGCCCCAGAAGAGGAGAAAGTTAAGGAGGAGAAGCCCGAAGCCAAAGGGTGAGGAAGGAGCTGCCTGCTGGCCACCCCCCACCATCAGGACAGGCACGGGGACATCAGCCCTTGTCCCACCAGCCCAGCAGGATGGTGCCCGGGACAGCTGGTCCACTCACAAAGGCCTCTTTGAGGGGCCAATCTTGCTGCCTCTGCAGTTCTAGGCAGAGCTAGGAAGCCCCAGCCCCGGCAGTCACCTGGGTCCTGTGGGAGTCAGTGTCCACGCTTGCTGCCACGCGGCCTCGGGGGTGCTCTCATGCAGCGTCTCTGCTCTCTCCACAGGGTCGAGGAGGAGGGCAAGCTGGCCTGAGCAACCTCTTCAGATCTGGCTCCCTGCCAAGCTCCCCACACCCTCAGATTTTATATTTTCTATTTCTGTGTATTTATATAAAAATATATTAAATATAAATATCCCCAGGGACTAGACAGGAACCAGGGTAGCCGCACTGGGCTACCTCCCCTCGCAGCCGCCTTGCCACTCATCCCGCCCTGGCCAATAGCACCATAAATGGTGCCAGGTCTGGGTAGAAGGGACAGGCAGCCATAAGACAAAACCTGGAACGCCAGGCGCCTGTCTGGCAGCTTTGGGAAGGTCCCCTTGGCATTCTAGAGGGGGCAGTCAAGTCTTCAGGGACCCTGTTCTGTTCAGGCTCCTGATGTGACATCAGCCATTTTGGGATGGGTTCTGGTCTCCTACCTTCCCACTTAGGAGCCAGGACCCTCACAGCTGCCTGCCTGGGTTGCCTCCAGTCCTGCAGGTGGAAGTGGTGGTCTAGTTTCCTTTCTGGAGATACTATTTTCATTTTTTGTGAGATTCTTTATAATAAAATGGTACATTTCTATACCTACACCTTCCTGAGCATGTTTGCGCCCAGTGGCCCTAGGAGTTTCAGCCTTCTGCTTGTCGTCCTCGCAGTGGACCCAGGCAACCCCCTGCACAAGAACCCATAAACTTACCTGTCTTCCTGCCCCATCCCTGCGGTTTGTGGTTACTGTTTTCCACAGATCTTGCCCTGTCCCCAGAAGAGCACTCATTAAAGCACCACTAAAGGGACGACATTTATTCCTTTTCCAAATGTTACAGTAAAACCAGGTGGAAGAGAATGTTTTTAGCAGTTAGAAAAAAAAAAGTACAAATCTGGGGTTTGGCCATTAAAAGTTATTTACATCCATGGGAGAAAGAAAGACAACACGAAGTTGTTTCACATTACAGACCTCCCCTCCCCAAAGCCTACCACTCGCTTACCAAGTCAGAAAGAGCTGATTCACAAGCTGGAGGTTTGAACTTGAGTAAGACATTTATAAAAACCCAGACAGGGGCAGTGTCCTCCCCAGCCCAGGTGCCACTAGGCACAGCACAAAGAGACTAAAACTCAAAACGGGGGAAGGCTGGACACTCAGGGTTTGGGAGTATAAGCACCCCACTTCTGGCTCAGGGATTTGGGGAGCAGGGTAAACAAAACCTACTTGGAAAAGAACTGGGGAAGAAAACCAGCAACTGCCGTCTGCAGGGGTGGGTGGGGACAAGGGAGGCAGCAGGGCAGGAGCATGTCACATCACTAACCTAACTTGGGAAACTGTAAGGGACCATCTTCAACTGCCATAGAGGAAGGCCAGATGGCTGATGGGAAAATCCACAGGAGGGAGGATAGGAGGGAACGTGGCTGGGAGGGGGCGGCAGCCCCTCCCTTTCTGGGCACAGGAAGGCAGCCAGGGCACCAGGTCCAGGCAGTGACCTCACAAGGACAGCACAGTTTTTGCAGCTCAGAGATCACCCACCTGCCCCCACCCAGCTACTCATTCTGCTCGGCGTTGGCCGGCGCAGGGCCGCTCTCGGGCCCCGAGGGGGTGGACGGCTCTGCAGCCCGGGGCCCTGCCTCGTCCTCGGCGTCTGCGGCCTTGGAGGCGGCACTGGCCTCTGCCCCCTTGGCCTGGGGCTCTTGGCTCTCGGGGGCGGCCTTCCCTTCCTGGGCTGTGCCCTCGTCGCTGCAGGCGCCCAGCTCGCCCTGCTCCTCTTCCTCGGTGGGCGAGGAGGCAGAAGAATCGCCTCCGCCCTCCTTCCGATTTCTCTTGAAGGACAGGCCGCTCAACTTGAAAGGCTTCTTGAAAGAGAATTTCTTCTTCTTCTTAGGGGTCTCCTTGGAGGAGACCTCCCCCTTGGCCTCCGCACCCTGGCTAGGAGGGGCCGGCTCGATGGCATCGCCAGTGGCCCCAGCTGCCTCATCTGTTCCGTTCACGGGGGGCGACTCCCCTTCCCCCTTGGGGGATAAGTCTCCATTGCTTTTCACGTGGCCGTTCTCCTGCAGGCAGAGGAGGCAGCAGTGAGGGCCGGGGCTTCGGCCCCTTCCAGACACCGGGGTCCCCGACTCGATCTGCTGCAGCCTCAGAGTGCCTTGGGCTTCACCCCACCCGGGATCCCGTCAAACACCTCCCTCGCAGGCCGCGGGCCTCCGGAGCGCAGAGGCCGCGGCCGGCAGGAGGCGCTGGGTCCGCGCCCCCACCCCTCCCCGGGGCGCGCTCTCCATCCGCGCCGAGCGCTCC
>NW_006160087.1:2602236-2608587 GCF_000334495.1 Tupaia belangeri chinensis | reverse complement strand
AATGAGCGCCCAATCGAGGGGCGGGGGCGGGGTCGAGTCGCGGGCCCCACTCGCGCAGCGGGCGACTCCGCGGTCTGGCCCGGCTCCCCCTGCAGGTACGCGTGGGAGGAGGGCGCCCACCGTGCAGCGCCGGGCAGAGGGCCTGGGGGCCGGGGACAGTCGTCCTGCCCGCTCCGCCCGCTCTCTGGGCCACCGCGGAGCGGCTCCCCTCGCCTCGATCCTTCCCTGGCAGTCCCTGACCGACTCCCCCTGGAACTCTCCGGAGCGCTCACGTGCCTGAGCTCGTCAAACGGCTGGTCCTGAGTTAGGCTGCAGAAAATGTGTTCTCCGAGGCCGCAGCCCCGCTCATGGCTCGCTCGGTGTCCGTCCGGCCTGGAGACCGGTCACACATCCCTCCCCGCAGCCCGGGGTCTGGCCTGCACGGGCTCGCGGAGTCTGTTGCAGCCGGTCCTCAACCCTCTCCCCGGTCTCTTGGTGGACGGTCATACTAAGCCTGACCCCCCTCTGTCCCCGGCCTGAGCCCTCACAGGTCCCCTCTGGGGTCTGTGCAATGAAGGGCACCCCTGACTTGAGTCTGGAACTTCCTCCACCGCACACACACCTGCTCTCCCTCATCCGGGCTCGTCCTAGCAAAGGGACCTCGCCAGGGGAGTCTACAAACCGCAAAACTCTCCGTTTTCCAAAGGAGAGGATGGGACCACCCTGAGGCCAGCCCCACGGCTGTTCCAGCCTCCCCCTGCCTGAGAGAGGGCCTAAGGCAGGCCAGCTGGGGATGGGGTGGCGGGAGGCTCCCCAGCTCCGTCTTGTCTTCTGCATCTCCTTCCCCTGGGCGGATAGGAGGGAACTCCTGAGTGGGGCAGTCAGGCAGGGCCCGCTGCCCAGCCCCCAGGAGAGGGAGGGGGCTGCAGGAAGTGTTGCAAAGCCAGGCCCAGTCCTGCTCGGCACCGCCCCCACCTCCCTGCCCCTGTGAGGAAGGCCTTCTGGGAGCCACCGGCTGTGAACTGTGGGGACACTCCCAGGGCCTGAGAAATCGGGAACTCCACTGCATCTGACCACAGAGGCCAGGAGAGGGCCAGGGGCCTCCACCTTCCGCACTCCTGGAGCCTCCACCTTACCCCCACTCTGAGACTAGAACATGCTGGGCTTCATTAGCACCCCCCCCCAGACTGGGCTACTGAGGCTCAGAAAGGGCACATGACTGCCCCAGGGCACACAGCTGGCAGGAGCTAAGGAGAAGAAAGGGTCTGGGGAGGTCTGGTAAAGTGGGCTGGGGCTGGGGCTGGCGACCGCAGGTGGTGTGGGGGGTAAGGACGCTGCACTCCCACTCAGCTGACTGCAGTTTGAGGCCCAGACCTGGTGGGTCTTGCTTTCTCACTCTCCCTCTCTCTTTCTCTTTCACTCTGTCCCTCTCTGGTCAAGTTTAAATAAATAAATTAATTAAATTAAATAATTCTTTTAAAAATATGTATTTTTAAAAACTTGGCTGGGGTTGTCAAGAAACCCCTGGAAGAACTTCCTGTTGAGACCTGGAACTTCCTGGTCAGGATGGGGCCAAGAGCGACCCCGTGGGTGGGGCAGGGCACCACGACCCTCAGCACAGCAGCCCCACCGCCGTCCCAGAGCTGGGTGTCCTGACCTGCTCTGTCTTGGCCACAACAGGGACCACCCTGTGCTGGCCGCAGGGCTCAGAGAGAGGATGCCTGCAGCCCGGGGGTTAGGGTCAGAGGGCTCCCGAGTCCACCACTGCCTTGTGGGGATCTCAGGAGGAAGGAGCAGCAGGGCTCAAAGACCCAAGTCCCTGGGCCAGGGAAGCCAGTCCACAGGATGGACTGCATCACCAAACCCCAGGTGGCTGGGGAGAGGGCGCCCAGGAGCCTGGTCTCCTCAAATCCAGGACGCAGGCTGCTGCAGGGCCGTGGGGGGCGGGGTGCAGTGGCGTCCACGACCCGCTCCGTCCACACCGCTCCTTCCTCCCAGCTGCTGCCAGCCCAGACAGTGCGCTCATTGTTCCAGCCTCCGGGAGCCTGTGTGCGACTGTGTGCTCTGTCTCTGTGCGACGGGGCATTGCTGTGTCTGTGTGGGACTTTGTGAGTGCGCGTGACCAGGTGGGGACGTTCCTGAGGGATGCCTGCATCTTTGGCTCTGGGGATTCAAGGGTGCAAGCGCCTTGGTAACTCCTGGCACCCCTGGGACTTTCTCGGTGTGGCCTGACCCTCCTTGCGACTGTGTCTGGGTGACTGTGGGTGTGTAACTATGAGTGTGTGTGGCTGTGTGAGAGACCGTGAGCTGCAAAGAGAGTGTGTTCCCATGGGGGGCTGAGTGCTTCAGGGGTCACTGGCCCCCTTGGAGGCAAGGGCTTCTGCCAGGACAGTGACGGGGAGAGGAAGCCTGGAAAGGACAGGGTGATTCTGGGGCGGATGAGGAGGGACGCTGCAGGGACCTGAGACCCCCATTCACACACCACCGGTCCCAGCTTTCCTGGGGGCTCAGACCTGCCCGGCCTGAGGGGGAGGAGGGCAGCAGAGAACACTGCCAGGAAGGTGGCTGCGGGGAGACCTTGAGGCCCCAGGGCCACCGAGGAGGGGTCAGAGTAGAGGCCAACACAGCTGTGAGTGGCAGGATCTAGTCGGGGTTGGACGGAGGGCCTTCCTGGTGGCGGGACCAGCGTAGGTAGAGACAGCAGAGAGTGCCCGGGTCCCAGCTGGGGCCCTCGGCGATGGTGACTCGTCATCAGCCCTTCTGGGGAGCATCAGCTGAACCTGGAGACCTCAGTTCTAGCCCCAGCTCTGCTTCCTCCCGCGTTGTTACCTCGAGCAGGTCCTCTGTCCTCTTTGGCCTCAGTTTGCTCATCTGTACAGTGACAGGTCAGGCCCGTGACTTACCATTCAAAAGACTTCCTGGAATGCTGCTCGCTACCCAGGGGAGAGCTGGCGTGCCACGCAGGCGCCTCCCTCCGGAGGAGTTTCCCATCTAGGGGAAGACAGTGCCTGGAGGGGAGAAGAGCCAGCCGGACTCAGAGTTAGGCCAGGGCCTGCGGGCTGCGTGGGGGAGAAGGCGCGCAGAGAACTGCTGCTCAGGTGGGGCAAAGTGGGGATTTGGATGGTCTGTGTGAGGGCGTGAGGGTGGGGTGCAGGGAGGGCCTAGTCAGGAGGGGAGGGCTGCGGCAGCCCCTTTTCTTTTCTTCTTTTTTGGAGAGGTTTTTGCTATAGGGCGCAGGCGCTTGCCAGACAGACAGAGAGAGAAAGCAAGAAATCACCCCCCGGAGGGATGGCCATGCCACAATCCCTGCCCCTCCAGTCTCCCCTAGGAATCTTGGGCACGTGCAAGTGCCCGGCGTGAGTTTAAGCCACCGGGTCCGGGACTCAAATCGCGGTCGACTACATTAGAGCCCAGCGACATAGCCATTGCGCTAACTGCTGATCCCGTTGCAGCCCACTTTCTGCGTGGGGGGACAGCCGGTGAAGGGGATCTACAGAGACAAGGCATCAGGGGAAAAGGACCTGGGAGGGAGGTGCCGAATCTAGACTTGCTGAGTCCGAGGTGCCCAGGGAACATCCAGGGGGCATCCGGAAGGCGGCCTGGAGCCCATGTGCTTTGGCATAGGCATGCACCCGGGCTTTCCAGTCAAAGGCCAGGCGGGATCTGCAGTCTGGCCAGTGACCTTACAGCGACGACAGGCTTGGAGTCAGGACTGACGCAGGAAACCTGGGTCTCTGGTTCCCGGCAGTAAGAGGGTGGCTGCAACCGGGCAGTGTGTGAGGTCACCCCAAGTCCCTGGCAGTTGGAGCTCTGCCTCAGTGGGGCAGGCAGCAGCTGAGGGCCAGAGAGAAGCCAGAAGGCCGGGGCAGGAGGCACCCCAGTGCAGAACCCCGAAGAGCCCCGACCCCGGAGAGCCTTTGTAAAAGGCGGGGAGGACCAGCAGTAATACTCGTCCTAGCTGCTGGTACAGGTGTCTTCTTGGCCCCAGGCCTGTGCCCACTGCCTCCCGGCATGAGCTCGTGCTGGGACGACGTGCCCCTGCACCCAGAGAGGAGCTGCAGCCGGGGCGGGTTTCTATCGCAGGGTACAGAGGGGTCGGGCTGGGCTTGGGGACATCTGGAAGGGATCTATGGGGTGCTTCCAGAGGCTGAGGGTCAGCAGGCTGTTGGCAGGGAGAGGCCAGGCCAGGTGCTGCAGGGCCAGGGCCAGGCTGGACTTCTCAGGACGGAGCTGCTTCCCATGGGCCTGGTCTCCGCTTCCGGGTTGGAGTTCAGTGGGACCCAAGTCTGAGTACAGGCCTGGAACCCAGACTGGGCACTGGGGTACCTCTGGAGCCCTTCACAGGGTCCCACCATCCAAATAGTCACCACATCACAGGGACAGGGAATACGAATACACCCTGCCCCTCCTCCCTCTTCCTGACTTTCAGTTTCTATGAGGCCCTGGGTGTCTGGGGAAAGGGCAGAGGGATATGGATTGCTTGCAAGTTTCCAGCTAAAATCCCCCCAGGGGAAGTCCCTCCAAAGGGAAACTGAAACTCTCTGCCAGCCGGGTCCCCAAACCCACCTCTTGCCTTCCACGCCCTGCCCGCCATCACCTCTCAGCACCCAGACCACTGCCACCTTCCAGCTCAGGGACCCCGAGGAAGTCCCCTCCGTCACTGGCCTCACCCTGCCCCCTCCGTGAGCCACAAATGCTGGGAGCTACCGAGGGGAGGCCTCTGGGGGTGTGGGCACTTGTGTGGAGTGGCTTTCTCCCCACGGCATGGCTATAGGGCCTCTCTGAGCCCCAGCTTCCTGTCTGTAAAGTGGAAGTGCTGATGGTCCCCACCTCTTGGGTTACTGCCAGGTAAAGCAGCGTGCTGTCCAGGGGGCCCAATCCCCGCGGAGCTCCTGGGAGGCCCCGAGCTGTGGGGCAGAGCCAGCCGGGAATCCCGAGTCGCGCCCATTCTGGGACCACCCTGAGACCACCGCAGCCCTGCCTGACCTTTCCTCTGGAGAGAAGGCGGAGGGACTGGTCTGGGCTGTTCTCAGGATGCCGACCTGTTCCCTGTTCGGGGAAACTCAGGTCCTTAAGGAGTAGAAGGATATACTTCTTCCAGAACTCCGGGGGCTCTTCTTGTACCCCCGGAACTCAAACCGCGGTCGACTACATCAGAGCCCAGCGACATAGCCATTACGCTAACTGCTGGTCCCGTTGCAGCCCACTTTCTGCGTGGGGGGACAGCTGGTGAAGGGGATCCACAGAGACAAGGCATCAGGGGAAAAGGACCTGGGAGGGAGGTGCCGAATCTAGACTTGCTGAGTCCGAGGTGCCCGGGGAGCAACCTGGTCCAGGATTCAAACTGCACAGTTTGCCATGTGGGATCCAACACTTTCACCTCCACACCAATGCTGGCCCCTCTTCTCTCTCTTTAAATTAAAACAATTATTTTTTTTATTTTGGAGAGGTTTTTGCTATGGGGCGCGTGCGCTCGCCAGAAGTACCCCAGAAGTGTCCCCCCAGACTTTTCCCACAGGGACACCCTCCAGAACCCCCCAACACTCATTTCATCCGTCCCTCCATCCCTTCTCGGATTCTTGTTCACTCCCGCCTGCACAGGGATGTCTTCCACTTCTCCAGAGCGCCAGGTTGTGAGATCAAGGCCCAGCCCTGATGTGTGGTGCAGGAGCACAGCTGCGCGATGCTGGGAGCCACATGGGAAGGCTGAGGGTTCGTGTCCCGGCTCTCCCTGAACACAGGCACACCTGTGGTCAGCTGTTGTCAAGGGCGCCCCCTCCAGATGAAACACATAAACGAATGCTTGAAAGGGCGAGACTTCAGTTTATTTCCCTCCGCTGAGCTTCAAAGCCTGGCTTTTGTTTGCTTCTTTGCCGTAGGACTAGGGCACATGAGGTTACCAGAGACAGAGAAGAGAGAGAAAGTGAGGAACAGCCCCTGGGGGATGGCCACACTGCAACCCGTTTTCCTTCAATCTCCTCTTGGGATTTGGGGCATACACGCCTGCCATTTTTAAAAATATATATATTTTATTTAACTTTATTTATTTATTTACTTATTTAAATTTGACCAGAGAGGAACAGAGTAAGAGAGAAAGTGAGAAAGCAAGCCGCCAGGTTCAGGACTCGAACCTCAGTCGGCCATGTGGGAGTCCAGGATCCTTACCCACCACATCACCTGCCGGCCCCACTTTTCCCAGGCTGCCCAGTCTGGGGCAGAACATGCAGCTGGTCATGTGGCACCCAGCACCGTACCCTCCCCACCAGCCAGCCCCCATTGCTCCCCACTTCCTCAGAAAGCTGAGCTCCCTCCAACCTCCAGGCCTTGAAACCGCTGTCCCCTCCGCCTTGCTGAATCCCTTCTCCTCTTTCC
>NW_006160087.1:2596928-2602137 GCF_000334495.1 Tupaia belangeri chinensis | reverse complement strand
TGTTAACCGCTATGCCCTCTGCTGGTCTCACCCTTCCCCCCCCCCACCCTCCGCATGATTTTCAAGCAACCTGGTCCAGGATTCAAACTGCACAGTTTGCCATGTGGGATCCAACACTTTCACCTCCACACCAATGCTGGCCCCTCTTCTCTCTCTTTAAATTAAAACAATTATTTTTTTATTTTGGAGAAGTTTTTGCTATGGGGCGCGTGCGCTCGCCAGAAAGACAGAAGGAGACATAGAGACAGAAATCGAGAAATCACCCCCAGGGGGGATGGCCACGCCGCAATCCCTTCTCCTCCATTCTCCTCTCGGGATCTTGGACACGCATACACATGCACCTGGCGTGAATTTAAGCCACCGGGTCTGGGACTTGAACCACGGTCGACTACATAGCAGTCGGTGACATAGCCATTATGCCAACTGCTTGTTCCAAAACAACTTTTTAATTGCCAGAGGGCGTGTGTGCTCACCAGAGACCCAGAGAAAGCAAACACACCTGAGAGGTCAAGGAAGACAGGGGGAGATGGCAGGTGGCCGGGGCAGCCGGACAGGGCGCAGGGAAGAACTAAGAGGCTGCAGGCGAGGAAGGAGAAAGACTGAGGCTGGAGCCCGAGGAGCTGCCCGGGCAAGCGGGTGGAGAAGACCCCACCTAGGACGCTGGCAGGGGGGCAGTGGCCACGTGGGAGAACAGGGAGGGCAGCGCTGACAGGCTGAGCAGAGGTGCCCTTGAGAGGTGATGAGAGTCTGGGTTGGGAGAGAACTGTTGGAGAGGGAGGATGAAGAGATCTCTCACTCTCTCGCTCTCTCTGTCTGCATCTCTGCGAGAACCCATACCCTGACGTGGTCTCCATCCCCAGCCCCACCTCTGCAGAGCTCCAGCTGCACTTCCAGGTCCCCGTGGATGCCTCACAGACAGGCCCAGGTGGACACAGACTGAGGGGACGGGTGAGAGCAAGAAATGCGGGGAAGAGTCCATTGGCTGGCCCAGGCGAAGGCGGTGGAGGCCTGGACACTAGGTGAGGGAGGAGGGTGGGAGAGAGGGTGGAGTCCGGAGGCATTCAGGGAGCAGAGGGCCCGGGTGGGGACTGGAGAGTGGTAGACGGCCCTGGAGTCTGCGGGTGTGGGCTGCCCACTCATGTGGCTCACGGCCCTGCAAAGAGCAGGGTCTTCAGTCAGGAGGGGTGGCCCTGCTGAGTGGACGAGCCCAGGCGGCCACTCTAATTCTCCCTCTGCCATCAGGGGCTCTGCCAGGCTCCAGTGGGACTCCCAGGTAGGAGAACACCTGCCTCCAGCCCAGAGGGTGCCCAAGAGCGTGAGGAGGCATGGGGACAGGTGCTGAGGCCTTGGGCCGCGGGGAAGGCCAGAGACCACGTGTCGGACCATGTTGCCACAACCTGTCCATGGCTCCCTACTTCCCCGGGGGAGTGTCCAGTCCCTTGTACTGGCCTTCGAAGCCGTGGTCCCAGGCAGCCCACCTGGCTGGCAGCCTCGGGTCCCCTCAGCACGGCGACCATTTCAGCCCGCAAACCTCCGAGCCTTTCTCTGCACCACCCCTCTGCCAGATGCCCTCACCCAGCGTGCCTGCCCGAGAAGGCCAGCTCAGGGGCCCCGCCCAGGTCTCTGCTGACCACCAGAGGGCCCGGCGTGCTCCCGACTAAGGGCACATCTCTGCCCTCCTCTGTCCCTGGCGCAGGTGAGAGTCCTGAGCGCAGGAGCCAGGGCTGGGGGCTCCCAGGGGCAGGGGCGCAGTCCCACAGCATTGTCCGTGTGAACCAGAGAGCTGAGATCGTCCGCCCTGAGTGGAGAGCCAGAGAGAGGTACACTCTGTTTTATTCAGGGAGCAAAAGGCAGATATGGGAGTCCCCAGGAGAGGGTGAAGGCAGGGAATCTTCACGCTCAGGAAGTCTGTGCTCCCGGATCATCCTCCTGCGCCAGCCTGGGGGTCACCATGCCGTGGGCCTGAAGCCTGTCTCCCGAAAGCCCTGGAAAACAGACACGTGTGACGCTCTGACCTCAGGGTGCAGGGCCGGAGCTGAGCCACCAGGCTGCCTGGGCACAAGCCCTGTGTGAGCTGCCAGGCATCCCCGGATGAGCGTCATGGTCCTCTCAGTGAGGATGTAGGAACAGTGACCGGGACAGGCCCCGTGGCCTCACATGAAGGAGCCGCATCCCCCGTGGTTGGCTGCACGGTTCAGGTCCCAGCACCAAAGGTGAGAAGTGCTCTGGGCACTTGTGTGTGCTCAAGACCCCAACAGGATGGAGAGACGGGGAAGGGACTGTGGCAAGACCACACCCGCTGGGGTGCTTTCTCTGGTGACACACACAGGTCCTCTGGGAAATGTATAAAAACCAACCAAACCAAAAAGGAACAGGGCCAGCCAGTGGTGCAAGGGTTAAGGGGCTGGATCCCACATGGCTGACTTCATGCTTCCAGTTTCAGACTTGGCAGCTTGAAAAACTCATCAGGGGACTAGCAGGTGGTGTGGTGGTTGAGGCGCTGGACACTCCCACATCACTGACCATGGTTCGAGTCCTGGACCTGGTGGTTTGCTTTCTTACTTTCTCTCTCTGTATTGCTCTCTGGTCAAATTAAATAAATTAATGAATAAATAAATAATTGAATGAATAATTCTTTTTTTTTTTAGAAAGAAAAAACTCACCAGGAACGTGTGTGTGTGCCCAAAATCCCAAGAAAAAAATGAAGGAAAGGGATTGTGGCACGGCCAACCCTCCTGGTGGGTGCTTTCTCTCTCTCTCTCCAGCAAGTACATGGACTCTATAACAAATTAAAAATAAATAGAATAGGGGCCAGCAGGTAGTGTGGAGGCTAGACACTGGATCCCACATAGCCAGCTGCACGGTTCAAGTCCTGCAACCAGCGTGTTGCACGTGCATGTGTGCCCAAAATCCCAGAGGAGACCAGAGAAGGGATCACAGTGTGGCCACCCCCAGGGAGCGAGTGTCACTCTACAGCAACAAATCAAATAAATAAATAATAAAATAATAAATAAATAAATGAAATGAAAGATTAAATGGGGGTGGTCAGCAGGTAGTGTGGTGATTGGGGCACTGGATTCCCACAAGGCCGACTGTGGTTTGAGTCCCGGACCTGGTGGCTTGAAACAAGTCCTGCAACCAGCGTGTTGCACGTGCATGTGTGCCCAAAATCCCAGAGGAGACCAGAGAAGGGATCACAGTGTGGCCACCCCCAGGGAGCGAGTGTCACTCTACAGCAACAAATCAAATAAATAAATAATAAAATAATAAATAAATAAATGAAATGAAAGATTAAATGGGGGTGGTCAGCAGGTAGTGTGGTGATTGGGGCACTGGATTCCCACAAGGCCGACTGTGGTTTGAGTCCCGGACCTGGTGGCTTGAAAAATCACGACAAATAAATAAATATTAAAACAAAACAAAACAACAAAAAACCTTCAACTAAAACAAATTTCTAAAAAAAGAAGACTAGGAGGTAGTTGTGATAGGGCCTTCTGAGATGAGTCATTTTCTCTGTCCTTTGAGATTCCTCTCCCAGGGGCTGTGGATGTCACCACCCCACTGTCAGGCCTTTCCTGCGCCTTCTTCCGGGCAGGGCCTGCTACTGCAGGCCGGCCTGTCTCCTCCCCCCTGCCCACAAGGCAAAAGAGAGGAAAGGGCTGGGGTGGCCTCAGCAGGGACTGTGGTTAGACAGGACAGGACGGAGGACTTCCTTCCGGGCTGCAGGATGCTGCCCTGGGAAGGAGCCAGAGGTCGTGGGAGGGATGCGCTGGGGGAGGCGCTCACAGGGTAATGCCCAGGCCTGGCCGGCTAGGCCAGCGTCAGCTGTGGGGTGAATCGGCTTGCCGGGGACCTCACTTTTAAAGCCCTAGACGGGCCCTGTTTAAACCCACTACAAGGTTCCCAAGACCTTAGAGAGAGCGGACAGGAGTGCAGACTCTGTAATATCGACAGACTGGCCAGGACAGGGAGCCAGAGGCAAAGGGCCCTCACACAGTTGCTGTTCCTCCTGCCCAGAGCACACCTCAGGCGGGCCTCTCACCCTCGAGGCTAGTCTAGGACTCTCCTCCGCAGAGCAGACGCCAGCCAGCCCACCGTTAGGCCAACACTTCCTGGGCCCAGTTATGCGTCAGGCGCCGCTGCAGGTCTGTGACCAGGACCAAGTCCCTGCCCGACTCACGTAAGGCAGCCCCCAGCGGGCCCTGCTTGACGCAGCACACTGTCCATCTGCGACTCTTTTCTGACCCTCCCTTTTCAATTAGTATTTTTCTTAGTTTGCTATGGGGCACATGTGCTCACCAGAGACAGAGAGAAGGAAAGTGAGAACGCGCCCCTCGGAGGTGGGTGGCCGTGGCCCGATACCTTTGTGCACACCGCACGAGCACCCGACGTGGTGTTCAGAGTGGGCCGTGTGGGGTCCAGCTCTCTGCTGGTCTCTGGACCCACTACCCTCGCTTATTTCGGTTTTTGCCATAGGGCACCTGTGCTTGCCAGAGAGACAGAGGGAAGATGAGAAATCACCCCGGCTGGGAGGGCAGTGGCCACGCTGCCATCCCTTCTCCTCTGTTCTCCCTTCAGTTATGGGCGGGCACACGCATCCGTCTGGCGTGATTTTCAAGCTACCTGACCCCTTCCTATGGCTTGTCCCCCAGAACGTCAGCTCTGTCACCTTACTTCTCCATCTCACTGATGTCAACTCGTGTTAACTCCGCATACAAACTGCTCACAAGCCGCTGAAACGGTTCTTTGATAGACTCTTGTTGAATAAATACAGGGACACAGACAGGACACACAGAAAACCAACCAGAGCGAGGCAGAGGCCGATGGGTACTCAGAGACGCCGCGGACTGCAAAGAATGCAGAGGCGTGCACAGGCCGCGCCCTTCACGGCCACCAGAGCCTGTGTTTGGGTCATTTGGCTTGAAGTCGTCGCTGCTATGGGCTGATCCATTTGGATCTGAGGTCGAGACCCATCCTGGATCCTGCACACGCCGGGCACTGAGCAGGCATTATGTTTGGGGACCTTGTTTGGGACTCGTCTAGTTCACTTTTCGGGGATAGCTTCCGACTAATAGAAATGTTAATGCAGTCAAATCTGTCAATCTTTTTAAAAAACTATTTGGTGGTCTATGAAGGGCAAGTTAGAACAACCCCAGAAACACCTGCGCAGGGCCCGCGGGGAACCCCCCCAGCAGCCTCGATCCTGGCT
>NW_006160087.1:2587959-2596148 GCF_000334495.1 Tupaia belangeri chinensis | reverse complement strand
GGGGCCGCCGGCGGGGGAGGCGGGACAGCGGTCACCCCGCGAGGGCACGACCGGCAGGGGCCTACGCCTCGGATCAGGCCAGGTCACCCCTGGTGGGTTTCGGGGGTCCGGAGGCGGGGATTGGAGACCCCACCCCAGCCTTCCCAAGAACGGGTGCCTCTCCCTGCCCCTGCAGCCCCCCTCAGCCCCCCGCCCCCAGGCCAGGCCCTGGATCCCGCCCGCGGCCTCCCTCCGGGCCCCTCACCGGGACAGAAGAAAATTCACCACGAAGTGGGCAGTCTCGGTGAAGAGCATGGTGTCCAGCCCGTCTGGCCCGACTTTGGCCTCTTTAATACCTGCCGCGGCACGGAGGGGGCGGCCTGAAAGCCCATAGTCCCCCCGGGCCGGCTGTTTTTAGCAGGAGGCGGCAGCTGGCACGGGGGTGGGGGCAGAGCTGGGCTCCGGCCTGCCTCCCCACCAGCCGCTGCAGTGGGAGGGGGCCCTGCACCAGGGTCTTCGGTCCCCAGCGGTTCCGATTCCCCCAGGGCCAGAGGGCGGAAGAACAGGGGCTGGCAGGGGCAGGAGTAGGGGCAGGGGGCAGGAAGGTCAGATGGCATTCAGAGAAACGCTTCCCCATCCGGCCCAGGGGCTTCCTGCCTGCTCACACCCCTAAGCACCTGGAGGGCCTCCCTTAGCCCCAGCTTGGGAGCCCACGCTCTGTCCCCCAGGGCCCGTGAGAGCCTGCTTCCAGTCCTGGGCAGTTTTCAGGTCAGCCAGGCGACTCGGGTCCCTAGTTCCCATGGGGAGGGCTGGAGCTTCAGGACCCCCTAAGCTGTCAGCCAAGTTGCAAACCCCTGTATTTCTGAAAAGGAGCCTGACACCTCCCTCCCTTCCGTGCCCCCAAATTAAGGCCTTGCTCTGGTTTAAGTCACTCTCTTTGCACAAAGGAAAACTGAGTTTCGGAGAACGGCAGAGCAAAGCTACAGCTTGTCAACTGCCCGGCCTACACAGGGTGAGAAGCCCCTCGGGGCCTGTCTGCTCCGAGCAGGGGTCCAGGGCTCAGGGCTCAGCTCCCAGGCTGGGCCCTCCCTGATCTCTGGGATGGTGCTGGCCCAGCGCCCTGGGTCTGGCTGCCAGTGTGGGCTATTTCCCCCCAGTGACTCACCCGGCGGCCAGGCCTGGAGAGTGGGCAGCTGTTCTAAGCCCCCAGAGCCCAGTGCAGGCCCTGACTTGTCCCCCAATTGTGTGGCCATATTTGGGGAGCTGTTCGCCTCTCCCTCCTGGGGGCACCTCCCTCCTCTCTCTTTCCTCCTTTCCCTGTCTCCCTCATGGTTCCTTCCCATCCACACAGTAGGCTCTGGCCTTCTGTCCCCCCACCTCCTTCCAGGCCCTCTGCACCAGCATTCCGGGAGGAGCCCTGCAGCTCTGTTTCCACCTCCTCCCTCAGCCCTCAGGTCTGCCTCCCTCCTCCACCCCTGGCAGGGACACCTCGTCAAGGTCACCACCAGCCTCCTCCCTGCTGAAGCCAAGGGGTTGATCTGACCCCATGGGGGACCCTCGGGGTGCCTGTGTCCTGGACCCCGTGCCCTCTCCTCTTCTTGCTGGCTTGCTGGTGGCCGTGAACTGACAGGCTTTCCACCCTTTGCCCACTGCCTAAGTGTGGCTGCTCCTGGGCCCTGTCCCCTGTCCCGTCCCCAGCAGGGTCTCATTGGTTCCCGTCCGTTGTTCTCTAGAGATGCCCTCTGTCTCTCCACCTAGCCCTCTCATTTCCCCAGCTTGGCCGTTTTCCAGCTGCCCGAACCCCAAATCCGGGCTTGATTCCAGACTTTGCCCCCCTTCCCATCCCCAGCAGCTCCACAGTCTGCACGGTGCTCCCCAGAGCCTGCCGCTCTGCCTGTTCCGAGGTGGCCACCCCTCCTGGGAGGCTCTCGCCAACCTCCTTGCTGCTGTCACTGCCTCCCTCCACGTGGTCTGTCCCCATGGGCCGTCCAGGGTTGTGTCCCCCACAGTGCTGTCAGCGCAGTCCCAGTCTGGCCGTGTCTGCCCACCCCGTGTCTGCCTGGGTGACTGCTCCGGCCCCTTCAGTGCAAGGGTCAGCTCCTCAGGAGAGCCGTTCCCGACCCGGCAGCCAGGCCGCTGCCGCCCCTTCTCACAGCACCAAGGCTTCTCTGCGGGCTTACCAAGGAGCCGTGCGCCAGCTAGTCTAGCCGGCCCACTCCCGAGCCCTCCCATTCTGGGCCTGGGGGTGTCAGGGCGAATCCCGCAGGCCCCTGCCCTGGGTAGGTCAGGCACGTACCGGCCATCAAAGTGTGGGTAGGCACAGCCGGGGCAGCACGGTGGACAAGCCGGTGCCGTGTGGGCGTGGGTGGTAGTCAGGAGGCCTTCCTGGAGGACTGAGGGCTGGAGGGAAACTACTGCAGGCGGAAGGGACGTGGTGCTCAAAGGCTGGAAGAAGGTCTTGTGAGTTCAGATGTGTCCAGTATGGCTGGATGACTGCGGCTAAGAAGCCATTGAGGGACTAGCAGATGGCATAATGGTTTTGTCACTGGACTCCCATGTAGTCGACTGCAGTTTGAGTCCCAGGCTCAGAGGCTTAAAAAGACACACTGGGCACGTGTGTGTGTGTGTGTGTATGTGTGCCCAGAGTCCTGAGAGGAGAATGGAGAAGAGATTGAGGCATGGCCATCCCCCCTGGAGGGTGATTTCTCGCTTTCTGTCTCTGTCTCTGTCTTTTCAGCAAGCACAAGTGCCCTATAGCAAAACGCCTTGAAAAAATAAAAAGAAGCCATTGATGGGTCAGCTAGTGGCATGATGCTTAAGGGTACCACATGGTCGGGGACCAGCAGGTGGCATGGTGTTGAGGTGCTGGACACTCCCATATGGCCGACCATAGTTCAAGTCCTGGACCTGGTGGCTTGCTTTCTCACTTCCCCTCTCTGTGTGTGAGTGTGTCTCTCTCTCTGATCAAGTTAAAAATAAATAAATGGATAAATAAAGTTTTTTTTTTTTTTTTAAAGGATACCACATGGTCAACAGCGCAGTTCGAGTCCCGGACCCGGTGCCTTGAAAAACACGTCAGGGGGGACCAGCAGGTGGTGTGGTGGTTAAGGTGCTAGACACTCCCACATGGCTGACTGCGGTTCGAGTCCCAGACCTGGTGGCTTGCTTTCTCACTTTCCCTCTCTCTCTGTGTATCTCTCTCTGGTCAAATGAAAATAAATGAATGAATAAATAAAATTAGATAGATAATTACGTAATGGCTATGTTGCCGGACTCTCACGTAGTCGACTGGCTTCGCATCCCGGACCCAGTGGCTTAAAACTCATGCTGGGCGCGTGTGCGTGCGTGCCCAAGATCCCGAGAGAATAGAGGAGAAGGGATTGCGGCGTGGCCATCCCCCCTGGGGGGTGATTTCTCGCTTTCTGTCTCTCTGTCTCTCTCTGTCTGGCAAGCGCACGCGCCCTATAGCAAAAAAACCTCTCAAAAAAAAAAAAAAAAAAAAACACAACCACGTCAGGCATGTGTGCGTGTATACGCAAACTCCCAAGAGGAGAATGAAGGAAACAGGATTGCGGCCTGGTCATTCCCCCAGGGGGTCATTTCTCACTTTCCCTCTGTCTCCTTCTTGTGAGCACCTGTGCCATATAACAAAAATTAGAAAAGGGACCAGCAGTTAGCGTAATGGCTATGTCTCTGGACTCCCATGTAGTCGACTGCAGTTCGAGTCCCAGACCAGGTGGCTTAAACTCACGCTGGGAGCATGTGCGTGCGTGCCCAAGATCCCAAGAGGAGAATGGAGGAGAAGGGATTGCGGCGTGACCATCCCCCCGGGGGGGTGATTTCTCGCTTTCTGTCTGTCTCTCTCTGTCTGTCTGGCGAGCACATGCGCCCTATAGCAAAAACCTCTCCAAAAAAACCCCCCAAAATTAGAAAAAAAAAGTCATGGATGAGGAAAGACGTGTCTGGACTGGAGAAATAGAGCAGACAACGGGAGCTGGGGGACCGTGTGGCTCGGGCAGGGGTGGGCTCAGGGTGAGCCAGTGGGACTGGGGCCGGAGGAACCGTGTGCCCGGACTGGGGCTGGGGAAATGGGAAGAGCAGGCTGCGTCCAGTCCACCTGCTCTGAAGGTGGTGGGGAGAGGTCAGTGGACCTGGGGAACCCCTCCTCCTGTGTCCCCTACTCTGGCCATCTGTGGGCTCAGGCTGTCTCATGTCTTCCCGTGGTCCCATGGCCCCTCGTCCATCATTTTTCTTTTTAAAATTTTGTTACACGGCCTGTGTGCTCATGAGAGAGAGAGGGAAGGTGAGAAACCACCCCCCAGGGGATGGCTACACTGCAATCTTTCTCCTCCATTTTCTTCTTGGGATATTGCACACACACGCATATGGGCCTGGCGTGTTTCTCAAGCTGCTGGGTCCGGGGCTCGAACTGCAGTTGGCTGTGTGGGATCCAGCTGCCTTAGCCACCACGCCACCTGCTGGCCCCTGGTGGTTCTTCTTAGAGTAGGTGGAGAGGGGTGCTATGAAGGCCTCCCACAAAGCAAAGGGGAAGTGGAGTCGAGTCCGATGAGAGGCTTTTCCTCACAGCCTGGAAATTCCAGGACCTGGCTCTGCCCTGCGCCCCCGCTGTGGCATTCTGGGACCTGGGCCTGTCCCCTGGAAGGCTGTGCATCTTCTGAGGGCTGCCAGCCCCTGGCAGGCTCCGAGGTGGTGAGGTGGTGAGCGAGACTCTCAGCCCCTAGGTGGAGGCGCACTGTGAGGCGCCCGCATCCCGGCCGGTCACCCCCTTGTGCTTCCAAGGGTTGAGGGCCTTGCTCAGATGAGGCAGGATGCGGAGGGAGGGTGTGAACAGGCTGTGGCTGACACCCAGTGCTCTGAATCCTGGGCTATATTAAGCCTGCAGACCCCCTGGCTGATTGGCTGGGGCGGGAGGAGGCTTCGTGGGGGACTTGCTTGTGGTTGGGGCTGCCCCCCGCATATCAAGCGATGGGAAAGGGTAGTGCTGACGTCAGTTATTGCCATGGCGATACAGCAACCCTTTCCCTGTCGTCTCCATGGTAACCTGGGGGTCCATCTGTACTTCGCCCCCTCCTTCTAAAAGGGGGCCTAGGGAGGGGCAGGCGGCTAATAAGGAGTATGAGAGAGAAGTGCGGGGAGGAGCGGGGAGGTCCAAGCACCCGCTCCCCTCCTTCCTGTTCCTCAGCCCCAGGGGATGAGGCTGGGATCTGGGGTCCCGCACAGGTGTCTTGCACGGGGGTGGGGCAACTTTACCCGGCCTGGGGATTCCCTGGAAACGCCCTGTCCCCTCCCTCAAGTTCTGTCTCTTGAGCAGAACGCCGGGGAGTTGGCAGAGAGGCTAGAGGGTTCCCCAGCCTCCAGGGCTGGGAGCAGGCCCTGGCGACAGCGTCCTCCTCTGCATGTGGCCCCGGGCAGGAGCAGCGAGCAGCAGCCTCTTTCCCAGGGGCCTGTGCCTGGGTCCCTCCTGGTTCACACCGTGACCTTACTGACGCAGCCCGGTAGGTGTCGCTACAGGCCTGGAATGGGAGGCCCAGCCAGGCTAAGGAACCGGCCTGAGGTTGCACTGCCGAAGGCAGAATCCGCGCTCGAACTCAGAACCAGCTCCTCCAGAGGGAAAAAGGACGGGAGAAGGGAAGAGTACAGGAACGAGATGACTCAGGTGGGAGCCTGACGTCCCCTGACTGCCGTCGGAGCAAAGTCCCGACTCCGGAAGGCTGTGAGCCCGCCTCTCCGCTGGGAGCCCGGCCTGGCTCCCCGACGAGCTCTATGAGGAGGGGAGCCTGTGTTCTCAGCCCGGAGCCGGAGCCGGTGAAAACTGAACTGAACTTGAACTTACCTCCTGGAGCACCCTCCCCTGCTCGGGGCAGCCTAGAGTTAACCAGCTCCAGGTTTTGACCCTTTGGCAACGTCCCTATCCAAATCCGAACAGTCCTCCTAAGCCAGCCAAGTACACAGTGACAGTAAATGTTTTTCTTTTTTTTTTTTTTTGCTCACCAGAGAGACAGAGGTGAAAGAACTCACACCCTCTCCACATCCCCGGGGCATGGCTGGCCTCGCTGCTATTCCTTCTTCATTCTCCTCTCGGGATGTTGGACACATACGCATGCGCACCCGGCGTGTCCTTCCACCTGCTGGGTTCAGGACTCAAACCGCAAACTTGGTCATGTGGGAGCCAACCCCCTTAACCCCTGCGCCACCTGCTGGCCTCTGGCTTTGCTTTTTTTGGGGGGAGAGGTTTTTGCTATAGGCCGTGTGCTCGCCAGAAAGACAGAGAGACAAAGTGAGAAATCACCCCCCAAGGGGGATGGCCAGGCCGCAATCCCTTCTCCATTCTCTCAAGATCCTGCTGGGCACACATGCACACGTGCCCGGCGTGAGTGTAAGCCACCGGGTCCAGGACTCAAACTGCAGTTGACTACATGGGAGTCCAGCGACACAGCCATTGCATCAACTACTGGTCCCTATTTATTTTAATTTAATTTTTTATTTTATTTTATTTTTTTGGAAAGATTTTTGCTATAGGGTGTGTGCGCTCGCCAGAAAGAAACAGAGAGACAGAAAGTGAGAAATCACTCCTGGGGGGAGGGGCGATGGCCACACTGCAATCCCTTTTCCTCCATTCTTCTCTTGGGATCTTGGGCACGCACACCCAGCGTGAGTGTAAGCCACCGGTTCCAGAACTCGAACCGCGGTCGACTACATGGGAGTCCAGCAATATAGCCATTATGCCTAACTGCTGGTCCTGTTTTATTTTTTTAAAAATAAGGTTTTTTTTGTTTGTTTTTTTTTTAGTAGATTTGAACCATGATCAGCCATATGGGAGTCTAGCACCTCAACCACCATGCCATCTAGCCCCTATTTATTTTAAACTTTTGCTATAGGACATGTGTGCTTGCTGAAGAGAGACAGAAGACAGAAAACGAGGGACCAGCAGATGGCATAATGGTTAGGTCGCTGGGCTCCCACATAGTTGACCATGGTTTGAGTCCTGGACCTGGCGGCTTGAAACTCATGCCGGGCATGTGTGTTTGTGTGCTCAAAATCCTGAGGGGAATGGAAGAGAAGGGATTGTGGCGTGGCCGTCCCCCTGGGGGGTGGTTTCTCTTTGTGGTGTGCCACTGTCCCTCTCTCAGGGTGGTATACTCACACATGTGCCTGGTGCATTTTTCAAGCCGCCAGCTCCCCAAGTCGGCCATGTGACCTCTGGCTGCCTTAACCCCCTCCACACCCACAGGCCACCTCCTGGTCCCTCAGAGCACGTTCCTTCACCTGAAGAATAGGAACAACTTCTTCTCCGGTCTTTTTGTGCTCCCACCAGTCCTGGGAGAAACCAAGGAGAAAGACAGACGGCCATGGCCCAGCTGGGGCAGTTCAAGCCAACCCAGCACAGAGCTGAAGCCATAGGCTTAGGGCAGGCTGGATGCCCAGCACGAATCCGGCAGCTGGAAGACCCGGGAAAGGGATGGCAGTGGGAGAGGACCCAGTTCAGGGTGCTTCTCTGGCTCCCACCCATGTTCTTTCCATCAGGGAGGAACAAAACAACCTGAAAGATGGATGGACTGGGGCAGCCCCTTGTCCCTCCAAGAAAGCCCAGTGCACCCAGGCAGCAAAAACAATCGCAGACAGAATGATGCGGCGGGGAGAGGGAGAATTCGGAGTTCTGTCGGTTCAGTCCACCTCCTCCAATTCCGAGCTCCCGTGGGTCGCCAGCGCCCCGCACACAGTGACGTGAATTTCTGGAGAGCCAGGGACAGCGACAGGGAGATGGACAAAGGGGGAAGCCACGGACGAAGGCTGCCGGGAAGGGGTCAGGACCAGCCAGAGACCGTGGGCGGGAAGGTGCGGCGGTGCTGCCGAGCAAGAGCAGGCGGCTGACGGAGAGGAGAGCTGTGGCTGGAGGGGTCGCAGCAGCTGCTGGGCCCGATCCGACGACAGACACACACGGCCAGCCCGGAGTGGAAAGAACAGTTTATGCTGTGCTTTATTAAAATGTGCATCATTTCTTTTATTTTAAAATGTGCATCATTGTCTCGTGCTCGGCGCGTGCGACCTCAGCGTGGTGGCCCGCGGGGGCCTGGTCCTCGCCCGGCTGCGGCGGCGGCCGTGCGCAGGCGCAGGCGCACTCAGGTGGCGCGGGCCCGGGGGCTCCCGCCCATGGCCAGGTAGACGTCGATGGGGACGTGCAGCAGCGT
>NW_006160087.1:2580328-2587127 GCF_000334495.1 Tupaia belangeri chinensis | reverse complement strand
AATGCTCGGGCGCGGGGGCGGCTGCGGATGAAATCGGCGGGGGGAAAAGGCGCGGGCCGAGGGCGATGGTGGAGTAGAGCTGCCTCCCGGAGGCAGCATGAGCTGAGAGGGGAGAGGAAGGAAGGAGGCGCTAGACAGCATGGAGGACTTTCTGCTCTCCAATGGGTACCAGCTGGGCAAGACCATTGGGGAAGGGACCTACTCAAAAGTCAAAGAAGCATTTTCCAAAAAACACCAGAGAAAAGTGGCAATTAAAATTATAGACAAGATGGGAGGGCCGGAAGGTGAGCGGGGCCGGAGGCAGGGTGGGCTGGCTGTGGGGTCATTGCCCCTCTTGGGGCTGGAAGGAAACCAGCCAGACTCGGGCTCTGGGGTAGGTGGGTTGGAGGCTTGGAGGCCCTGCACCACACCTCCCAGAAGCCAGGGTTCAAGTGGTATGAGGTGGAAGGTACCCTCACAGGCAGAACCCAAGCGGGTCCGGCGTCTTTTTCAGGACAGAGACTGGCAGCGAGGACACAGCCAGGACTAGCAGAGGGCAGGAGCTGGTTCCAAGGCAGGTGGAGATGGGAGAAAGGAAGCCGGGTTCATGTGGCCTAGGGCACAGGGCAGAAGAGTGGGCAGAGCAGGCCCTGGAAGCGAGATGCAGTGGCTTGGCCTAAAGGTCCCAAGCACCTTGGCTCAGTGGTCTCAGGCTGCTCGCCACAGTCCCGAGTGGGCAGGAAACAGCTTTCCCAGGGAACACAGTACCAGCGTTAGCGGGAGGGGCGACTCTCGCAGCATGCAGGTGGCTCACGCTGAGGCACTCAGGGAGCCAAGGCCAAGGCCGCAGAAGCTGGAAGGCATGACAGAGGAGGAGGCGAGCCCTGCTTTTTTTTTTTTTTTGAGAGGTTTTTTGCTATAGGGCGTGTGCACTCACCAGAAAGAGATAACAGAGACAGAAAGCAAGAAATCACCCCCCCTGGGGGGGGGGAGGCCACACCACAATCCCTTCTCCTCCATTCTCCTCTTGGGATCTTGGGCACGCATGCACATGCGCCCCACGTGAGTTTAAGCCAGTGGTTCTGGGACTTGAACCGCAGTTGACTACATGGGAGTTCAGCGACATAGCCATCACACCAACTGCTGGTCCCCGAGGTGGGCCCTTCTGATTGCGAGACCCAATCTCTCCCCTTTGTTCACTCAGAGTTTATCCAGAGATTCCTGCCTCGGGAGCTCCAGATCGTCCGTACCCTGGACCACAAGAACATCATCCGGGTGCACGAGCTGCTGGAGTCTGCCGACGGGAAGATCTTCCTGGTGATGGAGCTGGCCGAGGGAGGAGACGTCTTTGACTGCGTGCTTAACGGGGGGCCACTGCCCGAGAGCCAGGCCAAGGCCCTCTTCCGCCAGATGGTCGAGGCCATCCGGTACTGCCACGGCTGTGGCGTGGCCCACCGCGACCTCAAGTGTGAGAACGCCTTGCTGCAGGGCTTCAACCTGAAGCTGACTGACTTCGGCTTCGCCAAGGTGCTGCCCAAGTCCCGCTGCGAGCTGAGCCAGACCTTCTGCGGCAGCACAGCCTATGCCGCCCCCGAGGTGCTGCGGGGCATCCCCCACGACAGCAAGAAGGGTGACGTCTGGAGCATGGGCGTGGTCCTCTACGTCATGCTCTGTGCCAGCCTTCCTTTCGACGACACAGACATCCCCAAGATGCTGTGGCAGCAGCAGAAGGGGGTATCCTTCCCCACTTCTCTGGGCATCTCAGCCGAATGCCAGGACCTGCTCAAGCAGCTCCTGGAACCTGACATGACCCTGCGGCCTTCCATTGAAGAAGTTAGTTGGCATCCGTGGCTAGCAAGCACTTGATAAGCACAGTGGCAAGTCGTTCCCAATAAAGCAGGGAGAGCAAACTCCAAAGGCGCTTCTAAGCCGGTGACATGTATTTGCACTTTCAGTTGTCGCCCCTGCTTTCCCACACCCTCCCAGCCTGACTACTCCTCCCCTTAAAGATCTTCATGGAACAAAGGGCCTCACTCAGACTTCCCTTTTATTACGGCTGACAAGTGATTTTCATACAGGTGTTTAAAGCTGAGAGAGACCCCAGCATCATACACACAGGGGTTGGAGAGGAGAGGACAGACGTGACCATGAGCAGCAGGAACCACTGCAGTTGCAACTTCCTTTCCGAATAAAAGCAGGCGCGTCGGGAATGCAGAAATGCCTCCTGACTCCTTTTCGGGGTGACAGGCTCGTTGAGGGCCCTGTCCCTTCCTCGCCCCAAAGGCCAAGCTGAGCCTGGGAGGAGGGCAAGGGGACTTCTTGGGGCCCGGGCTGTACCCGTGCAGCTAAGTGGAAAGCCCTCAGCGTATCGCACTGTCCTGCGCCCGCAACCCCCAGCCGCCCTGGGGGAAAAATGGTCCCCAGACGCCTTCCAGTTTCTGCTGAATCTCTTTAGTCCTGTTATCGGCAAGTCTGTAAGAGATTCAGGACAAAGTTCTTTTCTCTTTCCTTTTTAATTACAAAACTAACAGCTGTTAGAATCTTTTTCCCCTTTTTTTCTTTTTTTGTTTCCCAACTACAAAATACTCTGGGGAGATGCATTATAATTTAAAATATATAATATTGCACAAACAACCAAAAGATTAACTAAACTAAAATCATTACAAAGAGGAAAACCCATCCCATGGAAAAGACTCAGCGTTCTCTCCGTCCCGCCCCTCCCTGAAGGTCTGAAGTGGAAGGGACCACCACTCTCCCAGTGTTCCTGACCACGACTCCTTTCAATCCCCGGTGAGCACAACAGATTATGTACAAGCATCACCAGAGCAGCAGCGCGAAGCACCAGGGTCTCCAGGGATCCCTGCAGCCCCTCAGTCCCACAAGAGAGGTGCGGCTTTTCCAGAGCGGAGGGCGGGAGCCACCGAGGGTGGTCTGTCTGCAGGAAGCAGGGCTTTTGCAGAAGCCTCCGGAGTCTCCGGCAGTCCGCCCCTGGCACATCCTTTCGAGAAGCAGGAGGGCAGAGGGGAGGCGCCGGGCTGATGGAGTTGTAAGTACCTGGCTCTGCTCACTGCTCCGTACCACCGGCTTGGGCCCTAAGCTACGGGGGCGTTGAGGATAGCTGGCCGGACAAGGCACCTGCCAGGCAAGGCAGGAAGGGCCTGAAGTGCCCTCCCCTCTCGGGGAGGAGAGAAATGCACGAGCAGTCTCTCGCGGGGGCACAGCTGGGCTAAGGACTTGGGTGTATCTGACATGAAAGAGTCCTGGCAGGGCATGGGACACACCAGCATGGGCTGGAGAAAGGAAGGCGGCGGGTCAGGGATTGGTCTCCGGATTCTGAGCCTGGAGGGACTTTTCCAGGAATGGAAAACGCCTGGAAGGGGGTTCCCAAGAGAGGCAAACTTCCCAGAGATGACTGCCTCTTACCCACTGAGATGGGACCAACGTGTTCCTGTCCTCCTGTAGCCAAAGGCAGGTGGCGTGGCCTTCCTGCCTGCTTACAGGGGACAGCGTGTGGTCTTGGCTTCCTTCGAGACACTGGCAGTCTGTTTAACTTCCATCGACACAGGCAGAAGGGCTACAGGTATCCCTCAGGGTGTCCCAAAAGAGTCCTTGGAACTGAGTTTTCAGCAGAGAAATGTAGGCTCTCTGGTGAAGGGCAAGTCTCTTCCCCCTTCGGTCATCTGCGGTTGGCACAAGTCAGAGCTCCTGGCTAGGATCTGGGCAGGTATGAGCGGAGGCCAGAGGGCCAGCAGGGAGCACGCAGATCTATGACCAGAGCTCTGGTTGGCGGAGGCCACTGGGAACATTCTCACAGGGTGTTCCGGGGCCACGCTGAGCCGAGCGAGGAAGGTGGGGGCCGAGAGTGGGGGGACTGCTCGTGCTGGCTCCCCTCATTCCCAGTCCTCCCACTCCACATCTTCCAGCTGCAGACAGGAGGGGACAACGGAGAGCACAGACACATTTACTCCACAGTCAAGCCCAGGCCCCTCCTCCCCTTGCTGAGCAGAGCTGCCTCCATTTCTGAATGGTTAGCCCTTCTCCCCCAGCAGCCCCTCGGCTCAGAGTGAACCCCTGGTCTGAAGGAATGTCTGGAGAGCAGAGTGGCCCTCTGCCTGAGGGGTGGGCCTGCTGCTCTGTTTCAGATCCAAAGGAAACGCTTCAGCAGCCAGCCCTGGAGCCGAAAGCGAGTGGGTCCCTGGGGGACTGTCTCTGGGGTGGCTGCGGCTCGAGAGGTAGAGAACTTGAGAGGGCAGTGAGACAAGCAGGGGTGGCTGGGTCTTCACCAGGGACTCCCGCCCCGACTGCCAGCTCAGAATCCCCAGGGAACTTCCTTCTGCCTCGTCTCCCCTCTGGTCCCACTGTCAGATAAGCCCGGGGTGCCGGGTTCTAACGTGACTGCTCAGGTACACTGCACATCAGGAGGGCTGCCAACACACAGGGCGGCAAGCCCCCATGGCAGGACGGGGTCCCATGGGCCTTCTCTGCCCTGGGCACGGTAAGGCCACAGGTCCTACCTGTCCCAAGGCTTCTTTCCCAGGAAGTGAGTGAGGCCCTTCTCCCTCTGATCTGTCCACCTTTCAGCGCAGCCATGACTGCAGCAGACGCAGGAGCCCATGGCTCACGCAGCAGTGACGGGGCGCTGGACTGCAGCCCCGGGAGTCACTGTCAGCCGCGAGGGCATCAGGCCGTTCCAGCGGTCATTCCAAATGACCCACTCTTGGTTCTGGGAGGCGGTGGAATAGGAGCAAGGCCTCTGAGCTCAGTAACTGGAACGGGCCTTGGGTGTGCAGCCTAATGTCTACTAAGGCCCGGGGTGCCCGTCTTGCCGTGGGGGTGCTGTGCTGTGTCTCTGTGGCTCCCACATCCCACGCAGGACCTAACACGTCCATGTGTCACCTCATTCTAGCCTGTAAGCTGGGCCTTCCGTGATCAAGTCCACGGTTAGGTGAGGAAGCCGAGGCTCAGGTTAAGCGAGTGCCCTTGTTCACACTGGTCTTTGGTCTCTAAGGCCAGGGTACAGTATCTGCATTTCCCTCAGGTAACTCTGACAGAAAGGTCCAGAGCCCTCCCTTCATCGCCCTGGTCCCGAGGCAAAGCAGGCTGCTGCTGAGCGGGTCCTGCACCGGAGTGGGAGGCCCCAGTCGCCGTCCTGCAGCGTGCCGCCACCTCAGCCAGGAGCAGGGGCCACCCTGAGGGGCAGCTGGGCCCTAGCATCCCTAGCCAGCCCGGCCCACTCACCTCACCAGACGCATCCACTTTGGAAAGTGCCATCTGCACTTCTTCTTCGGTCATGTCCAAGTCAAAGTCCTTCTCCCAGTCCTCACTGATGTCCGTGCTGGAGCCTGGAACCAGGAGAGGTGTGAAAGGCAGGAGGGGCAGGAAAGGGGTCCCAGGGAGGTGGCCGGGGTGACAGTACTCCGAACTGACCTGACAAACCCACTTCACGAGTCTCTGTAGTCGGTTTTCACTCTGCTCAGCAATCCTACTTTTAGAATCTAGTCTAAGGAAAAATTTTGAATTCAGCCAAAAATTTAGCCCCAAGTGATGGTCACCGTAGTCTTGTTATAATGACAACTTAGACACAACCCGAAAGTCCACTGAGAGGGAATCAGGACACACAATCAATACAATGGCCCGGTTACACACTGGGACACCGTGTGGCTTTTACAGGGAGGCAGAACTTTGCACCCATGGCGAAGCAGGCTGAAACTCTGAAGTCAGACAGCACAGACAGCCTGAAGTCGCGGACCTCTTCTCCCTCCCTCCATCTTGCCGGCACTGATCATGCTCCTCCTGGAGCACCCCAGGCACCTCCGACCTCAGGGCCTTTGCATGGGGCTGTTCCCTAGACCTGGGACTCTCTTCCTCAGCCTCGAGGTCCACTCCTCACTCCTCAGCATGGCTCAATTCTCACCTCCTCAATGTGGCGGACGCTGACCACCCTACTTTCAATGCAGTCCACTGGCTTCCCTCTGCTCCAGCAGCTCACTGTTCCGCTGTGCTTCTCACTTTCTAGCAGGTCACACGACAGACTTAATTTGCTTATTGTCGACTAGTAGAGGAGAGAGACTGTCGGCTCCTCGAAGCAGGGTCTAGAACACAGCTGCACTCGAAAACATTCACAGGCCCCTTCTGTAAACGGCTTGACAGACTGTGGCGCCTGGGCCAAGTCCGGCCTCCTGCCTGCTTCTGGAAATAGAGCTGGAACGCAGCCACGTCCACGTACTTCCATATTACCTGGGGTTGTCTTCTGCAGGAGAGCTGAGTAGTTCCAACAGACTGTGAAGACCCCTAACCTATTTCCACTCTGACCCTACACAGTGTCCCAACTCCTACTCTGGGTGACTCTGAGGACTCCCGCGATGCTACGACAGCCATGTAAAAGTTATCACTAAGAAGCAAATGACAGCAACGGTCCCTTTAACATATATATACAGCACCAATCCCTTTAAAAACAACATGCTCGGGGCTAGAAGGTGACGTAGTGGTGAAGGCACTGGACTCCCATGTGGCCAACTGTGGTTCAGGTCCTGGACCCAGAAGCTTGAAACTCACATGGGTGTGTGAGTGGGCGAGCCCAAAATCCCAGGAAGAGAATGGAGGAGAAGGGATTGCAGTGTGGAGATCCCGCTGAAGGATGAGTTCTTGTATGACTTTGCAGTAATTTTTAAAAAAGGATTACTTATTTAATTTTATTATTTATTATTATTTTTTTAGAGAGAGATTTTTGCTATAGAGCACGTGAGCTTGCTGGAGAGGGATAGACAGAGCGCGAGAAATCACTCCACCCCCCCCCCCCCCGGGGGGGGCCCGGGCCCCA
>NW_006160087.1:2574010-2580310 GCF_000334495.1 Tupaia belangeri chinensis | reverse complement strand
TGAGAGGTTTTCGCTATAGGGCGCGTGCGCTCACCAGACAGAGAGAAAGCGAGAAATCACCCCCCAGAGGGGATGGTCACGCCGCAATCCCTTCTCCTCCATTCTCCTCTTGGGATCTTGGACACGCACGCGCACGCGCCTGGCTTGAGTTTTAAGCCACCAGTCTGGGACGCGAACTGCGGTCGACTATGTGGGAGTCCAGTGACATAGCCATTACGCTAACTGCTGGTTCCCAAGTTCCTGATTCTTCAAAGCATGATGGTAAACACCTGTTTCCTCTCCCCCCCCCCCCAGCTCCTGCCCAGGTGCTCAGGCCAGAGAGTGGCTCTGAGCCCCGCCGCCATGTTCACAAGGCGTCTCGTACTGCTCTCTCCCGCCTCCTTGCTAGCTGCAGTATGGACAGTAGTCTTGCAGCCAGACGACAGGGTCAAATGCCTCTTCACCACTGTGTCACCATGGCAGGTCTCGGCTGCATTCTATTTATAGAGGAAGGATGAGAAGCAACTTCTTTGGAAATAACCCCTAGAGTTGCTGATCAGAAAGCAGGTTCCCACCTGGCCCCTACTCATCCCCGAGTGAGATTCAGCTAGACTATGGTAGTCTGGGACTCTGCATTACAGACAGCACCCGAGTGATCTGTGTAGACCTGGGCCTGCAGTCTGAGACAGAGCAGTGTTAGAAAAATGCCTGTTACACAGATTCACCATGGACAGGAACTGAAGGAGCGTCCATCTCAACACCTCGTCTCAGACTCAGGTCATTCTGCACCTGGTCCCACAATCGGCACGCCTGCACCCCGGACCCATTTCTGACCCTGCATCTCGTCTCCCTGTGCCGTCAGGACACTGTGGAGACATGCACCAGGCTGTCAGTGCAGCTGTCTCGCGGGTTAGAAGCTAGGCTCGCTTCAGAGCTCTGGCTGTGGCCGTGACAGTGCTCTCTAACCTCAGGTTGCATCAAGGACTTAAATGGGAGGGCAGACCCTTTCGGGACGAGAAAACAGAGCTCCAGCCAACACGTCCAGAGCACTTCACGTCCACCCTCTGGGTGGTACTAACGATCCCAATTCACGGGTGCCGAAGGGGAGGCTTCAAGTGGCAGACCGAGACGTGAGTCTGGACTTTCTCTGCCACCTGCCTCTTCCCCACCCTGTCCTGTTGAGCGGAACACTGAGAGAGCCCCACTGCGCTGTCGCGTGGTGGAGAGCTGACCCAGCAACAAGGTGAGGCTGCAGAAGGCCGTACTGGTCTTCGTTCTTAAGGGCACTTTCCAGGAGACTGCGCACCTCACAGCTCACTCTGTGCTGTATGACTGGCCTTCTGCTCCCCCAGGTAAGAAGTGAAGGCCAACACTGCTCCAGGCCCAGTCTATGGAGAAGTGGGGTCTTGAGCCCCAGGCTCCTTTTGCTCACAGGCCTACCCCCATCTTCCCTCCCCTCCTGCTGGGAGAGAAGCTAGGCAGGGTGGTTCAGGTGGGTTCTGGTATAAAACATGGGGGAAGCAGTTCTGTGATTGCCGGGATCACCCTGGGATCCTGGGACACTGAGTGACAAGGCCACCCGGAGAGACTTGGCTGTACCCAGAGTTGAGCCTGCCATCCTAGGGGGTGGCACAGAAGAAGGTGCCTTTTAAGAGGCACCTCCCTGACTCTGTTCCTACGTCCCAGCCGGCTGTGACCCTGGCTTCCCCAGCTCACTCACTGCAGCTGCTTCCAAACCACACGGCAGCCAAATGCAGGGGCAGTGTGGTGGAGTGGTTAAGACCTCGCACCATACTTCCCAATAACCGTGAGCCTCCAACCACTACAAAATGGTTGGACGGCCTCTTTGTAGCCCAACTCCAGTGGAACCTATTGTTGCGTGCTTGGCTGTCCCGTGCGCTCCCTCACTCCGCATGGATGCCATGAGCCACCACGCCGGTCACTTCTTGCAAATACGTGCCCTTTCTCTTCTTTCAGTTGATTTCGCCCAGCCAAACAGGAGCCCCAGTCAAACCTAGTCCCTCCCCTGCTCTGTGCCTGCATCTGCACAACTAAACGTGGCCGGGCCAGTACCACAGTGCTGGCCAGAGTCGCTGGAAACCCAGGGCCACCACCTAGGCCACTGCCACACCCCCACACCTGGCAGGTCGTCACTAACCCTTCATCCCTGAAGAACGACGGGACTATTTCTACACTAAACACGTCCTGGGCGGTTGCCTGGCCCGACCCTGCCAGTAGAAACACAGGAAACCATGCAGCTCTCATGGAGGACCGAGCCTGGACCCAGTCCCACGGGATGTGCTCAGAGTGGTTTCCTCTCACTGTCACTTCCCCCCCGGAGGGCTCACCTCAACTCCTCCCCGACTGAGCATCTATCCCGAAACAATTATCCTAGGCGCAGAGCACACGGCTTAGGGAAGATCCGCAACTTTTCTAGAGCTACAGGGCTCATGAATGAGTTGGGGTCAGACTCTGAGCTCTGGGCTGCACGCTCTGGCTGCACAGCACCAGACTGACCTCCGGAGGCCAGCTCACGATTTTAAACTCTTCAGTTCTGTTTCTCAGCTAACCCACCCCTCCTCCCCGCACCTTCCCCTCCTGAGACACCAACAGAGAAGGGGCTTTGGTCACCGACCCCTCGGACACGCTCCCATGTCCCCTGCAGCCTGGACCGCTGTGCCTACACCTGCCCAGCTCTGCACGTCTCTTGTCTCTTAGGCTGTCTCCTGGCTGAAATGCCACCAAGGCCCAGGGATTCCTTTCTCTGAGGTCCTCAGGTGACAACCTGCCCCTCCTGCTTCAGCTTCATCACAAAGACTGCAGCTCCCGCCCCTCCCCCCTCAGTGTCTCATAAAGGGCAGGCAGGAGCTCAATGGGTGACCTCACTGAATGACAGCCAGGAGAGCGCGGGACCAGGTGGTTTCCACCGAGGAGGGTGGTGGGGAGGCCTGTTTCCCAGCCACGGTGCCAACCGTGTGCCACGGCACCAGCAGGTCAGGCCTCGCTCACAGGGCAAGCTGCGTGGCTGTGGCAGGGTCTGGACCGTGTGAATGGGCAAGGGTGGGAGGGCTGGCCAACCAGCTCTGCTGAAGAGGTAACTGGATGGGGCTAACGAGGCGCCAGCAGGGCCATCTTGGCCTTTAACTCCTGGAGCCGGAGAGGTTGTCCTCCAACACAAACTCAGAGTCTCTGGTCTGAAACCCCAGGACACGGAGAAGGCACCGAGCTCATCACCGCAAACAGAGCACTTCGCAGGAGCTAGCCAAGGCCAAGGCTTCCCAAGGTCAGGCGGGGAGATGCCCCTGGCCAGCAGGGTCGCAGGGTTCCCAGCTTGGGTCGCGGTTGGCCCATGGTGTTTGGGCCACGCCTTGTGGTCAGACAGCCCTGGGTCTGAATCTGGGTTTGCCACGTCCTGGCCCTGTGGATTTGAGCAAGCTACTTAACGTGTCTGGGCCTACTTCACCTTCAAAATGAGGACGACACTGACCCCTTGGGTCGTGGGATGAGAAACTGAATGCCACAGGAGGTATTTAGCGCCGGACCACGCAGAACTTATTCTGCTGACTTGAGGACCCCTCCTATGCAGGGCACGTCCTCCTTTCAGAGAACACGTGCGTCTTGGAGTTGATAAAACTCGGTGGACTCAACCCCTAGTGGCTGCCAGCAGTATCGCACACAAAGATCCACTCCTGGGGCCCTGACGAGCAGGCACCTCTCATTCGGCCTGCCCTTCCCCCCGGGCTGAACCTCAGACCTACCTTTCTTCCCGCTGTTGGAGGGTGTAGACTTCCCACTGTCCGAGTTCAGCTCAAACACCCGTAAGTCTGTGGGCGCCTCTTCCCTCAGAGTCTCTACTCGGGCTGGAGGCCTGGGCTCCGGACCACTGGGGCGGCCAGCGAGGCTTAGGGGCTTGGAGTGGACTGGGGGCGGGGGTCCAGTTTCGCCCACATCCACGGCGGGGCCCTGTTCCTCCAAAGACGCCTCCAGCAACTTCTGGGACAAGTCTCTGGGTGGCACCGGAGCCGCACGTGTGGTAGCGGGGCTGGCGATCTGCGTCACGAGGGAGATGCTCTCACTGCTCTCTGAGGGAGTCACCTCTGCTGGGGGCGCCACTGTGGTCACCAGGTTCTCTTCACAGGGGCTCTGGGAGCCAAGTCCCCCTTCAGAAAACGTGGAGGTTCTGGCCGCAGGAACCTTTGCCTCTTTTGGAGATGCGGGTGAAACGCCTATGAGCTCCTCTGCACAGAGAGAGGGACGAGCAATGTGCCCGGTCAGCCCGATGACCGCCAGCGCTCCAGGCCTGCCTGGTGCACACCCCCATCCCCCGACTCACTGCTTCCATGAGCCACCTCCTGCAGGGGCGCCCTGCTACTCAAAGGCCCCTACCCACGGGCCTAGTGCCTGGGCTTCCAGCAACGCAGGCCAGGTGGTGTTATAGACCGAAAGTGAGCCAGCTTTGGGTTCTGGACAGGCTCTGCTACATCCTAAGTGTACAAGTAATTCTTTTTTAAAAAAAATAATAATTACTTAATTTTTAAAATTCATTCATTCTAATTTGACCAGAGGAAGATATACAGAGAGAGAGAGAGGGAGGGAGGAGGGAGGGGTAAAGTGAGAAAGCAAGGCACTAGGTCCAGGATTTGAACCGTGGTCACCCATGTGGGAGAGTCAAGCACCTTAACCATCATGCCACCTGCTGGTCCCGACCTTTGTCACCTACCCTCATACATGCCCCCATGCCCTCTGCTGTCAGGACTGCAACCCCTCAGCCTGGACTGAGTGTATATGTCCATGGATGTGCCAAATCCCGACAGAGTGGAGAAAATGGAGAAGGGACTGCAGCAAGACATGCCCCATTGGGGGTGCTTTCTCCCTCTCCCCAACTCTCTGACAAGCCACATAACTTTTCACTTGCCTGCCTCATGCAGGATAAAAATAAGAGAGGGACAGTGGGGTTGTGGGAAGGCCGGCACCCGTGACGTCCTCGCACCGGCTGCAGCGTGCATGTGTGGTAAACACGCTGACGTCGCCGGCAGAGCCCCACAATGCTGCTCTAAGCAGACCTACAGGGAGAGGGTTCCCCAACCTGGCTGGGCACTAACAGACGTGTTTTGTAAGGGTTTTAGCTTTTTGTGCTACGGGGTACGTGCACTTGCCAGAGAGAGAGAGAGAAATCACCCCCGAGGGGCCATGGCCACACTACAACCCCTTCTCCTCGAATATTCTACCAAGATTTTTAAGCTACAGGTCTGGGACTCGAACTGCAGAGTTGGCCATATAGGATCCAGTACCTCAACCTCCACGCCACCTGCTGGCCCAGAAGAGCTTGTTAGAAATATATGTGGGGGTGGGAACCAGCAGTTAGTGTAATGGCTATGTCGCTGGACTCCCATGTAGTCGACCGTGGTTCGTGTCCCGGACCCGGTGGCTTAAAACTCACGCCGGGCGCGTGTGCGTGTGTGCCCAAGATCCCGAGAGGAGAATGGAGAAGGGATTGCGGCGTGACCATCCCCCCGGGGGGTGATTTCTCGCTTTCTATCTCTATGTCTCTCTCTCTGTCTGTCTGTCTGGCGAGCGCACGTGCCCTATAGTGAAAATCTCTCAAAAAAAAAAAAAAAAAGAAATATATGTGGGGCCAGAGGTGACACAGTGGTTAAGGACAAGTAGAAGCCTGGCCATCCCTCCTGAGGGGTGATTTCTCACCTTCCCTCTCTCTGTCTCTCTCGAGCAAGCATGTGCACCCTATGGTAAAAGCTTAATAAAAGCAAAATAAAAAATACACGTGGGGGACCAGCAGTTAGTGTAATGGCTATGTTGCTGGACTCCCATGTAGTCAACCGCGGTTCATGTCCCAGACCCGGTGGCTTAAAACTCACGCCAGGCACCTGTGAGTGCATGCCCAAGATCCCAAGAGGAGAAAGGAGGAGAAGGGATTGCAGCGTGGCCATCCCCTCTGGGGGGTGATTTCTCACTTTCTGTCTGTCTGTCTGTCTCTCTCTCTGTCTGGCAAGCGCATGTGCCCTACAGCAAAAACCTCTCCAAAAATAAAAAAAATATATACATGTGGGACCAGCAGTTGGCATAATGGCTATGTTGCTGGACTCCCATGTAGTCAACCACAGTTCGAGTCCTGGATCCGGTGGCTTAAACTCATACTGGGCACATGTGCATGTGTGCCCAAGATCCTGAGAGGAGAATGGAGGAGAAGGGATTGTGGTGTGGCCATCCCTCCTAGAGGGTGATTTCTTGCTTTCTGTCTCTGTCTCTCTCTGTCTCCCTAGCGAGCACATGTGCCCTATAGCAAAAACCTCTCCAAAAAAA
>NW_006160087.1:2558678-2573670 GCF_000334495.1 Tupaia belangeri chinensis | reverse complement strand
CCCAAGATCCCAAGAGGAGAAAGGAGGAGAAGGGATTGCAGCGTGGCCATCCCCTCTGGGGGGTGATTTCTCACTTTCTGTCTGTCTGTCTGTCTCTCTCTCTGTCTGGCAAGCGCATGTGCCCTACAGCAAAAACCTCTCCAAAAATAAAAAAAATATATACATGTGGGACCAGCAGTTGGCATAATGGCTATGTTGCTGGACTCCCATGTAGTCAACCACAGTTCGAGTCCTGGATCCGGTGGCTTAAACTCATACTGGGCACATGTGCATGTGTGCCCAAGATCCTGAGAGGAGAATGGAGGAGAAGGGATTGTGGTGTGGCCATCCCTCCTAGAGGGTGATTTCTTGCTTTCTGTCTCTGTCTCTCTCTGTCTCCCTAGCGAGCACATGTGCCCTATAGCAAAAACCTCTCCAAAAAAAAAAAAACAAACCCCACATTGGGTGGTGCATGTGCATGCATGCTCAGAAACCCAGAAGCAGGGAGAGACAGAGAAGGGACTGTGGCCATGTGCCATGGAGGGTGCTTTCTCTTCCCCACTCAGCAAATGCACACACTTTCTCTCAAAAAAAAAGGGGGGGGAGAATAAATCTGTATTCTCAATAAGCTCCCCAGTGGGGCTGGCCTAGGGGCTGCGGAGCCAGATCCCACATGGCAACTACACAGTCTGAATCTCAACAACAGCAGCTTGAAAGACACTGCAGGCATGGGTGCATATGTCCGTGCATGTGCCAAGTCCTGAAGGATGGAGAAAACGGAGAAGGGGTTGCAGCAAGACATGCCCTACTGGGGGTGCTTTCTTCCTCTCCCCAACTCTCTGACAAGTACATGTGCCCTTTGGCAAAATTCTAAAAAGGTACTGTTTTTAACATAAAGCTCCCCTTCGTTTAAAAAATAAAGGTTACGAAGCTGCTGGTCCCTGGGCAGGCAGACACTGTGCTCCAGCTGGCATGTGACTTCTGTACCTAAACCCAGGCCCCATAAGCACCACCTGGCCTTGGCACATCTGTCCTCTGGGACACCATGTCACTCCAGGCTGCAGAGAGCGAGCTCAGAGGTCCCCACCTCAGGGCCCATCTCTTACCTTCCTCTTCCTCCCAGCCAGGCTCTTCAGAGACGTTCTGCTCTGCCCGCTGCTTCAGGGCTTCCCTCCGGGCCTGCTCCTGTGTGTGGGGCGCAGACAGCAGGAGTCAGGGCCCTCCCCAGCCCTGATCCTAACCCCAGAGCTCTTGGCACCCTGTGTCCTTCTCTCCCCTCGGCAAAATCCAGCCTGCCTCCCCCACTGTGGGCCTCCCAGGGCTGGGCCAGCATACCTGCTCCAGCTGATGGATTTTATAGAAATACCGATGCCAGAATTCTGAGTGGGAAACAGCTGCTGGAACCTGGAGGGAGGGGGAAGTGGAGGTGAGGCTGAGACTGAGTGGTCATGAGGGCCTGTGCCCTCGCTTATCAGCCTGCTCCCTACATGCTGCTGGCTGCAGACACAGCACGTGGCTGAGCGGTGACAGTCTGGGTACTTCCACCCCACTGAAGTTTCAGCCAGCCCCATTTCCTTGCCCAGCATGGCCAAAGGAGAAAATAACTCCCACCAGGCTATGCTGGCCCGCCCACCTCTCAGCATTCTCTGACTGCCAGAAGCCCGGCAGATCAGCTTCTTCTGTGGGCGTTCTTGGCTCAGGACTGGTTGGCCTGGCTCCACAGGGTGTCCCACCGCTTGCTGGGTCAGATGACTCTCAGCGACTCCAGGCATGCTCCTCCCACCTCCCGACACCTCAAGCCCAGAGGTAGCTGAGGCCCTGTCAGCTGGGCCCTCACCATCTTGGTGTAGAGGGCCCGGATGGAGGGGCTGCCTACAAGGAGCTCTGAGATCTCCCCCTTCTTCTCTTCCAAGCAGAACTGGGACAGCCAGGCATCAAACAACTCCGGGGGCCCTGCAGACGGACAGATGCTGATGATCAGTTCCCGGGGCCCAGGGGGCGAGCTCTACGTACACGATATACCTAAGCTCTACCTGGACAGTGAAGGAGGCTTAAGGGTTGTTTCAAAGCCATTTTGCCCGGGGGGGGGGGTCACGCAGGGTGAAGGGGTGGATGGGCTAGGTGTGGCACCTGAGTGACCTCCAGGGGGACTGCAGTCTCCATTTCCTCAAGTCCCTGCTCACTTCCAGCCACCTGTGCCTGGCTACTGAGTCCCCTCCTCTCTGCAACAGCTGTTCCCAGGCCACATGACTCCGTGCTGCCAGACCCTGCCCCCTCGAGGACTGCTCCACGGCTCTGGACCCTGGGAACCCTGCCTTCCTCCCAAAGCCCTCTTCTCCCTCAGCTTCTTGCCCCTTTCCTCCCATTTCTCTGCGTGGTCAGCTGAGTCTTTGGGGCTTGTTTTCCTCTCCTCTCCTTGTCTCTTCACACCTCTCATTTCTCCCAGGATGATCTCCACTAACCCAGGAGTTCCGACCTCCTGCTCCCATGCACACTTCCTGTCTCTGTGCAGACCCCGCCGCCCCTCTGGCTCCAGCGCTGCGCTCCAGGAACCCCGATGCTCCCAGCGGCACAGAATCGTGTGTGCGGCTGCGTGTGCTCTCTCCTTCCCACCCCGCCACCCCTGGAGCCTGGGGCCATCCTGTGTCCCTCCTCCACGTCCTAGTATCGCCTTCCTCTTCACCTGCCTCTTCCCGGTTCCGGCTTGACCTCTGACGTGGAGACTCCTGCCAAGCCTCCTAACTGGTCTTCCTAGGTCATCCTTCCAACTGCTGCTCCAAAGGCTGCTTCACAAAATTCAAAATCTGATCACCCCAGGGCCTCAAAGCCTGTCAGCAGCTCTCCGTGGGAGGCCTTCTAATCTGGGGTCCATGGATGAGCTTAAAAGGATCAAAGAATTCCCACGCGAGGAACAAAATCTTAATAGAGGCCTGTCATCTTCATTACATTATAGGCCTTTGTGACTGAAAAGGTCTAGAACCACTACCACGAGCCTTTAAGGACAAAATTCAAACTGCAGACCTTGGAACACAAAGCCTTTCACAACCTGGCCCCCACCAGCAGCCCTGGCAGCCTTCACCCCTCACACACACAGTTTAATCCAAAAAGCGAGGGGCTCCCTGCTCCATCTCCGCCTTCTAACGTATTGTTGCCTTTGCTTGAACGTCCTTCCCCACCAGTAAAGTAAAACTGGCTGACTTCTCACTCACCCTTACCACCTCAGTTCAAGGGTCACTTCCTAGGCCGCCCAGGCTGGGGGTGGGTCCCCACTGCCCGTCTTTCTGTGGGGCACTTTCTACGCAAGCGGCTACTTTGCTGCACTCTGCTCTGTCACTGTTCCCTGTCTCTCAATAGCCAGTCCCTGCAGGGCTGGGCCTCACTGAGGGCCTGACTCATTTCTGGTCTTGGCGTGCTCGCAGGGGGCTTGCTACACAGAAGGGTCCCAGCTAACAGGGCTGAAGGGAAGGTTGGGCGGGGGCTGAGCTGATGGGAGAGGTGAGAGGGACAAAAATCACTGCCAAGGGGGGCAAAGCATGGTTCAGGGAGGAAAATGGAAACCCAACCTACGCCACAGGGTGGGCAGCACACATGGCCCCGCTCTGGCCCCTCTGCATAAGAGAGGCCTGGCTTCTGCTACCCGAGACAGGCAGGGCCCACAGCCCGGACCCCTGGCCTTCCCACCCCGCACTGCTACCCTCTCACCATCCGGTTCGTTGCAGTAGGTTGCCGGGTCGGACTGCAGACTATAGAGGCGAGCCTGGAAGAAGCAGAGCACAAAAATTCTGGGGTGCTGGGCACAGAAAGCACCCCTCGATCGACCACAACCCAGCTGTGCTGTGCCACTCCCACGCCCACGCTGCAGCACGAGGAGCAGAGCCCTCAGCGAGGGCCAGACCGGGCACCTGGACAGAGGTCTCTCACCCTGCACCCGCCACGGAGCCAGGGGGCACAATGGGAGCACACCGCGAGGCGAGGGAGGGCTTTACACCCGCGCTGGGAAGACTCAGAAGTTGAACACTGTTCTGCACATTTATGTATGAAGCCCAAATTTGGGGAGAAGTTGTAAAGTGATGCAATTCTCCCCTAACTAAAACCACTTCTCAGAATTTTTAAACTTTATACCCAGTCTGCCAAATGTTCCCACGAGAGCCACAGGGGGGCAAACTTTAGCTGGTCAACAGAAAGTCCCCCGTCCTTCCTCAGTGTGAGAACATGGGCTGTTTGTATCAGAACTTTCGGAAGTGATTTGGAGGATGATTTATTATGTTTAAAATCCTATTTAAACATTTTTGCAAGTTTGCGTACCTGCTCACTAAACGGTGGTGATGACGCTGGTATTGAAAAGATCAGTTCAGAAATTCAATGATAAAATGCTATGAAGGGGCCAGCAGGTGGTTAAGACATGGTGGTTAAGACACTAGACTCCATAAGACCAACACCGAGGTTCTGGTCCCAGACCCAGTGTGTGTGTGCTCAAAATCCTGAGAGGAGAATGGATTACAGTGTAGCCAACCCCCAGAGAATGTGATTTCTCACTTTCCCTCTTTTTTGAGGTTTTTCCTATAGGGCGCATGCACTTGCCAGACCGAGACAGAAAGCAAAAGTCACCCCCTAGGGAGGATGGCCACGCCGCAATCCCTTCTCCTCCCTTCTCCTCTTGGGATCCTGGGCACGCACACAGGCCCGGCATGAGTTTAAGTCACCGGGTCCGGGACTTGAACTGCGGTCAACTACATGGGAGTCCAGTGACATAGCCATTACGCCAACCGTTGGTCCCTCCCTCTTTCTTTGTCTTTCTCTGACAGGCACATAGCGCCCAATGGTAAAAACTAGGGGGGGCTGGGGAGAAGCTAGGAAGAAGGTCAAACTACCATGACACCATGCTGCAAATTTCGGAGAAAACGCTCCATGAAATCAGAGGCGTCAGATGAGAAAATGGAACACGGCAGAGACGTGCCGCCTTGGCTGCTGATTTAAGCACTGTAGACACTGCCCTCCAGTCCCATGAGAAACATCTGAAATGGCCCAAACGTGGCGGGGCGTGTGCTGCGGGCCCCAGCCACAGCAGCCCGCACTACGGCTGAGGGCTGAGGGCGCGAGTACACAGTGCCTTCCACAGCAGCCCACACTACGGCTGAGGGCTGAGAACACCACAAGGGGTGGTGATCAGGGAGGTGCCAATGGCTCGTCGTGATGTTCTTCTAGCCAGGTTATAGAGTTGAGTGTAGAAATGCCTTTTTGTTATTATAGAAAGAAAAAGCAAACAAACCTCAAGCTATGCTCACAGACCAAAAGAGATGGAAGTTTACACGCCAGTGAGCAAGCGGTAGGCTCTGTTCAGGTGAGGGAATAAGGGGCTCATCAGCACGCTCCCGTTTAGTCACAGCCGTGTTTCACCTCTCGATCCGAACACGTGCCGCTCTGCGAGTGCACGTGGAGCGGCAGCCCAGTGCTATGAGGCATGGGTAGGGGAGGCTGCCAGCAAATACCTTGGTGCCATCGTAGGGCTCAGCTGTGCCAGAGGGTGTGCCCATCAGGGTGATGACATCACAGTCGATCGTTTTGTCCGGTGAGGGGGCAAAGGTGTCTGAGATCACCCCTAGGAAGTCGGACAGCCCTTTCTTCATTTTCTCCGTCGCCCCTGAGGAGCCTTCAGCCTGCAGAGGGAACCGCAGAGGAAACGAGCGCCCAGGAGCAGGCTGCAGCTGGGTGAGGAGGTGAGGCGCCAGGGGCGAGGGTGTGCCCTGTGTGTGGGGTCCACCCTTTGCCCCACCTCGGAGCTGGAGAAGAGGAGTAGCCCAGGCCCATCTCCCCCAAGCTGGGGATGCAGAACAGGGTCACGGAGGCCTGTGCAGATTACGGCAGGTCCCTGACTGGCTGTTTCATCCGAACTTCAAGGCCAGAAAGGCTAATCAAAACTGGCGGTGGCCCAGCCCACGGTGCAGTTGGTAGTGTACTCAGCTGCAGTGCTGGGAGCCACATGGCCAGCCACAGCCTGGCTGATCTGAAACATGCCACATACATGTGTGCATGCTCAGGGTCCTGACAGACCAGAAGGATGGAGGAGGGGACTGGGTGCGACCAGAGCCTGGCGAGGGTGCTATTCCCACACTCTCCCCATCTCACATGTATGCATGTGCTCTTCAGCACGATTTCTTTAAAAAAATGGCTAGAGGGGGGCTGGCAGGTGGCATGGTGGTTAAGATGCTGGGCTCCCACATGACCAAGTACGGTTCAAGTCCTAGACCTGGCAGCTTGCTTTCTCGCTCTCCCGCTCTCTGGTGAAATAGAAGAACAATAGTAAATGAATAAAATTAAATAAATTTTTTTTTCCTTTTTTTGGAGAGGTTTTTGCTATAGGGTGCGTGTGCTCACTAGACAGACAGAGAGAAACAGACAGAAAGCGAGAAATCATCCCCCAGGGGGGATGGCCATGCTGCAATCCCTTCTCCTCCATTCTCCTCTCGGGATCCTGGGCACGCACGCACACGTGCCTGGCGTGAGTTTAAGCCACCAGGTCCAAGACTCGAACCTTGATCGACTACGTGGGAGTCCAGCGACATAGCCATTATGCTAACTGCTGGTCCCAAAATTAAGTAATTTTTTAAAATTTGGCAGAAGACCTATGATTTAGACATTTTAGTAGGAGGAGGACCTGAGTGGTGGTGGAAAAGGTTCTAGTGTTAAGAGTCTGAAGTGGATTAGAATTCCAGTTCTACCACCTGTTGGCTATGAGACCTGAACTCTCTCTTAATTGGAGTTATTCTATCTGGGAGATGCACATTAATGTATATCCTTGGGCTGGCTCAGGTGCAATAGTAACGTGCTACTCAAGCAAAGCTGGACCCACATGGAAGGCCAGGGTTCAGCTCTCCAGGCAGTCTGCACACAGCATGTGCATACCCAGGATCCAGGCTGCGGGGGTTACTGTGATGATCAAAATAAGTCAGGGGACCAGCCCCATTGCATAGTGGTTAAGTGTTGTGCATAGGGGATCCAAACCCATGTTCAAATCTTGGCCTTGGTGAAAAACACACATTCCAGGTGTATGCGTTCATGCCCAAAGTCCTGGCAGAGTGGGGAAATGGGGGAAAGTGGACCGTGGCATGACCGTGCCCATTGTGTGTGGGGATACTTTCTCTTCCTCTGGAAAACACATGCATCCTCTGGCAAAAAAAAAAAAAAAAGGTAAGGTATGGGCAATGCCTGGCACACGGCAACACTTAGTGAGTAGCAGCACCCTGCTATCACATCACCACTGCTCAGGGAGCAGAATATTCTGTAAGCACGGTTGGAGAAAATGAACAGGATGAGAACAGACAGCCCTGCCTGCCTGGAACCTGGGACCTTGCAGGGGTCAACGTATGGACCTGGAAGAACAAGCGGCACACCAAGCCTGAGCCACACTAGTCAGAACGCCCTGCAGCAGGCAGGGACGGGGTGCTGGGAGACAGCCAGGCTCTGAAACCACATGGGGAACTGTAACACTTACTCTGAGGTTATGCTGCCCAGGCACCTTAAATCTAGACCCTTGGTAATTTGGCACAGGTAAACAATCATATTTGTTGAATGAAAAAAGGAATAATGAATTAAATGAGTGGTTTCTTTGCTACCAGCTAGACTTTTTTTTTTTTTTCCCCTTTTTGGGGAGGTTTTTGCTATAGGGCACCTGCGCTCTCCAGACAGAGAGAAAGTGAGAAATCACCCCCCAGAGGGGATGGCCATGCCGCAATCCCTTCTCCTCCATTCTCCTCTAGGGATCGTGGGCATGCATGCACACACACCCGACGTGAGTTTTCTTAAGCCACCGGGTCCAAGACTCGAACTGCGGTCAACTACGTGGGAGTCCAGCGACATAGCCATTATACTAACTGCTGGTCCCGCAACCAGCTAGACTTAATAGCAATTAGCAGGGCTGCTACTGGCCACTTATGTTCATTAGTAACTGTAGTTAGCAGGCAGATATTATTTTACAAAACAAGCTTCACTAAAAAATCCCAGAACCTGTTTTTCATAACATGGCCTCTAATCACAAGGTCAATGATTCAGCTGGTGATCAAATGAAGAACCTGAAACCTTTCCAATGCTGAAGGAAACACTGCAACAAGAATGAAGTATGCTGTGCTTTGTTGGAAACTAGAGAGATTTGCAGGGATAGCTTTTCTCTGTTTCCTTTTTTCATGACCCGCTGCATGTGCATGTTGCAGAGAAAGGGGAGCACCCTCCAGAGTCTGGTCTGGGTGTGACCTACTTCTTCCAAGGCCCTTGCGCGTACGCTTGGCATGTTCGAGGTGACCAGGTGGGGATTACAACCATGGCCACCACGTGACACACAGCTTCCCTTGAGTAGCACTTTACTGCTGCGCCATGGAGCTGGCCCACTCCAGGGACATCTTTGACCGTACATACATTTCACTTTTCATACTGAGGGACCAGTAAAAATATAAATTAGCACATTTCTGGAAGATAGTTTTGCAACAGACATTAAAAGGCTTAAAACTGTATTTACTCTAAGATCCCTTCCCATATTTTATTATAAAGAAAATATTATGGGGGCCAGAGGTGGCATGTTGATTAAGGTGTTGGGATTCCCACATGGCTGACCCTGGTTTGAGTCCAGATCCAGTAGCCTGAAAATCACACTGGGGGGACCAGCAGTTAGCGTAATGGCTATGTAGCTCAACTCCCATGTAGCCAACCGTGGTTTGAGTCTCGGACCTGGTGGCTTAAACTCACGCCGGGCGCGTGTGCATGCATGCCCAAGATCCTAAGAGGAGAATAGAGGAGAGGGGATTATGGCATGGCCATTCCCCCTAGGGGGTGATTTCTTCCTTTCTGTCTGTCTCTGTCTTTCTGGCAAGAACACATGCCCTATAGCAAAAACTTCTCAAAAAACAAACAAAATTACACTGGGCACATGTACATGCATGCGTGCATGTGTGAGCCCAAAATCTCAAAAGGAGAATAGGAGAGAAGGGACTGTGGTGTGGCCATCCTCCTAGGGGGTGATCTCTCACTTTCCCTCTCCGTCTCTCTGACAAGTGCACGTGCCCTGTGACAAAAAGCAGAGAAGGACATATTGTGGTAATGGGCAAAGGTTTAGCAATTAGAATGCTCACTGCAGCTCTGTGTATAATGCTGGAAAAAACTGAAATAGCGAACTAGAAACTGATTAAATCTACCTAACAGAATATCATGCCATTTTGGACCAGCAGGTGGTATGGTGGTTAAGGCGCTGCACACTCCCACATGGCTGACCACAGTTCGAGTCCTGGACCTGATGGCTTGCTTTCTCCATTTCCTTTTCTGTCTCCCTCTGGTCAAATTTAAATAAATGAATAAATAAAATTAAATAATTATTAAAAAAAAAAAAAGAGAAAGAATATCATGCCATTTATGGTGCCACAGAATAAAGTTTGCTAATGATTAGTAAGTCAAAAAGGTTACAAAATATGGTATTCAACTGGCTCTGGTTTTGAAAAATAAAGCATGTGTAGGATATGCCCTAAAATATTAAAGAGTAGTCATCTCTGGCAGAGGGAGTCATAGGAATCTCTGTTTTCTTTTTTTCTTTCTCTTTCTCTCTATTATCTATATTTTCTATACATCTACAATGAATGTCTTTGCTAATGAAAACATCTACTATAATAATATATAAGTGGGAGGGACCAGCAGTTAGCGTAATGGCTATGTCGCTGGACTCCCACATGGGTGACCGCGGTTCGCGTCCTGGACCCGGTGGCTTAAACTCATGCCGGGTGTGTGTGCGTGCGTATCCAAGATCCCGAGAGGAGAATGGAGGAGAAGGGATTGTGGCATGGCCATCCCCCCTGGGGGGTGATTTCTCACTCTCTGTCTCTCTGTCTCTCTCTGGCGAGCGCACGCACCCTATAGCAAAAACCTCTAAAAAATAAAAAATAAAAATAATATAGAAATGGGAAAGCTAATTATTACTTCTATAGTTTGTTTTCTGGACAGGCACAATTCTTTCAAAATGTAAAACAAAGAAACCCCTTTCCCTACAGAGGGAAAAAACAGTCGCCTCATGATAGAGAGGAGCCCCACCAGGATCCCAGGGCAGGCCAGGCTACTTGGGGAACGTGGAAGTACTCACGGCCAGCTTCTCCTTGACCAGCCGTGGCTGCGATGGTGCAGGCCGTGTCATGCTGCACAACCTGTGTAAACTCCGTCAGGTCAGGCTTCATGAACTCCAAGGCTTCCGAGGACTGTAGGAAGACAGAGCCAGTTGGTCTCACCACCCTTTGCCTCTGTTCCCTTTGCTTTTTTAGTACCACGCAGAAGCAGGATGTGTAGGTGACAAGGGGAGCCTGGGCTCATAAACGATGCTCACTTGTCCCAATTTCACGGCCTGGGATTCCCTGACAGCAGAGCACAGGGGAACTCCTGCTACTCTGAGCACCAAGACCCGGCCTCTGCCCACAGAGCTCTGTGCCAGGACTAAGTGTCATTTAGGCCTCAGCTTTCTCCTATAAAAGCAGGGAGGTGGACTAGATAGAGATGATTCCCAAAAGCAAATTTTTACATGCTTTAAGTCATGATATTTGTTTCAAATTTAAAATAATACGATTTTCTGGGGCAGTCTCATAGCTTAGTGGTAAAGGGTGGCAGATCCCACATGGTGACGATGGTTAGAACTGCAGGCCGGCAGCTCAGAAGACATATCAGACACACGTGCACGCATGCTCAAAACCCCAATAGGATGGCAAAATGGAGAGGGGGTTGTAGTATGACCATGCCCCACTGGGGGTGCTTTCTCTCTCTCTGGCAAGCACCCTCCAGCAAAAACAAAACAAAACAAAACAAAAACCCAGGAGAATATTATATACATGATTTCTTTTTAAAAAACACTTATTTATTTATTTATTTTATTTAGGCTAGAAATGGAGAAAGTGAGAAAATAAATCACCAGGTCTGGGACTTGAATCCCGGTTGGCCATGTCGGAGTCCAACACCCTTAACCACCAAACCATCTTCTGGCCCTGATTTCTTTTTTTTAGAAGAATCATTTTATTTAACTTTACTTATTATTTTCCAGTTTGATCAGAGAGAGGGAAAATGAGAAAGCAAGTCACCAGGTCTAGGACTTGAACTATATTCAGCTATGTGGGAGTCCTTTATTTTTTTTTATTTTTTATTTTGGAGAGGTTTTCGCTATAGGGCGCGTGCCAGAAAGACAGAGACAGAAAGCAAGAAATTACCCCCTTGGGGGAATGGCCACACCGCAATCCCTTCCCTCCATTCTTTTCTTGGGATATTGGGCATGCATGCATGTGTGCCTGGCATGAATTTAAGCCACCGGGTCCAGGACTTGAAATGCAGTCAACTACATGGGAGTCCAGCAACATAGCCATTACGCCAACTGCTGGTCCCAGTCCAGCACCTTTAACCACCACACTGCCTACTGGCCCCTATGATTTCTTATCAAAGTAAAGTGTTTCTATTTTTGCCTTTTTATTGTTACAGAGAAACTGAGTTGAAGTGTGATGCAGGATATGACTTTTTTTGTCTTGTCTGAGTAATACCAATAGTTTCAAAAACTGTTTTTTCAATTTACATGTGTGTGTCAGGGTGAAACAGAGAGACAAGGAGTGGGGGAAGTAAAAGAGCAATCCCTGTGGGGGATGGTCATATGCCAATCCCTTCTCTGTTTCTCCTTTTCCTCCCTCCCAGATTCTCCTGTGTGGAGTGTTTTTCAAGTCACAGGGGCCAAGATTCTAATGGTGTAGTTGGTCATGTGCGATCCAGCTGCCTTAACCACACCACTGGCTCGCCCTGGAATTATTTTTTTTTTAATTTTAAGAATTATTTTATTTAACTTTATTTATTTAATTTGACCAGAGAGGGAGAGAGGGAAGGAGGGAGAGAAAGAATCAGAAAGCAAGCTGCCAGGTCTAGGACTCGAATTGCATTCAACCATAAAAGCATGTGTAGGATATGCCCTAAAATATTAAAGAGTAGTCATCTCTGGCAGAGGGAGTCATAGGAATCTCTGTTTTCTTTTTTTCTTTCTCTTTCTCTCTATTATCTATATTTTCTATACATCTACAATGAATGTCTTTGCTAATGAAAACATCTACTATAATAATATATAAGTGGGAGGGACCAGCAGTTAGCGTAATGGCTATGTCGCTGGACTCCCACATGGGTGACCGCGGTTCGCGTCCTGGACCCGGTGGCTTAAACTCATGCCGGGTGTGTGTGCGTGCGTATCCAAGATCCCGAGAGGAGAATGGAGGAGAAGGGATTGTGGCATGGCCATCCCCCCTGGGGGGTGATTTCTCACTCTCTGTCTCTCTGTCTCTCTCTGGCGAGCGCACGCACCCTATAGCAAAAACCTCTAAAAAATAAAAAATAAAAATAATATAGAAATGGGAAAGCTAATTATTACTTCTATAGTTTGTTTTCTGGACAGGCACAATTCTTTCAAAATGTAAAATTTTTTTTTCAGAGGGAAAAAACAGTCGCCTCATGATAGAGAGGAGCCCCACCAGGATCCCAGGGCAGGCCAGGCTACTTGGGGAACGTGGAAGTACTCACGGCCAGCTTCTCCTTGACCACGCTGGCCGTGGCTGCGATGGTGCAGGCCGTGTCATGCTGCACAACCTGTGTAAACTCCGTCAGGTCCCGCTTCATGAACTCCAAGGCTTCCGAGGACTGTAGGAAGACAGAGCCAGTTGGTCTCACCACCCTTTGCCTCTGTTCCCTTTGCTTTTTTAGTACCACGCAGAAGCAGGATGTGTAGGTGACAAGGGGAGCCTGGGCTCATAAACGATGCTCACTTGTCCCAATTTCACGGCCTGGGATTCCCTGACAGCAGAGCACAGGGGAACTCCTGCTACTCTGAGCACCAAGACCCGGCCTCTGCCCACAGAGCTCTGTGCCAGGACTAAGTGTCATTTAGGCCTCAGCTTTCTCCTATAAAAGCAGGGAGGTGGACTAGATAGAGATGATTCCCAAAAGCAAATTTTTACATGCTTTAAGTCATGATATTTGTTTCAAATTTAAAATAATACGATTTTCTGGGGCAGTCTCATAGCTTAGTGGTAAAGGGTGGCAGATCCCACATGGTGACGATGGTTAGAACTGCAGGCCGGCAGCTCAGAAGACATATCAGACACACGTGCACGCATGCTCAAAACCCCAATAGGATGGCAAAATGGAGAGGGGGTTGTAGTATGACCATGCCCCACTGGGGGTGCTTTCTCTCTCTCTGGCAAGCACCCTCCAGCAAAAACAAAACAAAACAAAACAAAAACCCAGGAGAATATTATATACATGATTTCTTTTTAAAAAACACTTATTTATTTATTTATTTTATTTAGGCTAGAAATGGAGAAAGTGAGAAAATAAATCACCAGGTCTGGGACTTGAATCCCGGTTGGCCATGTCGGAGTCCAACACCCTTAACCACCAAACCATCTTCTGGCCCTGATTTCTTTTTTTTAGAAGAATCATTTTATTTAACTTTACTTATTATTTTCCAGTTTGATCAGAGAGAGGGAAAATGAGAAAGCAAGTCACCAGGTCTAGGACTTGAACTATATTCAGCTATGTGGGAGTCCTTTATTTTTTTTTATTTTTTATTTTGGAGAGGTTTTCGCTATAGGGCGCGTGCCAGAAAGACAGAGACAGAAAGCAAGAAATTACCCCCTTGGGGGAATGGCCACACCGCAATCCCTTCCCTCCATTCTTTTCTTGGGATATTGGGCATGCATGCATGTGTGCCTGGCATGAATTTAAGCCACCGGGTCCAGGACTTGAAATGCAGTCAACTACATGGGAGTCCAGCAACATAGCCATTACGCCAACTGCTGGTCCCAGTCCAGCACCTTTAACCACCACACTGCCTACTGGCCCCTATGATTTCTTATCAAAGTAAAGTGTTTCTATTTTTGCCTTTTTATTGTTACAGAGAAACTGAGTTGAAGTGTGATGCAGGATATGACTTTTTTTGTCTTGTCTGAGTAATACCAATAGTTTCAAAAACTGTTTTTTCAATTTACATGTGTGTGTCAGGGTGAAACAGAGAGACAAGGAGTGGGGGAAGTAAAAGAGCAATCCCTGTGGGGGATGGTCATATGCCAATCCCTTCTCTGTTTCTCCTTTTCCTCCCTCCCAGATTCTCCTGTGTGGAGTGTTTTTCAAGTCACAGGGGCCAAGATTCTAATGGTGTAGTTGGTCATGTGCGATCCAGCTGCCTTAACCACACCACTGGCTCGCCCTGGAATTATTTTTTTTTTAATTTTAAGAATTATTTTATTTAACTTTATTTATTTAATTTGACCAGAGAGGGAGAGAGGGAAGGAGGGAGAGAAAGAATCAGAAAGCAAGCTGCCAGGTCTAGGACTCGAATTGCATTCAACCATACATGAGTCCAGCGCCCTTAACTACCATGCCACCTGCCAGCCCCAGCCCTAGAATTACTTATGAGTAATTCATGGCAACTTAATACCAATAAAAAGATACGTGATTTTTACATTCAACAAAGAGAGGAAGGGGGCAAGAGAAATACTAGATCAGGATACCAGGAGATGGTATGGAGGTTGAGGCAGCTGGATTCCACATGGTTGACTGTACAGTTCGAGTCCTGGACCTAGTGGCTTGAAAACACACCAGGTCATGTGTGTGTGTACCCAAAACCCTGAGAGGGGAATGAAGGAGAAAGGATTGTGGCATGGTCGTCCCCTCTGGGGGTGATTTCTCACTTTCTCTCTCTCTCTGTGTCTCTCTGGTAAGTGCATGTGCCTTACAACAAATTAAAAAAGAAGGGACCAGCAGTTAGCGTAATGGCTATGTCGCTGGACTCCCATGTAGTCGACCGCGGTTCGAGTCTAGGACCTGGTGGCTTAAACTCACGCCGGGTGCGTGTGCGTGCGTGCCCAAGATCCTGAGAGCAGAATGGAAGAGAAGGGATTGCGGCGTGGCCATCCCCCCGGGGGGTGATTTCTCGCTTTCTGTCTCTCTGTCTTTCTGGCAAGCGCACGTGCCCTAT
>NW_006160087.1:2542980-2558505 GCF_000334495.1 Tupaia belangeri chinensis | reverse complement strand
GACTGTACAGTTCTAGTCCTGGACCTAGTGGCTTGAAAACACACCAGGTATATGTACATGTGTGTCCCAAGAGGAGACTGGAGAACAAGAGACTGTGGTGTGGCCATCACCCCCATGGAAGCTTTCTCACTTTATCTGTTTCTCTCTGGTGAGTACACACAACCTTTAGAAAACATTTTTTTAAAGAAGAGAAAAAAAAAAGAAATACTAGCTCAAATTCTCCCCGTGGCCTTCTTGGTTACCATTCCAGGATTCTGGAAAAGCTCCTTTTGTGGATGAACTGATACTTGCTCCTGCCAAACCAGTCTGCTTCTCACCCTGCTCAGACCCAGCTCAGACCCAATTCGAGACAGTGGGCCCTCAGCTCTCTTCTGATGCATGTTACGTCTTGCTCACACTCACCAACTCTAGGATGCTTTCCTGCAACACATCTGGCTCACCCTACAAGCCCTGTGGGTGATGGGGAGCCATCAAAGTTTGAAGCAGGTGGGACATGATGAAATTTGCATTTTCAATAGATCATGTTAGTGGCTGGCATGGAGGACAGGTTCAAGGGTGACAAGATCGAAGGAGAGAGAAAGACCAATCACAAGGGTGTTGCGATCATCTAAGGAAGAAAACAGAAGGATGTGAACAAAGACAGTGTGGTAAGAATGGAGAGATGGGGCAGGTTCTAGAAATATGAAGCAAAAAGAGGTGGACTTAGTGATTAAGCAGATGACTGGGGACAAGAAAAGCATCAAGGACGAACCGCTGGCTGTTGAACAGGTGACTGGGAAGAGGCAGTGCCAATAAGTGAGAAGATACTGAAGGAGGGCAGGCCGAGAGGAGGTGGTGAAAATGACCCTGGGCATGTGGAACCTGATGTGACTGTGGGGTATCTGGGAGAGCTGCCAGGCAGAAGCTACCCTCAAACACCGAAGCGCAGGGAAAAGGACCAGGAGTACCCTTAAATGAAAATGGAGGCTACTGCCCAGGAAGAGTTTGTAAAAAGTGGACGGAGGACAAGGCTTGCCTGTGAGGGGCAGGTAGAGGAAGAGGAACTCATGAGACAGGAAAGGACAGTCTGGAGAGGCATGTGGCAAACAGAGAGAATCAGGTCATGAAAACCAAGAGTCGAGCTTCAGGAGAAAGGGCGTGACTGCTAGCATCGAACGCAGTAGCAAAGGTCCAGGAAGATAACGGCTGAAACCATCCACAGGGTTTGGCAAGTGGCAGGGAAAGCCGAGTGTGAACACAGACACGGTTATAGGTGGCGCTTTCAGGGGTGGGAAGGAAGCTAAGAATGATCCTGTTGACCCGAAATTCTAGAAAGTAGGTGAGGTTGTCTCCTTAAGTAAAAAGGCCACAGTGCTGGAATCAGGGACTTCAGGGGAGAGTTGTGGGCAAGTTTCTCAAGGAAAGGGGTAGAGAGGAAAACGAGAGGCTGAAAAGGTTTATGGTGGAGGGCCTGGGCCCAGCTGAGAGGCGGCCAGGGAGGACTAAGAACCCCAGAGAGCAGGGGCCTGGCTGCCCAAGTCAGACGCCTGCAGAGTCAGCCCTGAAGCAGGACTCGTCCCAGATGCTTGAGGTAAACAGTAATGAACTCCTCACCAGTCATCTGGGCTGGTTTTGACAAACTAGAGGGGAATAAAACAGCACACACAGGCCCTGCCCGGCTGTATGGCATGAGGCCTGTTCCACCCATCCAAGCCGTCCCCACTCAGCCATCAGCCCTGCCTTGGGCCGGGTGTGTCCCTCCGAACACGCCGGCGTCGGGTGTGCGGCTGGCTCACGCCCTGTCCTGGGTTCTTGCTGTCACCCTGTCTAGGCAGATAAGGCTCCTTCCCCACAACGCCCTGTGTTCTCGGCCACCAGACTAGCCGAGTGCAGGGCCTTGCTCACTGCACCTGTCCCACAGTAAACATCGGCGTGTGGCTGCTCGGCCAAGGCCGGCCCCAGGCCTGCGTCCGTGGAGGTGGGTGCGCTCTAATACCGGGCCGACCGTAAGAGCAACTTTTTCACTGCCGGAATCCATTTCTTCATGGCCCGCGTCAAACGTCCCTCCTCCAGGAAGAAGTTGTGAATTTCCCGGGCTGGCATGCATTACTCCTTCCAGCAGAGTCCCACTGGAGGGTCGCTCAACCGCTACGACAGTCCCCTGGTCTCCGCTGGGGTCTGTCCTCCCGTAAGCCGGTGGGGGCTGAAGCAGGCCCGGCCGCTCGGCCTCATCGTAGAGGCCGGCGCCGCAAAAGGGCGAGGCTGGAAGACCCGCGGAAGGCGGCGGCGCAGGCCCGGCTTACCTTCTCCTTGACTGCCTGGTAGCTCTGCTGCAGCCAGCTCCGCCACCAGCCCACGTCCTCCCTGTGGAGACACACACGTCTGGCGGAGCGAGCGGATGGGCTCCCCGTCGGTGGCCCGCGGGCCGAATCTCGCAGGCCGCTCCCCCACCCGCTCGCACCGCGACCCCTCGGCCCCTTCGGCTCCGTCCACGCCCGCGCTGATATCCTGCTCCCCACGGGGACCCTGGCCCTGCACCCAGCCCTGAGAGAATTCAGGCCCCAACGCCTGGGAGCGGGACGACGGGCTCACCCTTCGGCCATCTTGCTCACATGACATCATCACTATTTACTGACCTTTGACTTCCGGCACGGCACCGCCCCCCTAAGCACCGCCCCAGTGCGCTCGGCCCAATCCCCGCCGTGCTTTGTCATCAGGCCCCGCCTCCCGAGCTCGTCCACTCTCCGTCCGAGTTGGCCCTTAAACTCCGCCCCTGGACTCTCGGCCCAATCCTTATTCAGTCCCATCCTCAGGCCACACCTACACTGACCTCGGCGTCTGCGTGCACGAACCGACGCCCGGTACGGTGGCCTCTGTGGATCGCGAACGGCCCGCTCGCTGGGCCGGGGAATGTCGGGAGCGGAGGGGAGAGACGGAGGGAGCCGCTGTAGCTCGATCATGCGGATCCCAGAGCGCAGGGCTAGGACCTCCCCGCTTTGTGGACCTGCTGCATAGCAGCTGCTTAGTATCTCATCAGCGTAGACTGCGGGGCTCTTGGCTAGAGTTTGGAAGATGCGGAGAAAAATTCAGAGGCGACTTTGACACGGAGGCACAGGTGGTAGCCCTCTGGAGAGCTCCCAGGATAATGGGGAGACACACTTTCAGTGTCCCCAAATCTGTCGGTGGCCCAGCTCAGAAAAGCGACCGCCTGGCGGAAGAAGACTCAGTTTCATTGAGTTCATAGGGGAGAGACAGACAGACGGACAGGTTTCCACAGCCACCACCGGCTCCTTGACTGCACCTGCGCCAGTATTCTTTGCCTTCCCTCGGACTACGGTGCACCTGAGCTAGCCACCCCTCCGCTTGGGTACCAGGTCGCGCGGCTCCTGTCTCTAGGAAGTCTCCCCCACTCCCGCTCATCTTTCCTCCTCCTTCTCGGGATCATTCCTGACATCATGTACCATCATACATGCTGACATTTCTTTTTCTTCTTTTTTCTTTCAGAGAGACTTTTTGCTATAGGGCATGTCCCTGGCCAGAGAGACAGAGGGTGAGAAAGCACCTCTCGGGGCACCCTTTGGTGGGGGATGTGCCACTCTGCAATCCCTTCTCCTCCATTCTTCTCTTGGGATTTTGGTCACGCACCTATTGTGAGTTTTAAGCTTCTGGGTCCAGGACTCCAAAGGCCATCCAGCAACGGAACCATTACGCCATCTGCTGGTACCATACATGGTGTTTCTAACATCTTAAAGGCAGATGACCAAAAAGAAACCCTCCTGCACCAATTCCCTACTCCCGTTTACAACAAAACTCCCTAGTTGTCCTAAACTCCCTTTTTTCTATAGCCCCTCCTCCTGTCCTCTCTCGAACTAGCTTCAGTCAGGTTTTTTCCTCCTTTCAGTTCATTGAAGTAACTTTGCTTATGTCACCAAGAGCAATGGCCAATTTTTGATCCTTCCAACTCTATTTTTTTTTTTTCTGAGAGATTTTCACTGTAGGGCGCGTGCGCTCGCCAGACAGACAGAGAGAGACATAGAGACAGAAAGCGAGAAATCCCCCCCCAGGGGGGATGGTCACGCCACAGTCCCTTCTCCTCCATGCTCCTCTCGGGATCTTGGGCACGCACGCACACGCGCCCGGTGTGAGTTTTAAGCCACCGGGTCTGGGACACGAACCGCGGTCGACTACGTGGGAGTCCAGCGACATAGCCATTACGCTAACTGCTGGTTCCCCTATTTTTTTTTTTTTTGAGAAGTTTTTTGCTATAGGGCGCGTGTGCTCACCAGAAAGACAGAGAGAGAGAAAGCACGAAATCACCCCCCAGGGGGGATGGCCACACCGCAATCCCTTCTCCATTCTCCTCTCGGGATCTTGGGCAGGTATGCACATGCACCTGAAGTGAGTTTAAGCCACCGGATCCAGAACTGCGGTCCGCTACATGGGAGTCCAGCGACATAGCCATTGCGCTAACTGCTGGTCCCTCCAACCCTTCCTTCACATGACTTCTCACACACCGCCCCTTACTGATTCTCCTGCCTAGAGTTCCTCGGTATTTTCGCATTGACCTCTTGCTGGGGTTTCCAGGGCTCGCCCCTCGGTGCTCTCCGAGTCGATGTCTAGTCATTCCCCAGGTGAGCTCTTCAAGTCTCATGGTTATAAATGTCATGTATATACTGGGAACTCCCAGAGTTTCTCAGGTGTTTTCCTCCAACCATGCATCTTCTCTGAGCACGGGGCTCATTCTGCCTGGGCGAAACTTGCCAAGTTAAGCGAACATGTCTCCACACAAACTCCTGTTGCATCAGCTTTAATCTTACCTCCGTGAAGGACAGCCTCATTCCTCCAGCTGCTCAAGCCAAAAGCATGGGCGTCATCCTTGATTCCTCATCTTCGTTCATATTCCAAAGCTAATCCCCCAGCAAACCAGTCAGCTGTTGTAGCTTTATTTTATTTATTAACATTTTAGTTTTGCCGTAGGGCGTGTGTACTTGTTGGAGCAAGACAGAGAAGAGAGAAAAAGAAATCACCCTCCAGGGTGAGGGATGCCCACACGGCAATCCCTTCTACATTCTCGCGGGGTCTCGAGCACTTACGTACATAGGTGCCCGGCATGACTTTCAAGCCACAGAATGCAGGACTGAACTGCATAGCAGTTGTGGGATCCAGCTGCCTGAACCACCATCCACCGGCTGGCCTGACTGTACCTTTAAAACGAAACCAGAATCTAGCCGTTTCTCGCATCTCACTGACACTGGAGGTCCAGGCCACAGCATCTCTCACCTTGTTCATCACAAGAGCCTCGGAAGTGGCATCCTAAACTAGACTTTTTAAAAAATGTACAATTTGGGACTAGCAGCGTAATGGCTATGTCGCTGGACTCCCATGTCGTCGACCCTGGTTCGAGTCCCGGACCCAGTGGCTTAAACTCCCACCCGGTGCGTGTGCGTGCATGCCCAAAATCCCGAAAGGGGAATGGAGAAGGGATTATGACACAGCCATCCCCCGGTGGGGGGTTTCTCATTTTCTGTCTTCTGTCTCTCTGTCTCTGTCCGTCTGGTGAGCGCACGCGCCCTATAGCAAAAACCTCTCCAAAAAAAAAAAAAGTATTAATTTTGGGACCAGCAGATGGCATAATGGTTACATTGCTGGACTTCCATGTGGTTGACCTTGGTTTGAGTTCCAGATCTAGGGGCTTAAAACTGAAGCCAGGCTCCTGTGTGTGCGTGCCCAAAATCCCGAAAGGGGAATGGAGAAGGGATTATGACACAGCCATCCCCCGGTGGGTGGTTTCTCATTTTCTGTCTTCTGTCTCTCTGTCTCTTCAGCAAACACACATGTCTGATAGCAAAAATACTCTCTAAAAAAAAGTAATACTTTTATTCATTAGAGTGTTTAGGAGAGAATGAGCAGCAGGGTCCTGTCACCCTGATCCCCTTCCCCCAGCCTTCCAGCTCAGCCGGACCCTGGCTGTATACACCGGTGTTTGCAGGTCAGCTCCGGGTCCAAACCATGGTCCCCCATGTGGCCACCAGCCCTGCAGCAGCTCGGTTACTGCCACCTGTGCCAGCAAGGCTGTCCCAGAGCCAGATTTAATACTCGCTTGTGGGCATTGAACACTTGTTCACTATGGAACTCTTTTTTCTTTTTCTTTTCCACTCTCTTTGGGGCCTCTGGGGTCTCTTGTAGCTCTCAGGCAAGTCTAGTTACAGTAAATTCACCCCATTCACCTTTGGGCCCTCCGCTGACCCCCTGCCCTCCCACAGCACTGTTGGACCCTTTGAGACAGATGACTCTTAGTCCAGGATCCTGAGTTTGGCGTCCAGGGAGCCCTGGCACCCAGGTGCCACCAGATGGTGGTGTGGACTCATTTTCGTGAAGCCGTCTCCCGTCTCCAGGCAGGGCTGCTGGGAGTCGGCCAGGATGCCCTCTGGCTCCTCTGGAGGAGGAGGACTTCCTCGAGTGGACGGTAGCCAGGGCTCAGATGGTCCTGGGGAGTGACTTGAGTCTTTTAGACCTTGTTGAAGTTTCAAGGGCCACGCTTCTCCGGGAGCTGCCGTGGGAACTCGAGTGCAGAGGTGGCGGCACTGATGACAGCCTTTGTGGGCCCCAGAACAAAATGAAAATGTCTGAGTTGCTGGTAGAGGCAACTTTAGAGAACACCCAAAGGCCCAGAACGGTTCTAGTTCAGCCTTCCAGAGCTGTCTGCTAAAATTTCAGAGGCCAGCCCACGACACGGTGGTTGAGGCAGCTAGATCCCATGCAGTCAACTCCATGGTTTGAGTCCCTGGCCCAGAGTCTTGAAACACACACCAGGCATCTGTGCGTCCGTGCCCAAAATCCTAAACGGAGAAACGGAGGAGAATGGCGTGGCCACCCCCTCCAGAGGGCACTTTCTCTCTCTCCCTCCTTCAAGTTCACATACCCTATGCAAATTAAAAATATCTTAATTTTATAAGCTGCTTATTGAATACAAGCATTATAAAAATTAAATGACTAAATGAATTATATAAAACAAAAGTCATAAATACCCCACTCATCACTGTGTACTTGAACCTTTGCTGGCACAGCCTGGGCCTGGCTCCTACGCGCGTGGTCTGGGCAGTCTGTTCCTCTTGCTCTCGTGTGTATGTGTCACTTCATAGTTTACAGAAGCCGAGCATCCATCGTGTTGGCCCACTAGCACCTGTAGCTCTTACAGCCGCCCAGGAGGGGGAGTTATCCTCCAAAGGACAAGGACGCTGACTGGGGAGAGCCCTAGCGCCAAGGTTCCTGGGAGGTGGCGCTCTGGACTGATCCAGGGTAGCAGCTGCAGCCCTTCATGGGCCCCATTCTCTGCACTCGTTACTGAGTATGGTAATGTCTTCCCAGTCACCTCCGTTGTGCTTCTTGGGACGCACACATCATACGCCCGGCTGTGTCTGGGAGTGGGTAGAAAGATCTAGTCCCCTCTGGCTTCTGCAGAGGAGAGGGAGGTGAGAACTGGGATGTCCTCTTCCCACAAGAGATTGTGAGGGATTTTCCTGAACTGTGACTGGGGTGAGAAGAAGATGGCCCAGACAGCAGCTTCTTACGCACCCCGTTAGCTGCCGAGCATACTCTGTGTCCCAAACTTAAATCTGATTCCCACTGGCGTGAAGCAGCCATCACACCTATAATTTTTTTTTTTTGGAAAAGATTTTGCTATAAGGCGCTTGTGCTCGCCAGAAAGACAGAAAGACAGAAAGCGAGAAACCACCCCCCAGGGAGAATGGCCACGCCACAATCCCTTCTCCTCCATTCTCCTCTTGGGATCTTGGGCATGCACACACATGTGCCTGGTATGAGTTTAAGCCACTGGGTCTGGGACTCGAACCGTGGTCGACTACATGGGAGTCCAGTGACATAGCCATTACTCCAACTGCTGGTCCCCACATCTATAATTAAAAAAAAAAAATTAGGATTATTTATTGAATTTTATTTATTTATTCATTTATTTTAATTTGACCAGAGAAAGAGAAAGAAAGAGGGAGAAAGTGAGAAAGCAAGCCACCAGGTCCAGGACTTGAACTGTGGTCGGCCATGTAGGAGTGTCCAGCATCTCAACCACCACAACACCTGCGGGTCCCCATCACATCTATGATTAAAACCACTTTGGGCCAGCAGGGGGCGTGGCGGTTAAGGAGGCTTGGTTCGACATGGCCAGCTGTGCCTGTGAAGTCCTGGACCCATTGGCTTGACAAGCACGTGGATGCATGTGCACGTGTGCCCGAAATCCTGAGAAGAGAGTGGAGGAGAAGGGATTGTGGCGTGGTCATCCCCCCCAAAGGGTGCTTTCTCATTTTGTCTCTCTTCCTCTCTGTCTCCTGGGAGTGCATGTACCCTACAACAAAAAACAAACACAAACCCAACCACTTTTTTAGAAAATTATTATTTAATGTTGTTTGTCATCACCATTATTATTATTTTTAATTTGACCAGAGAGAAAGTGAGAAAGCAAACCACAGGTCCAAGACTCAAGCTGTAGTCAGCTATGTAGGAGTCCAGAGCCTTAACTACCATGCCCTGCCAGCCAAGCCCAACCCAGCCACTTTTATGTATTATTTATTTATTTATTTAGAGATTTTTCCTCCAGGGCACGTGTGCTTGCTGGAGAGACAGAAAGTGAGAAGTCACTCCCTAGGATACATGGCCACACCACAATTGCTTCTCCTCCATGCTCCTCCATGCTCCTCTCGGGATTTTAGGCGCGCACACACGTACATGCACAGGTGCTCAGCATGAGTTTTAAGCCATGGGGTTGGGGACTCAAACTGCAGTGAGTACATGGGAGTCCAATGATGTAGCCATTCTGCCATCTGCTGGTTCCCAACCAGTTTTGCTTTTTAAAGATGGCACTCCAATCTACTTTATTCTTGTAAAGAATTATTTCCTGGGACCAGCAGTTAGCGTAATGGCTATGTCACTGAATTCCCACTGAATTCTCATGCTCGAGTCCCGGACCCAGTGGCTTGAACTCACACCAGGTGCATGTGTGTGCGTGCTCAAGACCCCAAGAGGAGAATGGAGGAGAAGGGATTGCGGTGTGGCCATCCCCCCGGGGGGTGATTTCTCGCTTTCTGTCTCTTTGTCTCTCTGTCTGGCAAGCACTCGCGCCCTATAGCAAAAACCTCTCAAAAAAAGAAAAAAAAGAAAAAGAAAAGAAAATGAATATATACAGCAGGGAGGAAACCCCAGTAGAGGCTATCCCCTTACCTCTGTAATCTGTCCTACTGCTGAGCTTGCATTTAGGACTTCGCTGCTTCTTTTTTTAAATAATTATTTTATTTTATTTTTTATTTATTCATTTTTTTTTAAGTTTTTAATTTGACCAGAGAGAGACAGAGGGTGAGAGAGAGAGGAAGTGAGAAAGCAGGCCACCAGATTCAGGACTCAAACCCCGGCTGGCCATGTGGGAGTGTCCAGTGCCTTAATTACCACGCCACCCGCTGGTCCCAGGACTTCGCTTCTTCACTAGCTATAGTTCAGTGTCCATCTGCCTCTGGTCAGCAACAGTTGGTCTGGTTCTCCATCTCTGGGGAGACCCAACCCTTCATCCCTCTATGCCCTCCCTCGGGTACTGCAGCAACTCAGCACAGGATTTGTGGGAGGGGGAGGGTCTCGGGTCCAGTCGTGTCTGTCACGTGTCTGTCTATATCTCTGTCCTCCGCTCTGTGCTAACAACCTATTTCCCTTTGAGAGCCTGGTTAAAAATCCCAAAAAACTCTTTCGGGACCAGCAGATGGTATAATGGTTACATTACTCGACTCCCGCACAGTCAACCGCAGTTCAAGTCCCAGACCCTGCACCTAAACTCACGCTGGGCGCATGTGTGTGCGTGCCCAAGATTCTGAGAGGAGAATGGAGGAGGGATTGCGACATGGTCTTCCCCACGGAGGGTGATTTTTCGCTTTCTGTCTCTCTGTCTCTCAGGTGAGCACATGCGCCCTACAGCAAAAAAATCTCTCAAAAAAAAAAAATCCCAGAAAACACTTGCATTTCTTTTCTGCCCGTCTGTTCAGTGGCATGAAGGGCCCCGAGTGACCACGTGGTGGCTTCAGCTTCTGAACTGGTGAGAAATTGGTGCTGCTCCCTTGGACACGGAAAGCTTTAACACCCCCCCCAGTCATGGGACCGGGAAGCGAGAACTTTTTGAATGAGTCAAAGACTTCCTGTGAGGGAGACGATGGTACATTCGATCCTTGGGTTCTGGATTATGTCACTGCTTCAGAGTCTGCAGTGCAAGCCGCAGACGGCTCTCTGACTCATGGAGCATTGTCTACCTGACTGGGCCTTGGGCAGGCCTTCCTGCCACTCTGCAAGGCTGACCGTGGGCGTGGGTTCGTCGCCTTCTTTCTCCTGAAGCAGATGCTGTGGTCGGAGGGGAGGGGGGGGAGGGGAGGGTTTGCTAGGGAAGGAGAAAAAGCGTCCAGTGCAATGGAAGGGGGCCTGAGTGGGCTGCTGAAGAGGGGCTGGAGGCGAGGGGTTTTTACCTAGGAGTGAGCTGGCTCTCTGATTAGGAAGTGGGCTTAGAAAATGGTTCCATGGTTGTCCAGGGACTCATTACCCTATTCCCTGTGGGGTTGGCAGACCCTGGCGTCCTCTGAGTCCCAGTGCATTCAGGTTTTGGCTGTGAGAACTTAGCCACTATGACTCCATCTTGGATCTTTGCCCTATGTGTGTGCTCAAGATCCGCATCTCCTGCCTTACTAGCAAAGCATCATAAATTCTTTAGAAACATGTAAAAGAGGCATATATTACATGTTAATCAGACCATAGGGGAAAACAGAGACTTCCTCGGGGCCCTGTCTACCTGTGAGTGGGTCTAACCCTATCTCCACTGCGCTGTGTGAGTCGCCCAGACTCTGTCAGGGTCACAGTCGGGCCCGGCAGGGAGCTACGAGAGGCAGGGAAGGCAGATCTCAGGGAGACAAGCTGTTCCTCCTTCGTGAAGAATGAGAGACATGGACACAGGAAAGTAACCCACGGACGCCACGTGGTCGCTTGGTTTCTTCAAGGTGTGACTCTGCCCGAGGGCCCAGGTTGGTCGTTGCTGTGGGTAAAGTGGGCGTCCGCAGTGGGGCTCGTCCGGGCAGCCGAGGAGGGCTAGTCCCGTTTGGACCTATGCCTGGTCTCTGCTCTTGTCACTGTCACCACTCGGAGTAAGACTCGGGAGCATTGTCTCAGAGAAAAGGGAAAGTTCATTGAGCAAGGGCGCCTGGGGTCTGAAGCAGGAGCTGCCAGAAAAGGGAGGATCTCTTACAGGGCACATGGCTGAGCTGTTCGGGGAAACTGCAAGTCACATTTCTCATGGAACGTTCTGTGGGTTTCATGGTAATCTGGGCTGCTAGGCCCAGGGCTTGTTTTGTGTCCTTACACAATGGTTCTGGGCCAGCGTGCCCTAACAGTCACCATGGCTCTTTGTACATAAACCCAGGAAACAAGGACTGGGCTTCCTGGGGGGAGCCATCTAGGGGCCAGCGGTGGCACGGAGGTTAAGGCACTGGATCCCACATGCGCGGCTGCATGATTTGACTTGAGAGTCACACTGGGTTCCTGTGCATGTACGCCCAAAATCTGGAGAGGAGAATGGAGGAAAAGGGATTTCAGTGTGGCCTTCCCCCTGTGGGGGCTGACTTCTCACTCTCCCTCTCTCTGTCTCTCCAGCAAGCGTACATGCCCTAGAGCAAAAAAACAAACAAATAAACAAACAAAATCTAGTCTCCACAGAACATCCTGCCTGCTGATTATCAGAGTGTCCCTGTGTCCCCTTGGTGGGGACTCATGGTGAGCAACTATTTGCCATACCTGCTCTCTCCCTTTTTTTGGGGGAGAGGAGGGCAGTTTTAGTTATAGGCCACGTGCGCTTGCCAGAGAGACAGAGAGCAAGAAATCACCCCCCAGGGGGATGGCCACGCTGCAATCCCTTCTCCTCCATTCTCCTCTCGGGACCCTATGCACACACACACATGTGCCCAGTGTGAGTTTAAGCCACCGGGTCTAGGACTCAAACTGCAGTAGACTACATGGGAGTCCAGCGACATACCCATTACGCCAAATGCTGGTCCCGTAGTTGCTCTCTCTTGATCTGGGATCATTATTTTAATTAATTAATTAATTTTGAGAGGTTTTTGCGATAGGGCACGTGCACTCACCAGAAAGACAGAGAGAGACAGAGAGACAGAAAGCGAGAAATCACCCCCCAGGGGGATGGCCACGCTGCAATCCCTTCTCCTCCATTCTCCTCTCGGGAACCTATGCACACACACACATGTACCCAGTGTGAGTTTAAGCCACCGGGTCTAGGACTCAAACTGCAGTAGACTACATGGGAGTCCAGCAACATAGCCATCACACAAACTGCTGGTCTCCATTCTCTAATTTTTACAGAATTATTTTATTTAACTTTATTTATTATTACTATTTTCCAGTTTGATCAGCCAGAGAGAGAGAAAGAAAGAAAGCCACCAGGCCCGGGACTTGAACCGTGGTCGACCATGTGGGAGTGTCCAGTACCTTAACCACCACACCACCTGCTGGCCCCTTGATCTGGGATTGTTCTAAGAAACCCATCTTTCCCAAACCTCTTTGTCATTAACTTCCAACTGACCCTGAGTTGCTTGCGCCATGAGCCATTGCCTGTGAAGTGGTCCAGATGCTGAGCTCAGGCCCTCCCCTCCCAGGCAGGGGGGTAACGGGAGACACTGCCATTGTTCTGCCTGCTGAAGGGCCCCCTCTGCCCGCCCTTGAGGGCCAGGTAGCCATTTTCACAATGCCATTTCTTGCTATTTCAGAATCTAAAAAACAGGCACTAATTTCCCCCATTTCCAGTAGAGCCTGTCACTGAGACGGGGTAGGGACGGGATGTACGGTTCAGGTAAAGGCCCAAGATGGAGTCGCAGTAGCTAAGCTGTAGTAAACAAGGCGTCAGCTGCTTTAGGGCTCAAGATAGTTAGCTAAGGGCAGCTGTTCCTATTCGCTAACTGCATTCTAACAGAAAGCGCACATTGATATGACTTGCTGACCCCCGTAGAGAATGGGGTAATAGGGACCAGCAGGTGGCATAACAGTTATATCACTGGACTCCCACATAGTTGACTGTGGTTTGAGTCCTAGACCCAGAGGTCTAAAACTCACACCGGGCACATGTGCATGCATGCCCAAAATCCGGAGAGGAGGATGGAGAAGGGATTGTGGCGTGGCCATCGCCCCTGGCAGGTGATTTCTCACTTTCCCTTGCACTGTGTCTATTTCTCCAGTGAGCACATGCGCCCTATAGCAGAAATCTCTCTTATAAAAACAAACAAAAAACCCTTTCTCTAAAACAAAAACAAACAAAAACCTCATGCTAGTACATGTGCGTTCCCAAGATCCCGAGAGGAGAATGGAGGAAAAGGGACTGTGCACGGCCATCTCCCCTCGGGGGTGATTTCTCGCTGCCTCTCTGTCTCTCAGGTGTGTACAAGCGCCCGATAACAAAACAGCTCTCTAAAGACAGAACAAAACAAAACCAAACCCGGAGGCGGCAGGTGGAGTGGTGTTTAAGAGCGCTGGACTCCCACATGGCCAACTACAGTCTGAGTCCCAGACTTGGCAGCCTGCTTTCTCACTTTCTCTCTCATTCTGTCCCTCTCTGGTCAAATTAAAATAAATAAATAAAGTTAAATAAAATAATTCTTTATATAAAAAAAAGTTTGTGTGTTTATTGACAAAAAATAAGATCTAGGGCCAGCTTAGGGTGTGGTAGTTGAGGTGCCTAGATCCCACATGGTTGACCACGTGGTGAGTCCAGGACCGAGCAGCTTGAGAAACATGCAGAGCGTGTGTGTGTTTGTGTGTGCGTGCGCGCGTGAGTGTGTGTGCATGCCCAAAATCTGAAAAAGAGGGCGAGATGGAAGAGATGGGATCGTGGCATGACCATTCCCCATGGGGGTGATTCTCACTTCCCCTGTTTCTCCAGTAAGCACATACGCTCTCTGGCAAAATTCAAAATAAATAAAATCTAAAGAGACCTATCAAGCATTGGGCCCCTTCCTAGAAATGTAGCCAGCAGGGGACCAACAGGTAGCATGGTGGTTAAAGTGCTGGACACTCCCACATGGCAGGCTGTGGGTCAAATACCGGACCTGGTGACTTGCTTTCTCACTTTCCTTCTCTCTCTCTCTGTATCTCTCTCTGGTCAAATTAAAATAAATTAATGAATAAATCAAATTAAATAATTATTTTTAAAAAATAAAAAGAAATGCAGCCAGCTGCTTTTTGCCCTGGAGGAAGTGACCACGTGATTTTCAGCACTTAAAGAGGTGGCAGACCGCTATATTTTTTTCAGCTTTGTCTAATCTGGGTTCTGTCTCCCAGTGCAGTAGAGCAGTGTGACAGCCTTGGGTGACAAGCTCTCGGATTGCCTCATGACCTCAGTCCCACCCTCCTCCTTCTTGGGCAGTCACATTTCCCAGACCCAGGCCCCCTTGCTGCTACGGTTCTGGATGAGAAAGGCGCCTCACATGGGCTTTGGGAAGGCCAAAGTGAGGCAGGAGTCACTTTTCTGCCCCTGAGGCTGCTGGCAGGCAAGGACTGCTTGAAACACCCAAGTGGCTTCTGTTCCCTGCACGCCACCGCCGGGAACAGATGGCGGCAGAGCCAGATTCCTACCGCTGCAGTCTCTCTTCTGTTTCTCGATCCTGTTGTGATCTGGGGCCTGGACTAGAACTGTGCGGTCAGCCACGTGGGACCCAGCTTTAACCACCAGGCCACAGAGCAGCCCCTCAATCACTTCCGGTGTCTGTTTTTTTCCAGTGCACTTCGCCCACTGCCTTTGTGTTGTCTCGTTTATCGGCCACCTCCTCTGCTGGGACTGACCTGTGTCCCCGTCCGCATAAGCATGTGGAAGTCCTAACCCCCAGGACCTCACGTGTGACCTCATGGGAATCAGGGGCACTGCAGATGTAATTAGTATTTATTTTTTGGAGAGGTCTTTGGCGTGTGTGCTAGCCAAAGACAGAAAGAGACAGAGAGACAGAAAGCGAGAAATGACCCCCTCAGGGGGGATGGCCACGTTGCAGCCCCTTCTCCTCCATTGTCCTCTTGGGATTTTGGGCACGCACACAGGCACACGCACCCGGTGTGAGTTTAAGCCACTGGGTCTGGGACTCGAACCACGATCGACTACATGGGAGTCCAGCGACATGGCTATTATGCCAACTGCTGGTCCCCAGATGTAATTATTTAAGTGAAGTTCTACTGGAGTAGAGCGAACCCCTAATCCATGACTGTGTCCTTCCAAAAAGGAGACATTTGGACAGAGACATACACAGGGAAAAGACACCGCGGCTGTCTTCAGGAGAGGAGCCTGGGGGAGATCCCTCCTTCAAGCCCTCATAGGGAACGACCTGCCGGCCCTGTGGTTTCAGACGTGGGACAAGATGTCTCTGTGGGTGGCCACCCCCCGGGACCCACGCCGAGCGAGGTGGCGATGGGCGGAGGGGCCCTACACCGGCCCACCTGGCCAGGCTGCGGGCCGCCGCCATCCCC
>NW_006160087.1:2531641-2542018 GCF_000334495.1 Tupaia belangeri chinensis | reverse complement strand
GAAGGTATGGAGGGCAACCAGGGATGCCAGGGACAATGGGGGAGGAAGATGGGACATAGCAGAGGGTGGGGGATGGGGAATCAGGGATGGCAAGACAAAGGGCAAGGTATGCAGGACATAAGAATCGGAAAACTATTTGCTGAGAACATGTATGTGGATGTGCTTGATTGAGCCAATGCACAGTGTATTTTGGATGGAAAATTCATTTGTGTGTTGTGATGGTGTAAAGTGAATTAAAAAAAAAAAAAAGATGTCTCTGTGGGTCACGCTCCCTGCCTGGGGTGTTACCGCAGCCCCAGCAGGTGCCTGTTCCATTACTCAGCACCTTGACCTGCTAGTTAACGGTTTCACTAGGCTTTTATGAACCTGAAAGCCTGCCAGGGGAAAAGTCTAATCTTTTTCTTTTTTTTAAAGGTTTTTATCATAGGCAGAAGAGAGAGACAGACAGTGAGAGGGAAAGTGAGAAATCACCCCCAAGGGGGTAGGCAGTCACAATCCCCTCTCCTCCATTCTCCCCCTGGGACTTTGGGTACGCACGCACACACACTTGGCGTGACTCTCAATCAGCCAGGCCCGGGCCCGAACTGCGTTTAACCAAGTGGGAGTCCAGCGCCTTAACCACCATGCCAACTGCTGGCCCTGCGAGTTACTCTTCCTCTCAAGCCAGTCCTCAGGGACGGTGTACCGTGGGTGTGCAGTAGGGACCTGTTGAGTAGAGACACCATTTCGCGCACTTCGAGGTGTCTGCGCCGAGCGCTGCGGGGTCGCTGCGGCCGGCCGCGGGGTGTGCGGAATCCCCGGCTGCACCCACGTCCGCGACGCCGCCAGCTCTCCGGACAAAGAAACCGACACTTGGCAGGTCCAGCAAGTGGGATCCAAAGACCGAACCGAGCCTCCCACGAGCCCGGGTCCTCGCCCCTTCGGCACGCTGGTACTTGTAGTTCCGCGCCCGCACCTTCGCGCGGGAAAGGCGAGCGCCGAGACCACAACTCCCACCACCCCCGGGAACGCCAGCTTGCAGGGCGCATCCTCGGGAGGGGGCGCCAGCGCCACGGACGAGCCCGCTGGCCGAAGGGCCCGCCTTGCTGGGCCGGGCAGCCTCCACGATTGGTCGGCTGTCCCGCCCCCTCCAGGAGGGGCGGCGTGAATGAAAGGGGGGCGTGTCGGTGCCCGTAGCTCGGTGGCCGCGCGGCTGGGATCCGCTGGAAGGTGAGAGCCGCGTACGCGGGATCGCGCTGCAGCTCGTACCGGGGTGGGAGGGCAGGAGGCCGGTCCTGGGTGTGGGTAGCAAGCAGGTCTGCACCCCCAGGTCAGCCTCCTTCGGTCTGCCGGGCCCTGGCAACTCCCCGGACCCCTGCCGCGGGAACGGGTGCTCAGTGGCCGCCCCCCGCCCCCCTCACAGCGTGGGGGAGGGCTGGCGCGATGGCAGATGCCACCCCCCTCCTTGGTATCGCGCTCCGCCCCCGCCTCGTCCAGCCAGATGTCAGGAGGTCTGCTCATTCCAGGTGAACAGTGCCTGGGAGCGAGGGCTCAACCCGACGGGCAGTGCCCGCCGCTGCTCTGGTCACTTAGTCTCCGGGCGGTCACGCCAGGGGCAAGGCCTCGGGGCCCCGCTGTTCGGGCCGTGGCCGTGCCCAGTAACTGGCCTCCGCTGGTCGTGTGGCTCTGGACCGAAGAGGGGCCCCTTGTCTTGCAGCAGGTTAGCGGGTGAGCCGATGCAGTAGACCCTGAAATTCCTCCCAGGGAAATGGAAACTTCTCCGGCGTCCTCCTCCTCGCTCTGTGTCCGAGAAAGGAGTGACTCCCAGCCTCCCGCACGGTGGCTGAAGGGTTTGGGGAGGCCGGTTTGTGAGCCGCGGAAGATGTCAACCCAGGAATCACTGGAGCTCGGTTCCAGTCCTGGTTCAGGTGTGTCATCCTCTCCGAAGAGGAGAGGATGTGCCACTGCGCTAGTGCCACTGCGCTGGGTCCCAGGAACGCTGAACATCCACAGCTTCACCAACTCCGTGCTGCAGGAGGAGCTGTGCTCAGAAAGGGCTGCAAGCAGGGAGGTTGTCCTCTTTTCAATTTTTGCTCTAAGGTATGTGCACTCACTGGAGAGAGCCAGAGACAGTGAACGAGAGCGAGCACACCCCAGGGGGATGGCCACAGCACAGTCCCATCTCTGTTCTCTGGGGACTTGGGGCATGCACGTGATGAACAGGGTCTTAGTCTCCAGTGGGTGAGGCTGGAGCAGTCTTGTCAGGAAGGCTCAGTGGGATGGAACGCAAGGCTGTTCTGGCCCCTGAACCAGTGATCTGGTCACCATCCCCTCCAGGTTATGTGGGAGTTGGTGGCAGGTGGTGCTGCTGGTGTCTGCTGGAGGGGACCCTGTGCAGTGGATCATTGGGCATTGGTTCCAGGACCCCCATGAATGCCAAATCCCGGGACCCTCCAGGCCCTTATGTAAAAGGCATGTTATCTGCACGCGAGGTGGCTTTCCCATGTCCTTTAAAGGATCCTAGATTACTTTCGAGTAGCCTGAGCAGCAGATGAAAGAGAAAAGTAAAGTGTTGATGGCCTTCTTCAGTACCTTTCCCTGAGGGGCCGCCTCTCTCTGCATCTCAGAGCTGTGATTTGACCTGGCTGCACCTGACGCTGCTCCAGTGTGGGACTGTGGGACCCGGGGTGCAGAGGGCCGCCGTGCTCGGTCATTGTTTCTATTCCTGGCATCTTCGGTGGCGGTGCTGAGGAATTGCACTGGAGTGTGGGAAGGCTGAGTCCCGGCCAGAGTGTGGGGAAATGTGAAGCTGACCGCAGCCTAACCAGAAGAGCTGCTTTTCTGGGAGAAGTGATCTCAGCGCATCCAGAGATGCAGTGTACCAAAGGATACCAATGCATGTGTCTGCGGTTTATGCGAAGTGCAGGACTGGGGAAGGTGTGGAGAACGTATGTGGATAGGTTTTTGCAAAGTCAGGCGGTATTTGCGTGTCCCAGCAGAATCACAATATTTGTAGTGAGAAGGGCAAAAGAAATGACTTCTAGGGAACCAGCAGTTAGCGTAATGGCTGTGTCGCTGGACTCCCACGTAGTCGACCGCGGTTCGTGTCCCGGACCCGGTGGCTTAAAACTCACGCCGGGCACGTGTGCGTGCGTGCCCAAGATCCCGAGAGGAGAATGGAGGAGAAGGGATTGCGGCGTGACCATCCCCCCTGGGGGGTGATTTCTCGCTTTCTGTCTCTATGTCTCTCTCTGTCTGTCTGGCGAGCGCACGAGCCCTACAGTGAAAAATCTCTCCAAAAAAAAAAAAAAAGAAATGACTTCTAGGTACCATTGCTGGAAAGGAAGATCTCGCAATAAAGACGGAGGTGCCCTGGGAAGCGGTTCTGTCGAACAGACCATTCTGCAAGTGAACCACAAACACCAGGAGTGTGTGTATGCATGCCCGAAATCCCGATAGGATGGAGGGAGAGAGGGGGAGGGTGACCACGTCTCCACTGGGGGTGCCACTGCCTATGCGTGCTGGGGAGAAAGCGTAGGAGTTATCTGCCCAGTTTCGCACCTCGGTCACCTCTGTCACTCCTGCTTTTTCCTTAGTTAAAAAAGAAGAAAAGGCAATACGTGTACATAGTAAAACATTCTAACTGTATAGAAAGGTTAGAAGGAGATGTAAAGGGCCTTGTCCGCTGGGCATCCCTCTGCTGTTAACTCTTGTATAGCCTTCTGGGGAAAAAATCATGTATGTACCAGCAAGATACATACACATGGAATCATACGTGCATTCTGTTCTGAATCTTCCGTTCCTTTCTTTCTTTCTTTCTTTTTTTTGGAGAGGTTTTTGCTATAGGGCATGTTCCCTTGCCAGAAAGTCAGAGAGAGACAGACAGACAGAAAGCGAGAAATCACCGCCCGGGGGCTGGCCACGCCGCAGTCCCTGGTCCTCTGCATCTTACTTTTCCTTTAACGTTGATCTATCTACTTATCTGTCTATTTGTTGTGGCTTTTCAAGCTGCCAGGTCCAGGACTTGAACTGCAGCCATGTGGGAATCCAGCACCTTAACCACTACACCACCTGCTGCTAGCCCCACGTCTCTTACTTTTCTCTTTCTCTCTGTTATGAGAACAAGGTAGAGAAAGAGAGAGAGCTTTTTTTAATTGCCAGAAGGGGATGTGCTCACCAGAGGAACACCGCCCAGTAGGACACAGTCACGCTGCGATTCCTTCTCCTCTCTCTCCATCCCGTTGGGATATGGGGCATACACACGCGTGCACATGCGCACATGCATACACACATGTACACACACACAAACACGCACACACACACACAGCATGTTATTCAAGCTGCCAGGGCTAGCATTTGTTTTGTTTTGTTTTTTGTTTTTAGGAAGATTTTTGCTATAGGGCGTATGCACTCCTTGGAGAGACAGAAAGTGAGAAATTGCCCCCCAGGGGGACGGCCTTGTCACAACCCCTTCTCCATTCTCCTCTCAGGATCTTAGGTATGCAGGCATATGCGCCTGGCGTGAGGTTTAAGCCTCTGGATCTGGGACTCAAACCATGGTTGACTACGTGGGAGTCCAGCAACATAACCATTACGTCACCTGCTGGTCCCCAGGGCTGGAACTTGAACCACAATTGGCCATGTGGGATCCTGCTCCTTTAAATACTAGGCTATGGGGCTGCTCAAGAGGTAAATGTGTGTGTGTGTGTGTGTTTAATTTTTTTAATTGGCAATTTTTGCCACTTTTTCTTTTTTCTGTTTTTGGAGAGGTTTTTGCTATAGGGCGCGTGCGGTCGCCAGAAAGACAGAGAGACAGAGAGACAGAAAGTGAGAAATCACCCCCTGGGGGGATGGTCACGCCACAATCCCTTCTCCTCCATTCTCTTCTTGGGATCTTGGGCACGCACGCACACGCGCCCAGCGTGAGTTTAAGCCATGGGTCTGGGACTCAAACCACGGTCGACTACGTGGGAGTCCAGTGACATAGTCATTATGCTAACTGCTAGTCCACAAATGTGTGTGTTTTAAGTTTATTTAGTTCTTCATGAGTTAGAGCCCCCAGCCTCAGATCAGCAGCAGTAGCTTCCCAGAGAACTTAGGAAGGGCCCTGCTGCAGAGCTGGGCGTCTCCCTGTGTGGATTTCCTCACAGCTAGGGCGCGTGCGCTCGCCAGACAGACAGAGAGAGACATAGAGACAGAAAGTGAGAAATCACCCCCTGGGGGGATGGTCACGCCACAATCCCTTCTCCTCCATTCTCTTCTTGGGATCTTGGGCACGCACACACACGCACCCGGTGTGAGTTTTAAGCCACCAGGTCTGGGACGCGAACCGTGGTCGACTACGTGGGAGTCCAGCGACATAGCCATTATGCTAACTGCTGGTTCCTGAGATGAGCGTTTTAATTTAATTTATTTGTTCTGTTACAAGGCATGTACACTCACCAGAGGGAGACAGAGAGAGAGAGAAAGTGAGACGTCAGCTCCCGGGGGAGGGCCATGCTGCGGCACGCTCCTTCATTCTCTCGGAACTGTGGGCATGCACATACAGGTGCCCAGCATGGTTTTGTTTTTAACGATCAGTTATATAATTAGGTTCGTGGCAAAAAGTTTAGAGCATGGGGACCAGCAGTTAGTGTAATGGCCATATCGCTGTACTTCCATGTAGTTGACCACGGTTCGAGTCCCGGACCTGGTGGCTTAAACTCACGCCGGGCACGTGTGTATGCCCCATATGAACGCTATCCGACAGGGTTGCCTGGCATCCCACAGTGGGTTGTAATACTCCTTAATTCCTCTCCTGTTGATGGGTATTCATATTGTTTCTCTTTTGTACTAGTGCCAAACCTAGTACCACTTACTGTTTCTTTTTTAAAATCAGTTCTTCGGAACCAGCAGTTAGCGTAATGGCTATGTCGCTGGACTCCCACGTAGTCGACCGCGGTTCACGTCTCAGACCCGGTGGCTTAAAACTCACGCCGGGCGCGTGTGCGTGCGTGCCCAAGATCCCGAGAGGAGAATGGAGGAGAAGGGATTGCGGCGTGACCATCCCCCCTGGGGGGTGATTTCTCGCTTTCTGTCTCTATGTCTCTCTCTGTCTGTCTGGCGAGCGCACACGCCCTACAGTGAAAATCTCTCCAAAAAAAAAAAAATCAGTTCTTTATTTAATTTTATTTATTATTACCATTTATTCTTTTTTTTTTTTAAATTATTTTTTATTTAACTTTATTTTAACTTGACCAGAGAAGGACAGAGAGAGAGAGAAAGTGAGAAAGCAAGCCACGAGGTCCGGGACTCAAACTATGGTCGGCCATGTGAGAGTCCAGTGCCCTTAACCACCACGCCACCTACTGGCCCCACCATTTATTCTTTAATTTGACCAAAGAGAGTGCGAGTGCAGAGAAGGAGAAAATGAAAAAGCAAGCCGCTAAGGCCTGGGACTCAAACCACAGTCAGCCATGTGGGAGTCCAGCACCCTTAACCACCACGCCACCTGCCAGGCCCTATTTACCATTGTTTTTAAAAACTTGGTACAGGGCACATGTGCTCACCAGAGAGAGACAGAGAGAGAGAGAGGGACAGTGAGAAAGCAAGCCACTAGGTCCAGGACTCGAACTACGGTCAGCCATGTGGGAGTCCAGCACCTTAACCACTGTGCCACCTGCTGACCCTACATTCACACAACTTATAGTTGGGTGTATTTTTGGAAATACTGTATATCCAAAAGAATAAATTTATAGTGATGAATTTACTGAGGTAAAAATTATGTGCATTGGGACCAGCAGATGGCATAATGGTTACATTGCTAGACTCCACTCGACTGTGGTTTGAGTCCCAGGCCCAGCGGCTTAAAACTTGCACTGGGCGTGTGTGCATGCATGCCCAAAACCCCACAAGGAGAATAGAGGAGAAGGGATTGCGGCATGGCCATCCCCTCTTTGGGGTGGTTTCTGCTTTTTATCTCTCTGTCTCTCCAGTGAGCACCTTACAGCAAAAAATCTCTCTCAAAAAAAAAGATGTTCTAAATTCCATTCCCATCAACATGGGTATTATCACATCAAACAACGTGATTTTACCAACCATATAAATTGCCTTTAAGTTCTAAGGAAGACTAAGTTGTAGCTTATGTAAATAAATATAACATTTTTCTTCTTTAAAAAAAGAATTGTTTAATTTGATTTATTTATTTTAATTTGACCAGAGAGGGACAGTGAGAGAGAATGAGAGAGACCGAAAGTAAGAAAGCAAGTGGTCCAGGACTCGAACCGTGGTTGGCCATGTGGGAGTCCCATGCCCTTAACCACCACGCCACCTGCCGGCCCCAATATAACACTTTTCTATACCTTCTTTTCCCGTTAACATTTTTTTAATCGCCAGAGGGTACATATGCCCACTAGAGAGAGACAGAGAGGAGAGGGAGAGAGGAGAGGGGAAAGGCTCCCTGCAGTGGCTGTGACCGCCTCATTTCTCCCCTGTTGGGATCTGGGGCATGCTTGCACATGGGCCTGGCCTGCTTCTGAAGACGGTGATTGAGATTCGAACCCTAGTTAGCCATGTAGGATTAAGCTCCCTTAACCACTAGGCTCGGGCCAGCCCTCCCTTAACACTTTGTCAAGGTGGTAACAGAAACAGCGGAGAAGGCTTGCTTGAAACAGTTGAAAGAAGTGAGGATGACAGAAAACTTCCAGGATGGATGTATTTGGGAATAGCAGAAATCCTTTTTATTTGGAGAGTTGTTTTTTTCTTTCTTTCTTTTTCTTTTTCTTTTTTTTGCTATAGGGCACGTGCCCTCACCAGAAAGATAGAGAGATAGACAGTGAGATAGAAAGTGAGAAATCACCCTCCAGGGGGGATGGCCATGCCACAGTCCCTTCTCCTCCATTCTCCTCTCAGGATCTTGGGCACACACGCACATGCGCCCGGCGTGAGTTTAAGCCACCGGGTCTGAGACTCACACCGCAGTGGACTACATGGGAGTCCAGCGACATAGCCATTACACCAACTGCAGGTATCCAACAGTTCTCTTCTTTTTTTGAACCAAAATGCTAACTATTTCAGATGCAAAAATTTTCGAAATTATGACTTCACTTCCTGGAGTTTAAAATGAGTATAAAAAGATGGGATCTTACACTCTTCATTTGTGGCCCTGGGCTATAATTTCGTGATGTCCTTAGGCCATTTTGAATTTGTAGGCGCATTTAATACCCTCAGGTAAATGACTTCAGGCTGATATTTGAAAAAAAATTGGGAACCAGCAGTTACCGTAATGGCTATGTCGCTGGATTCCCACGTAGTCAACCACGGTTCGCGTCCCGGACCCAGTGGCTTGGAACTCATGCTGGGCGCGTGTGCGTGCGTGCCCAAGATCCTGAGAGGAGAATGGAGGAGAAGGGATTGCGGTATGGCCATCCCCCCTGGGGGGTGATTTCTCGCTTTCTGTCTCTCTGTCTCTCTCTGTCTCTCTCTGTCTGTCTGGCGAGCGCACGCGCCTTATAGCGAAAACCTCTCAAAAAAAAAGAAAAATCATAGGTCTACTTTTCATATCTTTTTAACTTTTTCCTCGCTGTCAGTTTTCCCTTTTAAGTTGTTTTATTTGTTTACAGGGGTTTCTCTCTGTTTGCCTCCCTAATGGGTCTCTCGATCCTAAACTTACTCCTCACTGTGTGCGAATACGTGCCAGGTCGGTGTAGACTGCCGCGTCTTCGAGTTGTGGTGAGCCTCTTAGGAACGAAGTCGGCAGCCAGTGCACAGGCCTCAGGGAGTCCATTTTGCCAGTGAGGAGAGCCTGGTTTCTGGTCGGGTGAGGTTCTGGTGTGCTCATTTGTGGGAAGGAGACGTGGTTAAAGAGCTGTTGGTGGGGGTGGGCAGAGTGGTGCGCCCGTGCACTGTTGGAGGATGTTGTTTCTCTCCATCACGGGAGAAGTAACCTAAAAAAACCCTAAAAAACAGAGCCAGCGAGTAGAGTGGTGGTTGGGGCGCCTGGACTCCCATATGGCCGACCTCAGTTCAAGTCCTGAACCTGGTGGTTTGCTTTCTCACTTTCTCTCTCTCTCTCTTTGTCCTTCTCTCATCTAATTAAAAGAAGTAAATAAATAATTAAAGTTAAATAAAATAATTCTTTTCTTTCTTTTTTTTTTGAGAGAGGTTTTTGCTATAGAGCGCGTGTGCTCACCAGACAGAGAGATACTGAGAGATAGAAAGCGAGAAATTGCCCCCCAGGGTGGATTCTGGGGCTAGCTGAGCTAGAGGTGATCAGGCATTAGGACACTCGTGGGTGCTGTTTGTCTTGTTTTCTTTCTTTTTAAAAATTTGCTATAAGGTGCATGCACTTACTGAATGCAGACAGAGAGAGAGAGAGAGAGAGAGACAGAGAGAGAGGGGAAAAGTAAGAAATCACCCCCCAATGGGGATGACTATGCTGCAGTCCCTTCTCCACTCTCTGGAATTTCAGGTACACATGCGTATGTACCATGTATGATTTTCAAGCTGCCGGGCCTGAGACTCGAACTGCTCGGTCAGCCATGTGAGATCCAGCTACTTTAACTTCCATATCACCTGCTGGTCTGCCAGTTGTCCTTCTCTGGTTCTGTCATTCATGGAAGAACTAAATGCATACACCTAAAAAAAAAAAATTGTGGGGCCGGTAGGTGGTGTGGCAGTTAAAGATGCCGGACTCGGTTACTAATAACTAGGCCTTGGGCCGGCAGGTGGCGTGATTGTTAAGGGCACTGGACTCCCTCATGGCCGACCACAGTTCAAGTCCTGGACCTGATGGCTTGCTTTCTCACTTTCTCTCTCTCTCTCTTTCTCTCATTCTGTCCTTCTCTGGTCAAATTAAAATAAATAAATAAATAAAGATAAATAAAATAATTACTTAAAATAATTATTTAATCTTATTCATTTTCATTATTTTATTTTATTTTTTGGAAGTTGAGCAGAGAGAGTGAAGGAAAGTGAAAAAGCAAGCTGCCAGATCTGGGACTTGAACCATGGTCAGCCATATGGGAATCCAGGTGCCTTAATCACCATACCATCTGCTGGCCCTAATAATTTTTTTTGAGAAGTTTTTGCTATAGAGCGCGTGCACTTGCCAGAAAGACAGAGAGAGACACAGAGATAGAAAGTGAGAAATCACCCCCCAGGGGGGATGGCCACGCCGCAATCCCTTCTCCTCCATTCTCCTCTGGGGATCTTGGGCACACACGCACATGCGCCCGGTGTGAGTTGAAGCCACCGGGTCTGGGACTCGAATGGCAGTGGACTACGTGGGAGTCCAGCAACATAGCCATTATGCTAACTGTTGGTCCCATAAAATAATTCGTTAAAAACGTTTTTAAAAACTAATTTAAAAAAGTGTTTACTCTGGAGGCCAGCAAACCTGCTTTTTTTAAAAAATATTTA
>NW_006160087.1:2529543-2531568 GCF_000334495.1 Tupaia belangeri chinensis | reverse complement strand
AGAGCAAGAGAAAGAGAGGGAAAGTGAGAAAGCAAGTCACCAGGTCTAGGACTCGAACCAAGGTTGGCCATGTAGGAGTCTAGCACCCTTAACTACCATGCCACCTGCCAGACCCAATTATTATTCTTTTTAAAAATTTGTTATAGGGCACATTTGCTCACCAGAGAGAGTAAGAAAGCAAGCTGTCAGGTCCTAACCGTGGCCGCCTATGTGGGAGTCCAGCACCTTAACTACCATGCCACTCGCTAGTCTCTGTTACAGCTGTGTCGTCCCCACCCTCAATATCCTTATCAGAAAAACGGGAACAATATTAGTACTAATTCATAGGGTTTTTGTAAAAATTAATGGAAAGAATCCGTGTAAAACCTAAGTACTGTGCCCATAAAGACTCAGCAATGGTTAGTTTTTGTCATTTTTCACAAACTAACCGAACTGGGGGCCAGCCAGTGCCGTGGTGGCTGACTGCTGGACTGAGTTCTGAACCTGGCAGTTTGAGAAACATGCTGGGTGTGTGTGCATGTGTGCCCCAAATCCGAGTGGAGAACAGAGAAGCGGCTGCGGTGCGGCCTGCCCGCCTGGGCGGCACCTTCGCACTTCCTTTCTCTGTCTCTCTCCTGTGAGGGCATGGCCCTTGCAAATTAAAAAAGAAAAGTTAACCCAGTTGGGTGACCGTCGATGATTGTTAGATCCCAGACAGCCCACAATGAAGACATGATTGAGCGACTGTTTGGGGAGAATCTCATTGCCAGAGAGAGTGGTGAGGAAGCAGGCATCCTCTAAGGGGGCCTGGTCTCACCGCACTCCCTTCTCTCTCCATCCTGTCAGGATCTGGGGCATGCACACACATGCGCCCAGCATGTTTTTGAAGCCATGGGGGCCAGAATTTGGGTGGTGGTCAGCCATGTGGGATCTGGCTCCCTTAATCACAGGGCTGCAGGGTGACCTGGAAGCGTTATGTTTGCTATAGGCTGCATGCGCTTGCCGGAAAGAGACAGAGACACACAGAAAGAGGTGAGAATCACCCTCCGTGGGGTGGCCATACCATAGTCCCTTCTCCATTCTTCTTTCTGGAGTTTGGGCACACGGGCATATGCACCAGTGTTTTTCAAGCACCCAGGTTGGGGGTTTGAACCACATTGTTGGCCACGTGAGATCCAGCGGGGGCCAGAGGATGGTGTCAGGTTAAGGCTCTGGACTCCCATATAGCCAACCCGGATTTGAATCCCAGAACTGGTAGCTTGCTTTCTCATTCCCCCGTCTGGAGAGCACACCTGCCTTATAGCAAACTTAAAGGGCCAGCAGGTGGCATGGTGGTTAAGGTGCTGGACTCCCATATGGCTGACCTCAGTTTGAGTCCCAGACCCAGTGGTTTGAAAATCACAACCTGCATGTATATGCCCAGAATCCCAAGGAGAATAGAGGAGGGATTTCTCACTTTCTCTCTCCCTCTGTCTCTCTAGTGGGTGCATGTGCCCTATACAAAAAATAAATTTTAAAAAAGGAATTAAATATAATTTTTTAAAATTAAAAATGTGTCTTATTTGTGAGGTTGAGATTTATGGATTAACTTTAGAAAACGTCTTGGCAGAGATACGCGACCCTCAAAGCGCGGAAATGGAGGCGCAGTCCTACTGCGCCAAGCTCCTGGGCGAGCTGAACGAGCAGCGCAAGAGGGACTTCTTCTGCGACTGCAGCATCATCGTGGAGGGGCGCATCTTCAAGGCCCACCGCAACATCCTGTTCGCCAACAGCGGCTACTTCCGCGCCCTGCTGGTGCACTACATCCAGGACAGCGCGCGGCACAGCACCGCCTCCCTGGACATCGTCACCTCCGACGCCTTCGCCACCATCCTGGACTTCCTCTACTCCGGGAAGCTGGACCTGTGCGGGGAGAATGTGATCGAGGTGATGTCGGCGGCCAGCTACCTGCAGATGAACGACGTGGTGAACTTCTGCAAGGCGTACATCCGCTCGTCCCTCGACATCTGCCGCAAGATGGAGAAGGAGGCGGCGGTGGCGGCGGGC
>NW_006160087.1:2521957-2529365 GCF_000334495.1 Tupaia belangeri chinensis | reverse complement strand
CCCGCTGCCGTGTGCGGCCCCGCTGAGCCTCGCCCACGCGGAGGACGGCCTGCCCGGCCCGGCCGACGTGGCCTACGGCAGGCTACCCAGTTCCTGGAGGCGCTGCTGCGCAGCGGCGCGGTGCAGGGCCAGGACGACGTGGACCCGCACTTTCCCCGGGGCCTGGACGGGAGGCCGGACGGCTCGGGGGTCGCCGCGGGTGCGGTGATGGACGTGCAGACCGACTGGTACGGCGAGGACTCAGGTGAGTGCGGTCATCAGGCGCGGGCCGATCTGTGCCTCCTGCTCTCTCCTCATCGGTCATCGCGGCCGCTGTCACTGTCACTAGCATCCTCCCACCGCTGGCAGCACAGCCAGCCTGCATGAACCGAGCTGCAGCAGGCGGGCGCACGCCTGTCTCAGTCTCACCTCCTCTGGAGGAGAGCAGCTGCAGACCCGGAACGAGCCCCCCTCCCACTCGCAGCAGTGGGACTCGGTTCATCGCCGGCAGCTTTGAGCCTGCTTTTCGCTTATACAGTGGGGGTAACCACCCCTGCCCGGTCCTCCTTCCAGGGGTGTTGTGAGGACCAAATGAGAACGTTCTCAGAATTTTTCTTCTTTTAGGTTTTTGCCATAGGGCCCGTGCATTTACTAGGGAGAGACAGAGAGGGAAAGTGAGAAATCACGCGTAGGGATGGCCTGGCCGCAGTCCTCTCCTCGGAGTTTGGGCACACGCGCACTCCCAGCGTAGTTCTTAAGAGGCCAGGTTTGCCGCTGGAAATGCGCGGTTGGCGGCGGGATCCAGTCACCTTCCCCTCCGCCTCCTGGCCCCATCTTAGCCCTTCTTGAACAAGTTCGTTTGTAAACTGCTGACATCTTTGGAATAATGTCACTATTAACTTACCTTTTATTTTATTCTTAAGTTTATTTTCTTCTTAAGAGAGAGGAGGGAACCCCCATGGAGTCCCCATGCCATGGTCCACCCAGTTTCAGCCAGTCCAGACCACAGGCACCAGCGGGCACCTCGAGGGCTCAGGGAGGTCCCAGAACCTTCCCACACGGGTCCAGTTCACTTGCACTGCCCACTGCCTGCCCCTGTCCACTTTCTATGAAGTACCAATGAGTTCACCATTCTACCCAAGCTTCGCTATAAATTCGACGTTTGTTCTTGCTTCCATTTGAGCAGAACTCGTGTTCTGATGGGGCTGCTTTCAAACTGATGTCTTGGTGGTCGTCATCTTCTGTTTTGTTCATTTGTTTCCCTTCACTCGTGATAGGACAGCCACGTGAGAATGTGAGAGTGGCCAAGACGTGGGCACCCTCCAGGGTCTGCTCAGGCCGCAGTCCTCCTCTTCCAGTCCTGTTGGGTCTTGGGCATCCACACGTGTGTGCAGGAATGGTTCCGGCTGACCAAGCCGGGGATTTGAACCATGGCTGCCGTGTGGGGTAGCTTCTCTTGAATAGGGCTTTACCACGGCACCGTGGAGCTGGCCCAGTGTTTCGTCCTTAGTGCCTGAAACTAGACCCTGCTCAGTCATGGTATAACAAGTTAGTATGACTTAACGCAAAAAAAAAAAACCCAGAAAGTCATGCATAATTTTTTCAAAATTTCAACATTTTCCTGATTTTTTGAAAACCCCTTAGTGTGGTGTTCTGGGGAGAAATCAGAGCTGAGATAGAAATTGGGGAGTCATTGGGACCAGCAGGTGGCATGGTGGTTAAGGGGCTGGGCATTCCCACATGGCCGACCACATTTCAAGTCCTAGACCTAGTGGCCGATGCTGGGCCCGCTTGACCGTGTGCTTTGTAGGGAGTCACTGCAGGGAGCGAGCAGGGGAGCTGGCTGCCGCCTCTCTCCTGGCACGCAGGTTTGAGTCACTGTAGGAACGAGGCAGGAGAGGTGTGATCAGGCTGGGACCGGAAACCAACAGGAGCGACCACCCTTACCTGGGAGGACACTGGAGTCTCACCTGGGGTTCAGCGTGCCATGTTTTGGTAGCCCTCAGGGACAACACAGGCACACTTAGGTGTCCCCTGAGACTGGGAGGCAAGAGTCTTGACTACTTAATTGGCAAGAAGCCCTGAGGGCATGCTGAGGACAGAGACTGACAGAAGCCGACCCTGACCAGTGCTTCCTCTGGGCGAGTGTCACACTGCGGGTGATATTCCGTCTCCCTCTTACCGCAGTCCCACGGCACGGGAACTGTCACCACCCGTTTCAGAGGAGGAGAGGCTGCCACAGAGCAGTTCAGTATGACTGGCGAGGTCACACAGCTGGTCAGCAGTGGAGCCAGGACTTGAACTCGGGTTTCAAGCCTGGGAAGCTTGAGTCACTAGTGCCTTCATATATGATGGGACATGGCCGAAGTCCGTAATCCCGAGGGAACAGGGCTGGGAACGGCAGAGGGAGGGTGACTCAGAAAGCGTGAGAACCGAGTCACCGTGCATGGTGAAGTCCACGTTATCGCCCCAACAGGACGTGACATAGTGGGAAGAGGGTTGGAGAAGATTTAAGTGAGTTCCCGGCTATTTGATGACTCCTGGATATATAATAGGAATTCTGAACAATTTAAGGCCTGCCTCAGCAAACCTCTTCTACACGTGCCCTTAGGAGCTACTGTCCAGGGAGCATGAGTTTTAGTTTATCAGACTTTTAACAGTAACGTAGTCAAGTGAGGGGGTTGTATCTGTCAGCTCTGGCCGTCCTCAAGGTGCTGGGGGCCGCCAGTCCTGAGGCAGGCGTCGCGGGGCTGGCTTCCAGGAGGCCTCTCCTCCTGGTTTGTAGACGGCCCTTCCCAGAGTCCTCGTGGAGCCTCTCCTGTGTGCTGGGGCGGGGGCTGTGGAAGGAGAGCCGTCACCCCCAGTGCCTCTTCTCCGTAGGAGACCAGACCTATCACTAGGCCCCATCCTCTGACTTGTTTAACCTTAATGACCTCGTCGAAGGCTTTACTCCCAGATACAGCTACAGCGAGGGCTAGGGCATCAGTGCGAGCTCTGTGGACACAGCTTTGTCTGCAGCGGGTCTCACTCGGCCTCAGCACGTTTCGTTTTGTTTTGTTTTGAGAGAGGTTTTTGCTATAGGCATATGCATTTGATAGAGAGATAGAAAGCAAGAAATCACCCCACGGGGGAGATGGCCATGCTACAATCCCTTCTCCATTCTCTTCTTGGGATCTTGGGCACACCCGCGCGCGTGGAGTGAGTTTTAAGCCACCGGGTCCGGGACTCAAACTGCAGTTGACTACGTGGGAGTCCAGCGATGTAACCATTACAGCATCTGCTGGTCCTATTAACATGGTCTTAAAATGAAATAGAACACAGTGTTGGCGGAGTGTGGTTTCGGGCAGCTTTGGCAGTGGTCCATATGGGGCAAGTGTCTCCTGAGGTTCTCCCGATGGCCCCGTCCACGCGGAGAGAGTCTGCCCATGTTCCTTGCCGCAGTGGAGCGGGGCCGCGTTAACCTCGGCTTTGGGAGCCAGACAGACCCGGACTGCAGACAGAGTCCGGCTGTTGGCTGGCGGCGTAGTGGGCGCCCCCGCTCCGTCTGGGCTGCAGGAACTCCCCAGCTCCGGATCCCGTCCACCAGAGGTGGCTGGGGTTGTGGCTGGCCGGCACGTGTCTGGTTCCCCAGGTGATGTGCTGGTGGTCCCCATCAAGCTGCACAAGTGTCCCTTCTGCCCCTACACCGCCAAGCAGAAAGGCATCCTGAAACGGCACATCCGCTCCCACACGGGTGAGCGGCCCTACCCGTGCGAGACCTGCGGCAAGAGGTTCACGCGACAGGAGCACCTGCGGAGCCACGCCCTGAGCGTAAGTGGCCCACTGGCTTGTCCTTGCGGCGCTCCGGGCGGTTCGTGATGTCATCTGCTGTGAGGTTAACGCAGCGTCCTCTGTTCAGACAATTGTGAGTGTGTTTGCACGGCTAAACTGAAGCGGGGCTGGTGGCACTTAGAGAAAGTGAAATCTTACAAGCGCTAGGGACGCAGCAACGAGTGGGACAGACCCCAGCCCTGCCCTCTTAGAGCTTCATCTGGTGAACTTTTTTATTCTGGAGAGGTTTCTGCTATAGGGCATGTGCGCTTGTCAGAAAGACAGAGAGAGACAGAGAGGCAGAAAGTGAGAAATCCCCCCCGGGGGGGTGACCACACCACAATCCCGTCTCCTCCCTTCTCTCGGGATCTTGGGCAGGCACGCACACATGTCCAGTGTGAGTTTAAGCAACTTGGTCCAGGACTCAAACCGCAGTCGACTACATGGGAGCCCAGCAACATGGCCATTACACCAACTGCTGGGCTCCATCTGGCGAACTTTTAAAATTTTGCCAGATGCCTTGTGCCATCTGGAGAGAAGGAGGGAGAGAGCGAAGTGAGGGTGATCATGTCGCAGTCCCCTCTCCTCCACTTCTCCCGCCTTTTAGGATTTGGGGCACACAAGCACGTGCACCCGGCATGTTTCTCAAGCTGCTGGGTCCAGGACTCGGACTACACAGCCAGCCATGTGGGATCCAGCCACCTTAGCCACCACACCACACGCCGGTCCCCGGGCTAGTGAATTTTGACATCAGTTGTCATTGAGGTGTGAGTATATGGCTGGGACTCACCTGGCCCTGAGCACCAGGGAAGACGTCCTTCCAGGGAGCTAGTAAGGGATGAGGGTTGGTGAGGGGAGATGGGTATTCCATACCCAGTGGCCCTGGGGTGGAAGAAACCTTGTGAGATGAGACCATGGCAGAGAAGGCGAGGGGCAGAGTGGTGAGAAATGGGGCTGGAGGACCAGGCAGGGGCCAGGTCACCATGGCTCGAGCCTTCTCTGTGACGTGTGCTGTGTCTCCCTCTGGCCACAGGTCCACAGATCCAACCGCCCGATCATCTGCAAGGGCTGCAGGAGAACCTTCACAAGTCACCTGTCTCAGGGGCTGCGGCGCTTTGGGTTATGTGACAGCTGCACCTGCGTCACGGACACACACGACGATGACGATTTGATGCCCATCAATCTTAGTCTGGTGGAGGCTTCATCGGAGAGCCAAGAAAAGAGTGACACGGACAATGACTGGCCCATCTATGTGGAGTCCGGTGAGGAGAACGACCCTGCTGGAGAGGATTCCGACGACAGGTCGCAAGTTCAGCCTGACTTACCAGAGCGGGAGACGCTCATGCAGCGATGAATCGGTGGGGAAGAAGCTCCAGAATTTGCTTGTTCTGTGGTTGAAAGCCAGCCTTCGTCTAATTTTGTGGAACCCTGTATTTGCTGTTAAAATACTTGCATCTTTTTGTTAGGCTCCGTTGGATTTTGTGACAGAGGACTCATAGCTTGTTGGTGTGGCACCCTTGGGATCGGAGGGCCCTGCGGGCCACTTCTTAACTCTGTGTTTTGGTTTTTAAGACAGAGTCTCGCTGTGTTGTGACCCTCTTAGCTGGGCCACAGGAGCACCCCATTGTGCCCCGCTGTTTTTCAGACGAGGTCTTGCTGTGTTGACCAGGCCAAGCTCACAGCCTCCTGCCTCGGCCTCCTCCAGCACTGTGCCAGCCTTTACGGCAGGCGGGGAGCAAGCCCGGGCCTCCGTGGGCCCAGTCGGCAGAGTCTCAGCAGCTCGCCTGACGCTGGGCCTGGGCCTCTCCATGCTGAGCGAAGCCGGGCCGGCTCTGTCCCAAGCTAAGGCAATCTCCGTGTTTGTTCTCATATTGTCTCGACCCTCTGTGTTCCTTTGTCGTCATCCTCGTTCTCTGAAAAAGTGGGCGAGAGTACATTAAGTTTCGGGGTCCCGCTCACCTTTGCCAAGCCTTTCCTAGTGAATTCCGCATTTTAATTTTCTGGCAGAGTAATAGCGAGGAAGCTCCAGCAACATTACGCACGCAGGGCTGTCTGGCTACACGGCACCAAGCAGAGAGGGAGGCACACAGCCCGTCCCGATTCCGGGCCTTTCCCGGCCATTCCTGAGAGCCATTGCCGTGTGACCTGGAAGCGGAGCCGCCTGACACTCACTCCACTGGCCTGAGAGCGTTAATTGGAGGGAAGGCATAAACTCACACGAACAAGTTACCTCTAAATCATTCACCTGTGAAAGGGCCTCTCCGGGAAGGCGAGGGTTAGAACAGGGTTTACCAATCTTCCTGGCCCCTGCTTTGCCGCCATACAATTCATCTAACAAAAGAGGCTTAATTTTTTTTTTTTCAGGATTTTGCCATAGGGCTTTCCTGAGAGAGACAGAGACAGTGAGAGGGAAAGTGAGAAATCACCCCCCCCACCCCCTGGGGGAATGGCCACCATCTTTCTCCCCTGTCCTCCTCCTAGGATTCTGGACACACATTCACATGGCCCAGCGTGATTTTCTTCTTTTTGGAGGGGTTTTCGCTATAGGGTGCGTGCGCTCACCAGACAGAGAGGGACAGACAGAAAGCGAGAAATCACCCCCCGGGGGGATGGTCACACCACAATCCCCTCTCCTCCATTCTCCTCTCAGGATCTTGGGCACGCACGCACACGTGCCCGGCGTGAGTTTAAGCCCCTGGGTGTGGGACTCGAACCACAGTCGACTACATGGGAGTCCAGCGACTTGGTCATTATACCAACTGCTGGTCCCCCACCCAGCGTGATTCTCAACCCGCCAGGTCGAGGACTCTAACCTCAGGCAGCCACGTGGGAGTCCAGCGACATTACCGCTACACCGTCTGCTGGCCTCAAGGGTTAACTTTTTAAAAAGACTACAAGGCAAGAAATATTATAGGGATTGAGGATGTAATCCAAGGTGCTGTCCTCGGTTCATCTTATGTTAAAATATCCAAAATGGATTTTAAAGGAAATTCCCTCATCTGCCTTTACTTTTGGTATAGTTGAGCTTCAAAGTTTCACTTTTATTTCTGCTTCTTGGACAATAACAAAGAAAATCAAAAACATGAAAATGGCTGTAAACACTAATCACCGAAGGACTCTAGAACAGTGCTGCTCTGTGAATTTCCTGAGCCTGCTACAGGAAAGTCAGAAATTAAAAGTAAACTTCCGGAAGCTTTCATTACACTTCGACGTTGCCGTGACACCCAGCATGTGACCCGCGGCCTCCACTTCTTGAACAGGTGTGGCCAGTTTGGGGTGGTCACCTGGGAGCCACATGGCACCAAGGTCCAAGGAGTGGGACCTGGCACTGTCCTGCAGTAGACGGGAAATTTAAAAACTGGTCTTTCACCACGGGGCGTTGAAAAACATTGTTCAAGATCCAGGGTTACACATTGGAAGTGATTAGGGCCCAGAAATACCTAACAGGAACATCTTAGCTGTTACTTTAAAAGAGAGATCTTGGGGCCAGCAGATGGCATAACAGTTAACGTCGTGAGACTCCCACATAGTTGGCCACAGTTCAAGTCCTGGACCCAGCAGGTTAAAACTCACGCCGGGTGCATGTTATGTGCGTGCCCAAGGTCTCGAGAGGAGAATG
>NW_006160087.1:2507127-2519286 GCF_000334495.1 Tupaia belangeri chinensis | reverse complement strand
TAGCAAAAACCTCTCCAAAAAAAAAAGGGGTCTTAGGAAAAGGAAGCTGGCATGGATATTGAAGAGTCCGTTGTAAGAAGCCCTGCCTGGTGCCCTGCTCTCGGTAGGTGCTGTCTGCCGTTTCAGCGCGACTTTTCTACCTCCCAGTTCAATGTGTCTGCCTTCTCCAGTAGAACCACGATCCTCTCCTGGGATCCTGGGACCTGGCCATGTCACCGGGTAAAAAGTTACAGTGGTGACTTCACTGTAAGACAGGGATTCTTTTTTTTTTTTTTTTTAAACTTTTTTTTTTAATTTTTTTTTTTCTTTCACTTTTTTTTTTCAATTTGCCCAGAGAGGGATAGAGTGATAGAGAAAGAGAGAGCACGTGCAAGCTGCCGGGTCCGGGACTCGAACCACAGTCGACCCTGTGGGCGTCCAGCACCCTTAACCACCATGCCACCTGCCGGCCCCAAGACAGGGATTCTCAGTTGGGGGTGGTCTTTCTCCTGAGAAGTCACATGGCAAGGTCTAGAGACATTCTCCATGGTTCAGTTTGTCGCGGGCAGGGTGCTACCGCGGGGTGGACAGAGCCCAGGGAAGCTGCTACCTTGTAACAGTGCATAGAACAGAGCCTTGTCCAGAATCAGCCAGTTCCCAATGTCAGTAGTGACTGCTATAAGATGAGGTAGGATTTTTTAAATGACCTTTAATAAGCGAACTTAATTTTGTATTGTATTCTAGGCTACCTTTATAATATTCCATAGGCCCTTACGTTCTTACGAGTTTTAGAAAACAGTGGATTAGTAAAATGGGGAACTCGGGCCTGGTGGCTCACAGCTTGTCCAAGACCTGACTTATATGATGTGGAACCTCAAATTCTCATTTTGCTTCATACATCCAGGGTGCTCTTTAGTCTCTGACCACTTTATTACATTCTTTTCCGAGAGATTTTTTGCTAGAAGGTGTATGTGCTCGTAGGAGAGGAATGGAGAGACAGAAAGTGAGATGTCACCCCCAGGAGAGATCGCCACGCTGTAATTCCTTCTCCACTCTCCTCTCCGGATTTTGGTCCGCAAGCACACAGTCCGGTGTGTTTCAAGCTGCCAGGTCTGGGACTCGAACCGCTGTTGGCCATGTGGGAGTCCAGTGCCTTTACTTCTTTGCCACACGCTAGCCCCTGTTTTATTACATTTTTGAGTAGCAGGATCACTGGGGAGAAAATAGAGCTTGAAGCGAATTCTCACACTGATTCTTCTCCACCGTGTCCCAGGTCCCCCTCCTGGTGACCTGTTCGGAGAGTGTGTGCAGGCGTTGGTAAAGACTGGATGGCAGAACTGTGTCACTTTTTAAGGAGGTATTTCTTTTGAATGGGCCATCGGCTCATAAACTGGCCCTCCGTTTTAAATTTATACCCACGTTTGGTGGTCAGTGTTACCGTGCGCACCTTGGCTTTGAGGCTAGCGCATGCAGTTGGTGACATTTTAATCATTAGTAAACTCGCATCGGGCCCAGCACAGACCATCCGTGATGCAGTCGCCACGCTGGCGTCTCTAGTGCACTCAGCCAGGCGCCCACAGGGCACAGCATTGTCTTATGTTAGATAAATTGCATGGATGTGCACAGGACCCTTACTTGCAGTGGGATTTAAAAATGGCATTTGGGGGACCAGCAGTTAGCGTAATGGCTATGTCGCTGGACTCCCACGTAGTCGACCACAGTTCAAGTCCTGGACCCGGTGGCTTAAAACTCACGCCGGGCGCGTGTGTGTGCGTGCCCAAGATCCCGAGGGGAGAATGGAGGAGAAGGGATTGCGGCGTGGCCATCCCCCCTGGGGGGTGATTTCTCGCTTTCTGTCTCTGTCTGTCTCTGTCTGTCTCTCCAGTGAGCACACGCAAGCGCATGCGCCCTGTAACAAAAACCTCTCCAAAAAATAAAAATAAAAATGGCATTTGGGGGAAGTTGTTTCTGTTGAGGGAAAGGACAGGTTTTTCATAACAAGGGTTCAGAACGAGTGTCAGTAAGGCCCGTGGTGTAATACGTGGGAAGATGGCACAGGCATGGTTTCCGTCGCTGGGCAGGAAGATGCTGTTGTGATGTAAGCATTTTCCGTGGCTGCCAGACTGGTTCCTATAGGAAGCCTGAAAAGTGACATGACACTGAGTAAGTACTGCAGTGACTTAGGACACAGAGGGGGTTCTGTGGTCAGTCGCGACAGACCCGCAGGGAGAAGGGCGGCAGGAGGGCTGCCCACGCCGGTCTGGGAGTGGCGAGGAAGGCTGGAGTGGCCTCTGCTCCTTGGGCCTCAGACTCTCCCGCCTGGACGTGTGGGTGTCTCCTGAGTGTCGCGTGTGCGTTGAGAAGAGGATGATCGCTGTGAAGCCTGGTGTGGCGGGCTGGGGAGGGCCGGCGGCTGTGGGGTCCCTGCACGCTCCAGTTTGAGCACCGGCATGTGCTTCCTGCGGTGGGCCTCCCGTGGGCGGCCTGATGCTTTCACGTGGTCACAGCATCTCCTAACCCAGAAAGGGACACTGTTCATAACCTGAGGTGGACAACGCTTTCCTCGATTTCGGTTGCTTTCATTTATTATTTATTATTTTTTTAATTTGCTACGGGGCATGTGTACACCCACTGGGGAGAGAGAGAAACAGAGAGAGAGAGGGAAAGTGAGGAATCACCCCTCGGAGAGAATGGCCATGCCATCCCTTCTCCTCCATCCTGCTCTCGGGATTTGGGGCACACACGCATGTGCCCAGCGTTTTTCAAACCCCTGGGTCCGACACTTGAACTCTGTAGTCGGCCACATGAGACCTAGCCGCCGTAACTTCTGCAACACCTGACCTAATGGTTGCTTTTTTTTCTTCTTTTTTTTTTTTTTTTGAGAGGTTTTCGCTATAGGACGCGTGCGCTCGCCAGACAGACAGAGAGAGACATAGAGACAGAAAGCGAGAAATCACCCCCCAGGGGGGATGGCCACACCGCAATCCCTTCTCCTCTATTCTCCTCTCAGGATCTTGGGCACGCACGCACACGCGCCCGGCGTGAGTTTTAAGCCACCGGGTCCGGGATGCGAACTGCAGTCGACTACGTGGGAGTCCAGCAACATAGCCATTACGCTAACTGCTGGTTCCCCTAATTGTTGCTTTTGATGTTCTTTTTCCACCTAATATTACTACTCTTCAAACTTTTCACTGTGGTACTGGAAATTTGAGTTATTTTCTTTAAACGGTGCTTCTCTAAACATTAAAAATAAAGCTTTGGGGGCTGGCAGATGGTGTAGCAGTTACAGTGCTGGACTGCCCGCATGGCCACTGCAGTTGGAGTCTCAGGTTTGGCGGCATCTGCATGCACGCCTAGGTCCTGGGAGGAGAATGGAGAAGGCATTACGGCATGGCCGTCTCCCCTGCTGGGGGTTATTTCTCACGTTCCCTCTCACTTTTTCTGCCTCTCTGTTCTTCTGGCAAGCACACATACCCTTAAGGAAAACAAAACAAAACAAACACCTCTTTAAAAAATAGCTGTTGGGGGCAGAAGTGTGGATGTTTCTACCATGTCCTGGATGTAAAAGGTGGCGTAACTTACCTGCTTGCGTGGTGGGGTGACGTGGAATCTTAGCTAAGGAGGACATTTAGCATCTGTTTTGACCCTCGAGGCAGATAATTCTATACTGACAATTCTTCATTCACAGCTAGGTCTTAGGAGGCAGTTTTTTAATCTATCATTTTATTTTTTAAACTTATTGTTAATTTATTAAAAATCAGTGGAGGTTAGGGTAGGAATAACGTGTTTGATGAGGAAGTTTTCTTATTTATTACATAAATAATATATTTCTTTTCTGACGACCCAGTAGTAGTGAGAAGCTCGGGGATTTTGAGGGGTGGCATTGATTTGAGGTACATGTCTTGGTGACAGGTCACAGCTATGGATTACCAGCTATGCAGACAGTGAAGACAGGATCGGGATTTTTTTTTTCTGAAACAGAAGAATATGCCACACTGTTCATGTCTTTCACTCTCCATGGCCTCGTGAAGCATCTGGTTCAACGGAAAAAAAACATGTCCTCTGGGGTCTGCTTAGGCTCAGCTGAGTCGTTAGAGACCTTCGAACTCGTGAGCTGCCACACTGGGCATCAGGAGGGGAGTCCCTGCAGCCGATTCCGTGGCACAGCTCAGGTGCAGGGAGACAGGTGCACACCAGGCATGCGTGGGACCTGCCCTGGCTAACAGATCCTTGTCCCACGGGAGCAAGTATCATAGCTTCTGAGGTCCCTAGAACATGCCCACTCCTGGGGCCGGCAGGTGGCGTGGGGGCTAAGGGTGCTGGACTCCCACACGGCCGACCATGTTTCAAGTCCACTGGTGCTTGCTTTCTGACTTTCCCTCTCTTTCAGATCAAACTGGAAAATAACAATAATAATAAAGTTAAATAAAACAATTCTTTAAAGAATTGCCTCGTCCCCCGTCGCTGTCCTCAGTTTGAAATGTGCCCTCTCATCAGGTGTTCATCATTCTCCCAGTCCTCCCAGTCCAGCCCAGTTGGGGCCATTCCTACCACCTGTGAGGACACTGGGGAACGGGGCTAGAACGTTACCTAAAGGGGACGTGTCAATGCAGAAGGGGAGTAGGCTTTGTTCCTCCCTCACTGAGCGTTATGCCAAGCGGGCGTGTGAAGGACACGCGCCCTCAGTCCTGCTGGAGCTAGCGGAGGGGCTTCCTGGCACAGCGTAGGCAGCACTGCCCCGTTTGTCCTCGCAGTGCTGGTCCCGGCTGTGCCTAGCTGCTCGTGATCCTTAACGCTGCCCCATGGCCAAGGGGCCCCACCCAGATGTCACGCATCCTTTGGTGCCACCCACGGTAGGCAGGTATAGCGGGCCACACCTAGGGACATTACTGGAGAGAAATCTGTGAGGATTCCATCAGTCATAGGGCTTTGTTTGTTTTTTAGTTTTTGCTATATGGCATGTGTGCTGGCCAGTGAGAGGCAGAGAGACAGAGGGGAAGTGAGAAGTCAGGCCCAGGAGGTGGGCCCTGCCAGATCCCTCTCCACTCTCCTCTCGAGAGCCTGGGCATGCACGTCCATACACCTGTGATCTCCAAGCTGCTGGGCCCAGGACTTGAACTGCAAGTTGGCCACATAGGAGCCAGTACCTTAACCTCCCCGCCACCTGCTGGCCCACATCGGTCGCACTCAGATGGGAGCGTAGGTCCGCCAGACGCTGGGCTCCTGGTCACAGTGCCCTGCTGTGTCCTGCGGTGCTGTTCCAGCCGGCTTCCGTGGCTCCTGGCCGAGCAGGAAGGCTAGCAGGTCACGTGTTCAGCGATTCTCCAGCAGTTATTTGCGGGGTTCTTACTGTGCCCAGGCACGAGGCGTACCTCAGTGAGCCTGTACAGTTCTTGCCCTCAGGAACTTGCCGTGCGCGATCGGAGAGATTAGCTATTAAGCAGTTATAACGCCATGGGTTGGTGTGCCAACGGGCAGGACCAGGGTGCTCTGAGAGCGGGAGAGCGCCTCGCCTAGTCTTAGAACCTCAGGAAGGCTTTCTTTCTTTCTTAAAATAATCATTTATTTAATTTTATTTATTAATATTATTTTAAAATTTGCTGCAGGACATTTAGGCTCACCAAAGAGAGACAGAGAGAAAGTGAGAAAGCAAGCTGCCAGGTCCAGGACTTGAGCTGTGGTCAGCCATGCAGAAGCCCAGCACCTTAGCTACCACACCACCTTCTGGCCCCAAATGAAAAGATCAGAGGGCTAGAGGGGACCTCAGAAAGGGCTTGTGGTAACCCCATTGTGCAGAGAGAGAGGTGACCCGGTGGGCTGGGTCGGATCAGAGTCAGGCCAGGACAGGCCCAGCCTGGTAACACAAATGTTTGGGCAGGCAGGGAGACCAGCCGTAGGTAGCGATTCTTTTCTTGGGGACCCAGCAGCCCGAAACCACAGAGGAGGAAAACGCTGTTTTGGTCGTGTGTGACGGAGTGTGCTTTGTGTGACCCCAAGCTGCGTTCTCCTGGTGCCGACACGGGCAGGGAGGGCGCCTGTCACACATGGGTGGGCTAATTTAGTCATCAATTCTGTCCCACAACGTCCATACGTACCTGAAACTACAGAAAGCACTCACAGACATGCATGCATGCACAAACCAACCAAAACCTGCATTTTCTGCATTTTAATGTATCGCCTATGTTTTGTTTTTATCTTAAAATTTGTTTTCTATTTTCTTTGGGTTTTTTTGTTTTGTTTTGTTTTGTTGTTCATTTGTATTTGATTTTTAAAAATAATTATTTTATTTATGTATTTATTATTATTATTCCATTTGACCAGAGAGAGAGGGAGGGTGGGAAAACAAGCTGCCAGATCTAGGACTTGAACTGTGGTCAGCTATGTAGGAGTCCACCACCTTAACCACCATGCCACCTGCCAGCCCCTTTATTTGATTTTATATGCCCATTTTATTTGTAAAAACGTTCAAAAGTAGAATACACATTATCTTGAAATTACTTTTTCCAACTTGAGTTTTTTTTTTGAGAGGTTTTTGCTATAGGGTGTGAGCACTTGCCAGAAAGACAGAGAGAGACAGAGGTAGAAAGCCCGACACCACCCCCTGGAGGGGGGATGGGCCAGCCGCAATCCCTTCTCCATTTTCCTCTCTGGATCTTGGGCACGCATGCACATGTGCCCAGCATGAGTTTAAGCCACCGGGTCCAGGGCTCGAACCGCAGTCGACTATGTGGGAGTCCAGTGACATAGCCATTATGCTAACTGCTGGTCTCCAACCAACTTGAGTTTTGAAATATAAATTGGACATGATTCTAGGATTCAACAAGAGCAATCGTATTTTTTTTTTTAAAGAATTATTTATGGGGCCAGGAGATTGTATGGCAGTTATGTCGCTGGACTCCTACATGGCTGACTGTGGTTTGAGTCCTGGACCCAGTGGCTTCAAACTCATGGCAGGCATGTGTGTGTGCGTGCCCACGATCCCAGAAGGAGATGGGATTGTGGCTTGGTCATCCCCCAAGGGGTGGATTTCTTGCTTTCTGTCTCTCTGTCTCTCTGTGTCTCTGGCAAGTGCATATGCCCTATAGTAAAAATCTCTCCAATAGAAAAATGATCATTTAATTTTATTATTTTCACAAGCATTCACCAGAGAGAGATGGAGAGAAGGAAAACGAGAACACTGCCAGGTCCAGAACTTGCACCATGGTCAGCTATGTGGATAGTCCAGCACCCCAACCAGCATGTCATCTGCTGGCCCCAAGAACAATCTTAATTAAAACAGAAAACCGGGGGACCAGCAGGTGGCATGCTGGTTAAAGGTGCTAGACTCCCACATGACCAACTGTGGTTTAAGTCCTGAACTTGGCTTGCTTCTCTTTCTCTCTCTGTCTGATCAAACTGGAAAATAGTAATAATAATAATAATAATAATAAATAAATAAAGTTAAATAAAATAATTAAAACACAAAACAAAACAGAAAACCAGGATCAGCAGATGGCATAATGGTTACATCCCTGGACTCCCATGTATTCAACTACAGTTCAAATCCTGGGCCTGGCAGTTTAAAACTCACTTTAGGTGTGTGTGTGTGTGTGTGTGTGTGTGTGTGTGTCCAAAATCCCTAGAGGATAGTGGAGGAGAAGGGATTGCAGCATGGCTATCCCCCCAGGGGCCGACTTCTCCCTTTCTGTCTCTCTGTCTCTGTCTTTCCAATGTCCAGTCCTAGGATTCAAACTGTGTAGTCAGTCGTGTGGGATCCAGCTGCCTTAACCACGCCATTGGCGGGCCCCAAACAGTTTCTTTAGGATGAATGAAATAGGAAATTGAGGGATGGTCATCTCACAGTAGTTATTAATTCTTCATCATTTGAGCTTAAACTTTTTTCTTAGTTAAACAATTACTTACAAGAACTTCTCATAAGGGGAAGAAAGTCTTCCTTGATGTGCTGTTAGAGAACACCGAGTCGCAGCACCAGGCTCTCCTGGTGAAGTAGAACAAGTTACTATAAAACTGACATAAAGAAGCCTCCCTTCATCCTTATCTGTCTGGTCAAGTCATTCCTGGCCCAGTGGGCACCATCGTGGGCCGGGCAGGAGGTCTCATCACTGGGGGCCCAGCATCCCGGGCATGTGGCCTCTCATGGGTGGCCTCATTCCAGGAGCAGGGCCTACTGGCATCATCCCAGGAGGAGGAGGAGGGTCCCCCATATGGGGTGCTGGCATCGTGCCAGGGCGAGGAGGACCTGGGAGACTCGGGGGAGGTGGGATCATGCCCTGCAGGAGGAGGAGTGGAGAATGGAGTAGGAGGTCTCTGCCCTTGTTGAAAGGCAGTGGTTGTTTTGTCAGTAAGGATCTGAGCCTGCTCTTCCATCCATTTCTCATAGTAGTCTTTCACATTCTCTGTTTCCTACCACTGCAGTGTGCTTTCTCATGGACGGAGAATCGTGGCTGAGGTGTGTGTCACAGGGGTCACAATAGAACTTAGACATGCTCCACTGGCCGTTGGCCACTCCACTCTGCGCCACCCAGAAGTGACAAAAATGAATACTTTTTAAAGTAAGACAGAAACACAAAAATCAAAAGAGACACAACCATTCTGAGCTCAGACACTTTCTAACAACTCTTAGAAGAGGTAGACACTGGGGCTGGCAGGTGGTGTGGAGGTTAAGGGCACTGGCCTCCCACATGGCTTGACAGTGGTTCGAGTCCTGGACCTGGCAGCTTACATTCTCATTTTCTTTCTCTCTCTTGCTCTGTCCCTCCCTGGTCAAATTAAAAAATAAATACATAGGGGCCGGCAGGTGGCATGGTGGTTAAGGGCGCTAGACTCCCACAAGGCTGACCGTAGTTTGAGTGGTTCAAGTCACAGAACTGGCGGCTTACTTTCTCACTTTCTCTCTCTCTCTCTCTGTCCCTCTATGGTCAACTTAAAATAAATAAAGTAAAGTAATTATTTAATAAATAAATAAGGTTAAATAAAATAACGAAAAATAAAAAGAGAGACAGATACTATGTTTGACTGTCAAGTCTCCAAGTAGTTGAGTTAGCTTGTTTTACAAAAGCACATGGTAGGGGCCGGCAGATGGTGTGGTGGTTAAGGCACTGGACTCCCACATGACCAACTATGGTTCGAGTTCCGGACCTGGTGGCCTGTTTTCTCACTTCCCTCTCTCTCTGTCACTCTGTCCCTCTCTGGCCAAATTAAAATAAGTAAATTTTAAGGAAAAAAGAAAAGCACGTGGTAAAACTGCTATTCAAAAAGAAGAGAAGCCAGAGCCAGCAGGTGGTGTGGTGGTTAAAGGTGCTGGATTCGGAGACCAGCAGTTGGCGTAATGGCTATGTCGCTGGACTGCCCATGTAGCCGACCACGGTTCAAGTCCCGGACCCGGTGGCTTAAAACTCACGCCGGGCGTGTGTGTGTGTGTGTGTGTGTGTGTGTGCGCCCAAGATCCCAAGAGGAGAATGGAGGAGAAGGGATTGTGGCGTGGCCATCCCCCCTGGGGGGTGATTTCTCACTTTCTGTCTCTCTGTCTCTGTCTGTCTGTCTGGTGGGCGCACGCGCCCTATAGCAAAAATCTCTCAAAAAAAAAAAAATGTGCTGGACTCTCACATGGCCAACTACAGTTCAAGTTTCAGACTTAGCAGCTTGCTTTCTCACTTTCCCTTTTTCTCTGTGTCTGGTAAATTAAAAATAATAATAACACATGAAATTAAATAAATCTTTTTTAAAAAGAGAGAGAGAGAAGCCAAAGTTGGAAATAATCTTGACCATTAAAACCACAGCAACTGGGACCAGCAATTAGCGTAATGGCTATGTCGCTGGATTCCCACATAGTCGACCGTGGTTCGAGTCCCGGACCCAGTGGCTTAAACTCATGCCGGGTGCCTGTGCGTGCGTGCCCAAGATCCCGAGAGGAGAATGGAGGAGAAGGGATTGCGGCGTGGCCATCCCCCCTGGGGGGTGATTTCTCACTTTCTGTCTCTCTGTCTGTCTCTGTCTGGCGAGCACATGTGCCCCATAGCAAAAACCTCTTCAAAAAACAACAACAACAACAAAAAAACACAGCAACTGATACCTTTTTTCTATTTTAAACTTTTTTTTTTTGTCAGAGGAAACATGCACTCACCAGAGGGAGGAGAGAGAGAGAGAGAGAGAAGTTTAAAAGCAACCCTCAAAGGGAATGGTCATGCTCGTTGTCCCTTCTCCTCCACTCCTCCCTCCTTTTCGGGATTTTGGGCGCACACACCCGGCGTGTTTCCCAAGCCTCCGGGTCCAGGACGGGAACCGCGCAGCTGACAGGTGGATCCAGCCGCCTTAACCCCATACCAACTGCTGGCCGACTTCTGTAAGAAGTGGGAAGACATTCTGCTTTGGGAACTGAGCTGATCTTTCTGTTAAAGCGGTTATGTACAGGTCTCTATGTGGACGGTTCAGTATTGTCCAGGATGTGTTTTACTGTTTTCATTTTTTAAAAATATATAAATAACCAGAACCAAGAGAGAATAAACAATAAATGAGTGGATATAATCGTAATCTGATTTCTCATTTTTGTTGTCTTGGCATGCCATTTTTAATATAAATCTTTAAAACCTACATATTTTTGCTTTAGAAATTATTTCTGCTTAAACAACAATTTCAAATATTTCTCTCTTGAGGATGGGAAGTTGGTTCCAATCCCAACAGTGTATTGACATAATGTTACATTTTTTCAAATGTTGAGGCTGGCTTTATTTAACATTAGCTGAGCTCACAGCCTGCTCTTGAGAAAAACATTTATAGCCTATAGATTTAAAAGCGATTCTCCATAACAAAATAGAACCGCTAGCACTCCGTATACACTCCATCTGCTGAATGCTCCTTAACTTTATTTAGTTACAGAAAAGTTACCAGTTAGTACCAGGGTGAGACCCAAGCCTGCTTGCTGCCCGTTTTTTCCTGTAAATAACATTTTTATTTACTTGCCAGAGGCCACTGCTCTGCCTGGAGACAGAGAGGAAGAGGGAGAGCAGGGGGGGGATGGCAGCCCCTGATGGCACATGGTCACGGCACAATCCCTTCTTCACCTCTCCACCGCTGGGATCTGGAGCACACATGCACACGTGCCCAGTGTGTTTTCCAAGTGTCCAGAGTGTGAACCACACGGTCGGCCACGTGCAGTCCAGCTCCCTTAACCACCAGGCCACAGGCCAGCCCAGGAGACGAACAGGCACACGGCACGTCGCCACTTCCTGTCGTGCGTACCAGCCCTTCCGCTGCTATGGCAGTCGAGTGGTCGCGACAGACGCCCCTGAACTGCGGAGCCCAGAGTGTTTGCCATCAGACCTGCTTCGGAGAGTGAGCGGGTTCGAGCTTTGGATCAACCTGTGAGCATCACTGGGATTTCAATGTCTGGTATGTGAGGGGACAAAGCTAATCTGTATAAAGTGTTTTTAAAAATAATTATTTATTTTTATTATTATTTTTAAAAAAATAATTATTTAATTTTATTTATTCACTCATTTTCATTTGACCAGAGAAAGATAGACACACAGAGAGAAGGAAAAGGAGAAAGCAAGCCACCGGGTCTGAGACTCGAACCATGGTCAGTCATGTGGGAGTGCTCAGTGCCTTAATCACCATGACACCTGCTGACCTATATTTTTATCATTATTTTTTTAATTTGACCAGAGAGAGAGAAAGGGAAAGTGAGAAAGCAAGTCACCAGGTCCGGGACTCGAGCCTGGTCAGCTCTGTGGGCGTCTAGAGCCCCAGCCACCACGCCAGCTGCCGGCCCCTGTCTGAAGCTTATCATGGGAAGCTGCTGAAGGATCCAGTCAGGAAACAGATGCTCACTTGGCCCAGCTCCAGGGAAGTACAGCTGAGTGCTCCAAAGGGATTCCAGGAGCTCAGAGCTCTCTGTTAGGAACGCCTGATGCAGAAGGGCAGGCAGCGCCTTGCGGGCACCCGGCCATGCCGCAGCCTGGTGTTCTGGGCACAGCCGGTCACAGGCCACGGGCTGGGCTCCGATGGCGAGCAGTGGAGGCAGCTAGGCCTTCCGCTCTCCCACCTCCAGGCCAGGGCAGCCGTCTCCCTCAGGGCACTGCCTCAAGGGCAGGCACAAGCAAGCCTTCGGCCTCCTTTCTCAAAGCATGGCCCAGGACCTGCAGCGCCAGCCTCTCCTGGCCACCCCTTACCCCACCCTGT
>NW_006160087.1:2505190-2507038 GCF_000334495.1 Tupaia belangeri chinensis | reverse complement strand
CTCTCCCCTCCTGGCCCCCTTCCTGCCCTGGGCAATCTGATGCAAATTAAAGTTTGAGAATAGTTTTGAGAGGATTGTCTCAAGTTAAGAGGAGTGACATTATGAACGTTCTGGAAGAGGAAATCAACCGACAAACTGGAGTGGAAGGAGAGAGCTGAGGCTGCTCCTGGTCAGACGGTCCTTGTTCCTTCCCTTCCATGCCTGTGAGGTGCTCCGCGCCCTCGGAAGGCCACTTTCTGCAGCTCAGCCCCCGATAGCCACTGCTCTCCTTCGGCAGACTCTTCCAAGGGAAACACCTGCTTCTGTCCCCAAGTGGGGTTACCCTCAGATCACACGGCTCCCCTTGGGTCAGGCAGCTGAGGGCTCCAACTGGAAGTGGGGGTTTGCTTAGAAGTGGGGGCTGGCTATTGGTGTGGAGGACCTGTACAGCCTCCAGGAGCCTCCAGAATGAGGGGGGAACTGCGAGTGAATATAGAGTTTTCTTTTCCACCAGGAGCGAAAGTCTGTTTCCTTAAATACTCACAGGAATCTGCTTTAAAAACAGGTATTCAAGGGACCAGCAGTTGGCGTAATGGCTATGTCGCTGGACTCCCATATAGTCCCACGGTTCAAGTCCCGGACCCAGTGGCTTAAACTCACACTGGGTGCGTGTGCGTGTGTGCCCAAGATCCCTAGAGGAGAATGGAGGAGAAGGGGTTGTGGTGTGGCCATCTTCCCTGGGGGGGTGTGTGTGTGTGATTTCTCACTGTCTCGCTGTCTTTCTGGCGAGCTCGTGCACCCTATAGGAAAAACCTCTTCAAAAAACAAACAAAAAACAGGCATTCAAACAAAAACTTGTGTGAGGGTGGGTGAGCGTTGGGACCAGCAGGTGGCATCATGGTTACATCGCTGGACTTCGGCATAGTCGCCGCGCCTGACGCACCTGCGTGCCCAAATCCTGAGAACAGAGGAGAAGGGATTGTGGCAAGGCCATTTTTTGCTCTCTCTCTCTCTCTCTAGCACATGCGCCCTATAGCAAAAAAACTCTTAAAAACAAACAAAACTTGTGCTGGAACATTTGTAGGAGCTCGGTCCCAGGAGCAGGTCTCAGTACAGAAAGGGCACACACCATGTGCACCACCTTCCGTGGGTAAAATGCGGTCTTGTGCATGGTGGAATATTTGACCATGGAAAGGAATGAAGTTCTGACACATACTACAACATGGATGAGCCTTGAAAACCAAGTTTGACAAATAAAATAGAAACACAATGGGACCAGCAGTTAGCATAATGGCTACGTGGCTGGACTCCCATGAAGTTGACCAACCGCGGTTCGAGTTCTGGACTCGGTGGCTTAAACTCACGCCATGTGCGTGCGTGCCCAAGATCCCCAGAGGAGAATGGAGGAGAAGGGATTGCAGCGTGGCTATCCCCCCTGGGGGGTGATTTCTCATTTTCTATCTCTCCGTCTCTGTCTGTCTTCCTGGCAAGCGCACGTGCCCTATAGCAACAACCTCTCCAAAAGAAAAGAAACACAAAAAGGACAAAACATTGAATTGCAGTGGGAGAAGCCAGTCACAAAGGGCCGTATATTGTTTAATGCCACTTAAATGAATTACTCAGAATAAGCCAATCCAGAGACTCAGAGCTGGGTGGCCAGGGCTGGAGGCCGGAGGGAATGGAGGGTGACGAAGAGGAAATCAACCGACAACCTGGAGTGGAAGGACGAGCGGGTGCTGGTTCCCCCGGTGCGAGCTCGGACTGGGCGGTGGGTGGCTGCCAGCACCCGCATGTACATAAGGCCCCGTACTGCCACGTCATATCACATTCTTACGATTTTTCAAAAGTCCAGTTAGTGATTGTGGCCGG
>NW_006160087.1:2499401-2504901 GCF_000334495.1 Tupaia belangeri chinensis | reverse complement strand
CGCCCGCATTCCCTCCGCCCGTGGTGTCGTCTACGGTGGAGCGGGTTCAGGTAATGCCGCCCACGGGGTGCTGCGTTCTCCACACCTGTGTCAGCGGGAGCAGTTCCAGCCCGCAGGCCACACCTGCCCCACCACCCTGGGAATACAGTCAGGTCTCTAAATTTAAAAATAATTATTTATTTTTTAATTTTATATATTTCTTTATTTCTTTTAATTTGACCAGACAGGGAAAGCGAGAAAGCAAGCCACCAGGTCCAGGACTAGAACTGTGATGAGTCATGTGGGAGTGGCCAGTGCTTTGACCACCAGGCCACCTGCTGGCCCCTAGTTTTCTAAATTGTAAATGCTGACACAAATCAAAAGAGCAGTAATCTTCTGTGACATGTGAAGATGTTATGCAATGACAGATTGAAGGTTGGAAGCGCTAAGTCTCACTGGGACGCGGTCACCAGTCTTTATACCCTGCGGGTGGCTGCTCTTCACTGGAGCAGCTGAGCACTCGCAGAGCAGCCATATTGCCTGACAAGCCTAAAATACTCTGATCCTTTACAGGAAAAATGGCCACCCCCTGCAATATTGTGTTTTAATCATGCTATTAAACTGCTTAAGCCATGTTTTGAAACACAAAGCTGGCCTGGTGGTTCCGGCAGCTAGATCCCCTGTGGCTTACTGCACAGCCCAAGTCTGGGGCCCAGCAACTCGATGGACACTCCGGGCACGTGTGCACGCTCGCCCAAAGCACAGACAGGAGGGGAAGATGGAGGAGCAAGGATTGTGGGCACGGTCATCTTCCACCGGGCATGCTTTCTCCGCTCTCTCTCTGGCAAGTACGGAAACTCTAGCAAAAAAAAAAGAAAGAAAGAAAAAGGAAAAAATACACATTATGGAGTGACAACACAATAATACTTAGCACATATTAGGTACTTAATAAAGGCCACCTAGGGGCCAGCAGATGGCGTAATGGTAATGCCACTGGACTACTGGACTCCCACGTAATCAACTGCGGTTTGAGTCCTGGACCCAGCAGCTTAAAACTCATGCCGGGTGTGTGTGCATGGGGGCTCAAAATCCCCAGAGAAGGGACTGAAAAGGGATGGAAATCACCCTGGGGGGGGCAGTTTCTCACTGTCTGTCTCTCTGTCTCTCTCTGTGAGTGCACATGCCCTATAGCAAAACTCTCTCAAAATAAATAAATAAAGGCCACCTAGTAATGAATTTATTTCAAATCATTCAGGAAGGGAAGGGAAGAGGAGGAACAGAAAGAGAGATGATAGATTTTAGACACGTTATTTTCAGGATTCTGATGAATTTATTATTCCTAATCAGTGAAAAGGATGTCTTCTCACTAGTCATTCGAAAGAAAGATACCTTTTATCAACCATTTACAGCTAAAACAATAACTTCCTTTTTTTTTTTTTTGGAGAGGTTTTTGCTATAGGGCGCGTGCGCTCGCCAGACAGACAGAGAGAGACAGAGAGACAGAAAGCGAGAAATCACCCCCCGGGGGATGGCCATGCCGCAATCCCTTCTCCTCCATTCTCCTCTCGGGATCTTGGGCACGCACGCACACGCGCCCAGTGTGAGTTTTAAGCCACCGGGTCTGGGACATGAACCGTGGTCGACTACGTGGGAGTCCAGTGACATAGCCATTACACTAACTGCTGGTCCCTTTTATTTTATTTTTTTTGAGAGGTTTTGCTATAGGGCAAGTACGCTCGCCCAAAAGACAGAGAGAGAGAGAGAGACAGACAAAAAGTGAGAAATCACCCCTCAGGGGGGGTGGCCATGCCACAATCCCTTCTCCTCCATTCTCCTCTCGGGATCTTGGGCACGCACGCACACGCGCCCAGTGTGAGTTTTAAGCCACCGGGTCTGGGACATGAACCGTGGTCGACTACGTGGGAGTCCAGCGACATAGCCATTACCAGCTGCTGGTTCCCCCAGTGTTTTTCAAGCCACGGGTCCAGGACTCAAACCGCACAGTCAGCACGTGGTGATGTACATTCCTTTTTAGCTACCAGAGTGTGTGCTCACCAGAGACAGAAAAGGAGAGGCAGAAAGCACCCCTCGAGGGTGTGGTCCCGCTGCAATCTTTCTCCTCCATTTCTCCGTCCTGTAGGGATTTAGGGCACGCAAACACGTGACCAGTATGTTTTCAGTCTCCGGGCCAGAACTCAAAGTGCCTGGTCAGCAGCGTGGAGTCCAGCTCCCTTTAACCACTAGGTTATGGGGTCTGCCCAAATTATTCCACATTCTTCTTCTTTTTCTTCTTCTTCTTTTTTTGTACTGTCTTAAGAAGTTGGTGTCAGGTACTTTATGTTTACAGGACATCTTTGTTGGTACAAGCCATGTTTCAGGTGACCCACACCATATGTGGCTGGACACAACCGGATGAGACTGGGCAGTTCTGGGCCGTAATCTGAAAATGCAAAGCAAAGGTGGGTGTTTCAGGCCGGAACAGCGCCATCAGAGAAGTGGCAGAATACTTCCACCAGCTAGAATATGTGGCTTAAAATGATTACACTTGAAAAAAAAAACTCAAAACGCTCGTAATGATAAGTTATAATAATATTAACTCAAGGGAGTCATGTTCTTCCCACCGAATCCAAACTGGCAAGGTTCAAGGGAGGCCTCCCCCATTGCTGCATCTTCTGGAATGTTCCCTGAAAACGCCACACCCTTTCATGCTGCATTGCTCTGGCTTTCTTCTGCTCTCTTCTCTCTTCCTCGCCCCGCCCGTGTACACTTCACCCTGGTGCAAACTTACTTCTTGTTTTTAAATTTGATACAGGGCACATGCACTTGCTGGAGACAGAGAGACACAGAGAATAAGAGAAAGTGGGGGGTGTAGTCATGTAGCAATCCCTTCTCTTCCACTGTCCTCTCAGAAATTTGGGCACACACACACACACACACATACACGCTCCTGGAGTTTGCTTCCAGCAGCCTGGTCCAGGACATGAACATGCTATCAGCTATGTAGGATCTAGCCACCCTGACCACCACACCACCGGCTGGCCCACTTACTTTAAATATATATAAATATAATTCCATTTGCTCTCATGCTCTTATTATTTTTTAACTTGACCAGAGAGAGACAAGAGAGAGAAAGGAAAGTGAGAAAGCAAACCACCAGGTCTGGGACTCGAACTGTGGTCAGTCATGTGGAAATCCAGTGCCTTTAACCACCACATCCATCACCTGCGGGCCCACTTTATTTTTTTAAAGAAATATTTTATTTAATTTTATTTATTGTTATTATTTTTTATTTTATTTTATTTTTTGAAGTTGACCAGAGAGAGACAGAGAGAGAAGGAAAGTGAGAAAGCAAGTTGCCAGGTCTGGGTCTCGAACTGCAGTCAGCTATGTGGGAGTCCACCTGCCTTAACTATCATGCCACCTGCCGGCCCTAATTTTTTTTTTAAGGCCCAGTCCTGACGGGCTTCCTTTTCTCCAAATCCCCCCTCCACCAGGCAGGAACTGTCTCTTGCTGCATGCTGGGCCCGCAATGCTGCCCTTTCCTCTGTTTACCGACAGCCTCTAAGTGCCAAGGGGACCTGGGTGAGGAGACACAGCCCTGCCCCAGTGTCTGTGGCCTGGTGGGGATGGCACAAGTGCCAAGACACAGTGCTGCGGGAACACCAGGAGGGGGCCATACCTAGTGCGGGGAGCTTTATCTGCCCATCTGGGGAGGCCTTCCAGTTTTCTTCTCTAAGGTCAAGGTGAAGTCAGCAAGGGGCCTTCGCAGTGAGTCCCTCTTTCTGCTTGACCTCAGCCAGGGGCTGGCAGTGTTCTTTGGGGGTGGGCAGAAGAGCAATGGCAGGTGGCAGACGGACTCTCTTCTATGCTAGTGGTACCTGTGGGTTGCATCCTTGGTGAAATATGCCTACGGGGCAGACCCCAGGGCTAGTCAGGACAGAAAGCCTCCAGGCTTCTCCACCTCTGCCGGGCAGGTGAGTGTGTGTGCCCAAGATCTCTCTGGGTTCAGCTTCAGGGCTGTGAAGCTCCCCCTCCAAACCAGGGCTCCCTCGCAGACCCCGGGTTTAGTTGGGACAGAAAGGCTTCTCCACTCTGCCTGTGTTGGGCCTTCACGCGGTGCGTGGTTTTCCATTTTTAACCTAATTTCATTTCTGCAACAGGTTTTCTAATACGTTTCCTTTTTTCTTGGAGTACTTTCCTTTTTTCTTTGCCTTTTCTTCCTCTTTCTATTTCCTACTCTTTTTCTTTTACCTTACTCTCCCGTTTTACTGCTCAGCCCTTACCCACTGCCTAGAGACGACTAGGTGTGTAGTAGCTAAACATCTGAACTTTGCGAGTTTCAGAGAATTCTTTGCACCTCACTGTAGTGGTTGCAAAATCATGAAATTCCCCTTCATAAATCTGATCGCAAAACTCCTCCTGTTTTTCTTGCACTGGAATACACAATAGAAGGGAGAAAACAGCACCGAATTAAAAAAATATTTCCTTTATTTATCATTATTGTTGTTTTTTAATTTGACCAGAGTAAAAGAGAAAGAGAGTGAGCAAGCAAGCTGCCAGGTCCAGGATTTGAACCGTCGTCAGCCATGTGGGAGTCCAGTGCCTTTAACCACCATCTCACTTGCTGGCCCCTGAATTATTTCATAGTAAGAGAAACACACAAGCTCACAGTCCCAGAATCCTTCTCCAACAAGTTAGGCAGAAAAAAATGCATTACCAGAGGACTAACAATCGGAGAAGCGCCTCAAGGATGAGAGAACCAAGCCACACCTCTCCAGCAAGGAGGCATGTAACTGTCTCCAAGTCGGGAAAATGAGAAGATATTGCCGAAGTGTCAGAGAAAGAGTTCAGAATATTACGGTAACAAAATTCTATGAGATGCAAGAGAAAAGAGACATTGAGCTCCAAGAGATGAGGGAGTCCTTCCACGATATGAAAGAAGAATTGGACACCATAGAAAAGAATCAGATGCAACTGTTAGACATTGTCCCGACCCGGGGGGACAGCCAAACAGGTTTCCTGAGTGAAGGAGTGAGAGCCGGGACAAGCGGCGTAGTGTTACAACACGGAGATGACAGTGTCGTCCGTTTATTGTGGGCAGCACGGTACAGCACAGAGACGACGCAGTGTCGCGTCATCTACTGTGAGCAGCACGGAGATGATGCGGTGTCACAACTCTTCAGGGTCGTCCGGAGACGATGTAGTGTTACAGCTCTTCAGGGTCGCCCAAGTCGTCTGGAGACGATGCAGTGTCAGCTCTTCAGGCTCTTCAATTGTCGTCTTCCCGGTCGTTGTCGTCCTCTCGGTCGTCTGTTTCGTCTTCTCGGGTCGTCTGTGTCGTCTGGCTACTGTGGGCCAGGCATCGTGGTTATATACACTCTGGTGGGTTGTAAACGGTGGATCATGATTGGTTGTAAACGGTGGACTGTGATTGGTTGTAAACGGTGGGCCCTGATTGGTTGTTAATGGTGGGTTATGATTGGTTGCTTTTGGACCAATCATGAGGTGCCAGATATGCAAA
>NW_006160087.1:2486323-2499168 GCF_000334495.1 Tupaia belangeri chinensis | reverse complement strand
GCCGGGCGCGTGTGCATGCGTGCCCAAGATCCCGAGAGGAGAATGGAGGAGAAGGGATTGCGGCGTGACCATCCCCCCTGGGGGATGATTTCTCGCTTTCTGTCTCTACGTCTCTCTCTGTCTTTCTGGCGAGCACAGGCGCCCTATAGGAAAAACCTCTCCAAAAAAAAAAAAAGAAGAAGAAAAAACAAAACTCAGAAAACAGCTGAGAAAACAGGATAATATATGAGAAACGAGAGACACCATGAAACGCCGGACAGAAAGCTACTTTTTACCCCTTCCGCTCCCTGCGGGCACAGCTTAGCCACTGAACAACTGCGATGCGTGCTGGTGCCTGGAGGAGGTCTCGGGTACACTGAAGAAGACCCGGAGTCCTTGGGGAGAAGGCGTAGACCGTCAGCATTCCCAGGGGTGCAGCCCGGGGAGCAATGGAAGCACGCTAGGTTCCCAAACAGAACTTCCCAGGAGGCAGCGGGGCAGGCACTGAGGCTGGCCTGCTTCATGCAGCTCAGGGACAGGCCCGCACCAGGAAGCTGCCGTGCTGGGTGGAGCACCTCGCTTCTGGCAGGCCCCCAGCAGACAAAACCCTGCCACACCCTTAGCAGAGGCCCCAGCTTGCTGCTGGCCCCGCTCGCCCGCCAGGGGAGAAAGCACATTGTGCACCTCGTTTTCCACCAGCAGTTACTTGACAAACGTTTCCTACAACTCGTCACATACGCCCGGTGCTCGCGGCAGACAAGGCGTGAGAGCGCCTTTCAGCTGGGGGAGAGGCAGTCGCATGGACCTTACCGCACTGGAGCAGAGACTGCCTGGGGGGGGGAGCCTGCTTTGGAGAGGCGGCAGGGAGGGTTTCTCTGAGGCTGGAACATGGAACTGAGGCTCGAATGTGAAGATGCTAGTCAGGTGGAACAAGAGCAAAGGGCCTTTGGGCCAGCCAGTGGCATGGGGGTAAGGGTGCTGGATCCCACATGGCCAGCTCTGTGGTTCAAGTCCCAGACCTGGTGGCTTGAAATGTACGCTGGGTGCATGTGTGCCCAAAACCCTGAAGGGAGGGGAAGATAGACGAGGGCTGCAGAGGGACTGCCCCTCTCTGCTGTTTCAGGTGAGTGCATGCACCCTCTGGTAAATTATTTTAAAAAGAGCAAAGGGTCCTGCCAAGGCACCTGGGATAAGCGAATTCAGGGACAGAAAGAAGATGGAGGCTCCCAGGGACTGGGGAGAGGGAGTGGGGCTCAGGTGCAGGGATGAGGACGTTCCGGAAATGGTGGTAGTGATGGTTGGGCAGCAGTGGGAATGGACGTAAGGCCACTGACCTCCCACTTAACTGGCTAAAACGGTCAACGTCATGTTTCCATTCTGCTAAGATTGCAAAGGAAAGGGCGAGAGGGGAAGCCCAGGCACCGACGGTAAGACCGGCACAGCGCCCAGGCCTGCAGGGAACAAAGACGGGATGGGCAGGTGGCCCCAAGTCTATCTCTCCCCACACGCCCAAGGCTGAGAAGTACAAGCTCAGAAACCACCTCATCCCAGTGCAGCCTCCCCCGGGAGTTCCAGGGCTGGAGCTCAGAGAGCGTGTCCACCCACGGAGTCGAGTGGGCGTGCTGAGTGGTTCTGCGGTGCCTGGTACTCCCCTCTCTGGGGCTGGTCCCTCCCTCCTTCCACTCATCTTGGCTCCTTCAGTCACCTCTGCTGAGGCAGTGACTGGCCTGGATCTCAACAACTCCAGAGCTTGTGACAGAGGCCAGCAAATGTTCTCTGCAAAGCCCCAGATAGGAACCGGCTGGGGCTCCAGGGGACAGGCCTATGGTCTCCGTGGCGACCACGTGGCTTCCGTGTTGCAGCATGAAAGCAGCTGCCACCAACGTGGCTGTGCCCCAACCAATTTTATTCACGAAGACTAAAATTCCAATTTCATACAGGCTTCACATGTCACAAGTCTTTTTTTCTCCTTCTACAAGATTTTTTAGTGTATTAATTTTTTCCATGAGTGATAAATAGCATCCCCCAATAGGGGCTTGAGGCTGGCTGAGGTCCAGTCTGGATCATGGGTCTGGGGGGCATCCAGCGGACTGAGGGAGGACCCGGCTAGAACCGGGAGCCTCCACCTGCGGAGTTGCCTCGCAGAGCACAGTGCTTTAGTGGTAAGCCTGTGCAGCTGCTATTGTTTTGATTACTTGTCAATCCTTCCAAAATGAAAAGACAACAAGAACCCTGTAACAGTCTTAGCTGTGGACCTCACAGAGGCGGTGGTGGCTGGACTTGGCGGATGGGTGTATTAGTGAGCCCTGATTTGTACCAACACGCCTTTGCTTACAGAACACGACGGCGCGCACAGGTCAGCTCTGCAGCGCCCTCTAGGCCTCGGCCAGTCGCAGAGCCAGCCCCTACTGCAGCAGAGGGGAAGAATGAGAAGGCTGGTGGAGACGCAGGGCGCCTCCTAAAGAGCCTGCTCAGGGAAGGCCAGCAGGTGGCGGAGCAGTGAAGGTGCCGGACTCCCGCGTGGCTGACTGCCCTTCAAGTCGTGGACTAGGTGGCTAAAAACTCAGCCGGGTGCCTGTGCGTGCGTGCCTGAAACCCTGAGAGGACAAGGTGGGAGAAGGGCCTGCAGCATGGCCATCCTCCTTGGAGGATGATTTCTCACTTTCCCTCTAATGCTCTCTGGTGAGCACACTATAGCAAAACCTAAAAAAAAAAGCTCAGGCCGGTCACCATCACTGCTCACCTGTCATTGGCCCACGTAAGTCACAAGATCAAGCCGGACAATGGGCAGGCGTGAGCACTCTGTTACAGAGAGGCACTGACAGTCCCTTAGCAACGGAGGGAGGTACAGCCCTGCTGGCCTGAAGGAGCAGTGAGACTGACCTGCACGTGCTAGGACGACACTGTGCAGCATGTGGCTCAGGACTGACGGCCCCGGTTCATGGCGAGGACGAGGAGGGAAAGCGGGCATTTGAAACGTTTTATAGCAATCTGATATTGCTGCAATAAATAGGCCCCCGACAGACTGGAGGCAGAAATAGTCTGAGAGCTGCATCAACAGCCGGGCTGGTCAGGAAACACGGGCTCACGGGCCAACATGCCAGCACCCGGGAAAAATGAGCTGAACCACACGCAGGCGCAGAGGGCGCTGTGCACGTCGGCACGCTGTTGTGAGTGCACACTCGTACCTGAACCACACGCAGGTGCAGAGGGCGCTGTGCACGTTGACACGCTGTTGTGAGTGCACACACTCGAATAGAAAACCTAAGACTTACTGGAATAGAAGGTGAACACTTAATATAAGAATGAGAAGGCCGGGGGAATGGCTATGTTGCTGGACTCCCACGTAGTCGACTGCGGTTCGAGTCCCGGACCCGGTGGCTTAAAACTCACGCCAGGCGCGCGTGTGTGCGTGCCCAAGATCCCAAGAGGAGAATGGAGGAGAAGGGATTGCGACATGACCATCCCCCCTGAGGGGTGATTTCTCGCTTTCTGTCTCTATGTCTCTCTCTGTCTGTCTGGCGAGCACATGCGCCCTATAGCAAAAACCTCTCCAAAAAAAAAAGAATGAGAAGGCCAGGGAACCAGTAGATGGCGTAATGGTTACATCGCTGGACTCCCATGTAGTCAACCATGGTTCAAGTCCTGGACCTGGCACCTTAAAACTTAGGCCAGGCACGTGTGTGTGTGTGTGTGTGTGTGTGTGTGTGTGTGCATGTGCATCTGGATGTGCCCAAGATCCCAAGGGAAGAATGGAGAAGGGTTTGCCACATGGCCATTCCCCCAAGGAGGTGATTTTTCACTTTCTCTCTGTCTCTACAGTGAGCACACATGCCCTATACCAAAAATCTCTTTAAAAAAAAAAAAAAAAAAGAATAAGGCCGACTCTATGGTACGAGGCTAATATACTGTGCAAGAGCAGTCAGACCTCGGGCTGCCAGGTGGCATGGTGGTTAAAGACGCTGGACTCCCACATGGCTGACTGTGGTTCGATTTCCAGACCTGGTGGCTTGCTTTTCACTTTCCCTCTCTCTGTGTGTCTCTCTCTGATCAAGCTGGGAAATAATACCTAAAGTTCAATAATAATAAAAAGAGCAGTCAGATCTGACATGGTGCCGTGACTCCAATCCCTATCCTGCTTGGCCTAACATAGACCGGGCACCAACACGGACAGGCGTGTGCTCCAACATGAAGAGGCGTGTGCTGTATCATGTACAGGCACGTGCTCCAACATGAAGAGGTGTGTGCTGCATCATGTACAGGCACATGTTCCAACATGAACAGGCATGTGCTCCAACATGTACAGGCACGTGTTCCAACATGAACAGGTGTGTGCTCCAACATGTACAGGTGCATGCTCCAACATGTACAGGCATGTGCTCCAACATGTACAGGCACGTGTTCCAACATGTACAGGCACGTGTTCCAACATGAACAGGTGCATGCTCCAACATGAACAGGGGCGTGCTCCAACATGAACAGGTGTATGCTCCAAAATGAATTTTGTTTTAATTAAAATAAGAATGATAAGTATAGGGCCAGCAGTGGGGTGGTGATTAAGGCACCTGGATCCCACATGGTTGAATGTGTGGTTTGAATCCCAGACCTGGAGGCTCAAAAAACATACTGGGTGCATTTACCCAAAATTCTAAGAGGAGAATGAAGGAGAAGGGACTGTGGTGAGGCCATTACCCTAGGAGGTGATTTCTCACTTTCCTTCTTCCTCTGTCTCTATTTGCATCTCTCTGGCAAGCTAATGCCCGCTATGGCAAAAATCATTTTTTTTTAAGGATTATTTTCTTTAACTTTATTTATTTGTTTGTTTGTTTATTTAAATTTGACCAGAGAGGAACAGAGAGAGAGAGAGAGAGAGAGAGAGAAAGTGAGAAAGCAAGCCACCAGGTCTGGAACTTGGACCGTGGTTGGCCATGTGGGAGTGCCGTGTCTTCGACCACCATGCCACCTGCCAGCCCCACTATGGCAAAAATCTAAAAAAAAAAAAAAGAAATCGCCAGAAATAGCATAATGGCAGGGTAGAAATAGTTGAAGGGAAAAAAAGTCAGTAAATTCCAACATCATATTGAAACCCTTTCCTAGACAAGAGCAGGAAAAGACCAAGAGATAGAGACCCCTGAGGAAAAGTGGCGTGCAGGGCAGGAACAGAAATGTCAAACGGGCCCCACAGGGGAGGAGAGTGCAGGGAGAAGGAAATAACATTTTAAATCACAAATGCAAGCCACCTTACCAGAATTAAAAAGGAGTAACAGGTCTTAGATTAAAAGGGTCCGTGGGGCCAGGCCCAGCCAGTGGTCAAGGGAGGCCAGCTCCACAGGGCTGAGTGCAGTATGAGTTGTGGCCCCAGAGGCTGGAGAAACAGGCCGAGTGTGTGCAGCGAGCATGCCCCAAGTCCCACAGGAAGGAGAAAGTAAAGGAGAGCCCCTTGGGGGTGCTGTCCCTCTCTGTCTCCCCTCTGGCCAGCATACATGCCTTCCGGCAAATGAAAAAATGTAAGAGTCCATAGACTGCCAGACAGGAGAGGTAAGAAAAAACCCACTCGTAGGCATATTATAATAAAATGTAAGACTATCAAAGACAAAGAAAATTATTAAGGCAATTTTCATAAAAAGAGCAAATTAAATACCACACTATTCAATAGCAGCATTGCATGCAAGATAAAAATGGAGCAATATGATTTAAAATACCAAAGAAAGAGAACATTAACTCTAGAAAATTTTTTAGGTTGTTGCCATAGGGCATTTGAGCTTACTGCAGAGAGAGAGAGAGGGAGAGACAGTGAGAGGGAAAATAAGAAATTACCCCTTGGGGGGGTGGCCATGACATAATCCCTTCTCCTCCTAGGACTTTGGGCACACATGCACATGTGCGTCGCATGATTTTCAAGGTGCCAGGTCTGTGGGAATCCAGCGCCTTAAACTCCACGCTACCTGTTGGCTCCAACTCTAGAATTTTATATCCATCCAAATCATCACTCAAATGTTAAGAGAATAAACATATTTTCTAGCATACGAAGCCTCAGAAGCTTTGTTAACAAAAACACACACCGAAAGCAATCCTAAAGTACTCAAGATGAGAAACCAATTCAAGAGATGCCACAGGAGATAAGGAAAATAATAAGAGTGTTCAAATAATTTGATAAAATTTACCTGTCTTAAAAAGAAAAAAGTTTTGTATCAAAGAAAATGAAAAGAGAAAGGTCAGCAGGTGGCATGGTGGTTAAGGCGCTAGACCTGGGCCCAGTGGCTTGAAAATCGCGCTGGTCTTTTCCTCCCTGGCTGCTTGAGGCTATCCGCCATCATGGATGACACAGTAACTATCCCGACGGGGAAATTCATGGCCAACCACTCCTTCAGAGGAAACCAGTGGCCACTGATGTCCTTCACCCCTGGAAGGCAACAGTACCCAAGGCAGAAATTCGGGAGAAACTAGTGACGATGCACAAGACCACTCCAGGTGTCAACTGCGTGTTTGGGTTCCGAACCCATGTTGGTGGTGGCAAGACAACTGGCTTTGGCATGATTTACGATCCTTTGTGTAATGTGAAGAAAATGATCCCAAACATAGACTGCAAGACACGGCCTCTATGGGAAGAAAAAGGCGTCAAGGAAACAGTGAAAGGAACCCAAGCACAGAATGAAGACGGGGGACTGCAAAGGCCAGTGTTGGTGCTGGCAGAAAGTGAGCTGGAGGCTGGAGAGCAGTGGAAGGAGGAAAGAGTCTGCAATGGCTCTCTGCGGTGATGGTGCGGATTTTTCATGAGAGGATTAATAATTTCAAAAATTAAAAAAATATTGCACTGGGCACATATGCGTGTGTGCCCAAAATCCCGAGAGGAGAATAGAAGGGATGGCAATGTAGCCATTCCTCCGGGGGTGACTTCTTATTTTCCCTCTCTCTGAGTCTCTCTCTCTCTGGTGAGTGCACGTGCCCTATGGTCAAAACCTTAAAAAGGAGAAGAGAGAGAAAATACATCCGTAACAATACTGGAGGGAGTGGAAAAGAAAGACGTACTTAAGCAAATTCTTATTAGCGAGAAGAGACAGCTATTGAGACGTTTATTATACCCATCAGGGCAAACACGATGAGTGCAGTAATAAATTAAAGGTGATTATAACAAGGACAGAATATAAGTGTATAAGTGTGCAGTAGAGAAAACTCAACCTTGCCAATAAACTAAAGAACAACAATATAAAGGGAATAAAAATGAACCAAATATAAAATGTAAAATGATAAGATAGAAGTAAATTCTAATTTCATTGTAATAAATGCAATTGGGTTAAGTCTAAAATTAAAAGGCAGAGGCTCTTGGGCCAGCAGGTGTGGGTAGACTGTAAGGTGCCTGGATCCAATGCGGCCCGCTACACTATTTGAGTCCCAGGCTTGGCTGCTTAAAAACCACAGTCAGGTGCATGAGCATATGTGCCCAAAATTCTGAGGGGACAATGGACGAGGAGGGATCGCAGCATGGCCACCTCTCTTAGGGGAGTGATTTCTTACTTTCCCTCTGTCTCTGGCGAGTACACATGCCATATAACAAAAACTAAAAAATAAAATAAAATTAAATTAAATTAAAAAAGAAACTCTCAGATCATATTTTAAAAATTATTTTTTTCCAAGATCTTTTTTCTGTAGGGCGTGTACACTCACCAGAGAGACAGAGAGACAGAAAAAGAGAAATGGCCACACGGCAATCCCTTCTCATCTTGTCACCTCTAGGATTTTGGGCACTCGAGACCAATGTGAGTTTTTTAAGCCACTGGGTCCAAGACTCGAACCACAGTCGATTATGTGGGAGTCCAGTGATATAACCATTACACCACCTGCTGGTCCCCATATTTTAAAAATTCTAACAATATATGGGGCTGGTAGGTGGGGTGATATTTAGGGTTACTGGACTCCCTAAATATGGCTGAGCATAGTTCAAGTCCCAGACCTGGTGGTTTGCTTTCTCACTTTCTCTCTTTCTCTTGTTCTGTCCCTTTCAAATTAAAATAAATAAGTTAAGTAAAATAATTATTTTAAAAAATTCTAACAATATGATTTATCTAAACATATGAGAAAACTTTAAAATGTTATAAAAAATGAAATCAAAGCACATATTTATTTTAGTGCAAAAGATTTTTGAAATTCATAGCTTTTTTCATAATGCACATGTTCCATGAACTTTCCAAAGCCCACTTCAATATGTAAAGTAAAAAGAAGTGGAAAAGTTGAAAATATCATAAAAAAATCCATGCCAGGAATACATAAAAAAGAATCCTAGAGGGTCCAGCCCGGCCGTGGTGGTTAAGATGGCTGGATCCCACATGGCCAACTATGCAGTTCGAGTTCTGGACCCTGGGAGTTGAAAAATATGTCAGGCACACTCAAAATCCTGAAAGGAGGGAAAAATAGAGAAGTTACTGCAACATGACTGTTCCCTGCGGAGGGGTGCTTTCCCCACCCCCACCCCTATGCACACACATGCCCTCTGGCAAAAATTTTAAAAATAATAAAGAATGCTGGAGTCAGCCCACGGATGGCCTAAGGAGCCGGTCACCACGTGGCCACAATGTGGCCAGCATCGGGCCTCAGAGACTTGATACGCACGCTGGGAGAGCTGCGGGCCCACCCCAGATCCTGACAGGACAGAGGATGGAAGGAAAGGGTTCTGGTGGGTTCTGGTGTGACCACGGCCCCCGCGGGCTTTCTCTCCCGCGGAGAGTCTCTGTCTGGAGAGTCGGTGTGCCCTCTAGCACTTGGGCATAAAGGACTCCAGAAGAAGCCTCCTAATATGGATATAATGGATTTAAAATAAAACTATCTTGAGAGGAAAAATACACTCTAGGGTACAGGTCAGGAAGTGAGGGCGGGAGTGCTCACCGTCAACAATTGCGACGGGCAGATGCGGGCGGTTCAGAGTCGAGGGCGGAGGCAGCAGTAAGCTACCTTCCCTCACGGTCTGTCTTTTTAAATTTGCCAGCGGGCGCGTGTGTTCACTAGAAAGAGACAGACAGACTTTATGTTATTTTATTTAACTTTATTTGTTTATTTTAATTTGAGCAGAGACGGATAGAGCAAGAGAGAGAGGGAAAGTGAGAAAGCAAGCTGCCAGGTCTGGGAATCGAATCACAGTCGGCCGTGCGGGAGTCTAGCACCCTTAACTACCACGTCACCTGCCGGCCCCAAATAAAATAATTCTTAAAAAAGAAAAAAAGAGACATAGACAGAGAGGGAAAAAAGCATCTCCCCAACAGGGGGTGGTCATGCTGCAATCCCTTCTCCATTTCTCCACCCCTTGGGATCTGGGGCAAGCACACACATGTGCCTGCTGTGTTCTCCAAGCCACCAAGCTGTAATTCCAACTGTAGATGACCACGTGGGATCCAGCTCTCTAAGCCATTAGGCTACGGCACCAGCCCTCATTCTCCTGTTTTATTTTTATTTTTTCAGAGTTTTTGTCATAGGGCACATGTGCTTACTGGGAGATAGACAGAAAGAGGGAAAGTGAGAAATCGCCCCAAGGGGGATGGCCACACTGCAGTCCCTTCTCCTCCATTCTCCCCCTGAGATTTTGGGCATTCATGAGCAGGCACCCTGCCTGAGTGTCAAGCTGCCAGGTCTGGGATTTGAACCATGGTGGGTCCTGTGGGAGTCCAACACCTTAACTACCACAACACCTACTGGTCCCCTCCTAATTTAAAAATAGACCTGAAGGGGATCTGCAGGTGGTGTGGTAGTTAAGATGCTGGACACTTCCACATGGTCCACCACGGTTTGAGTCCCAGACCTGGTAGCTTGCTTTCTCACTTTCCCTCTTTCTCTCTGGTCAAATTAAAAAGTAAATGAGTGAATAAATAAAATTATGTAAATAATTCTTAGAAAGAAATGCACCTGAAATTACATTCCAAGCAGAGGATGGAGGTGAAGGAAGAAGGGTAAAGGGCAGGAGAGCTGCTGGAACTGCCATATCACACTTACATTTACATCTCACTGGTGGGAAATTAGTCACACGGCCACACCTAGCTGCAAGGGGATCTGAGAACTATAACCTTTAGACAGGTAGCCATGTGTGTAGCTAACAGGGATCTTACTGTGACAGAGAGAAGCACTGCAGGGCAGTGAGCTCTCTTCTGTAGCTGGCTTTTTTTTTTTGGAGAGGTTTTTGCTATAGGGCATGTGCGCTCGCCAGACAGACAGAGAGAGACAGAGAGACAGAAATCACCCCTCCAGGGGGGATGGTCACGCCGCAATCCCTTCTCCTCCATTCTCCTCTTGGGATCTTGGGCATGCACGCACACGTGCCAGGCGTGAGTTCTAAGCCACCGGGTCCGGGACGTGAACCACGGTCGACTACGTGGGAGTCCAGCGACATAGCCATTACACTAACTGCTGGTTCCATGGCTGGGATTGTTCTTGTAGAGGACGGAACCTGCTCTAGGTGGTTTAATCAGAAAGGACCTCATCAGATAGTGTCAGGTGGCTTAGGAAGCTCCTGGGGGACCAGGGAACCTTGTTTAGAGGCTAAAAGCTTAAGAGAACAGCATGGGAGAAATTCCCAGCCACCCACATGGCTATTGTCATAGGACCCCAAGCTATGGCCTCCTGAAACTACAGGATTAGGAAAAGACTGAAGGCTCAGCAAGAGCTCCCTGGAAGAACCAGTCCACTCCCTGGTGAGCACATGCACTCTCTGGCAAATTAAAAAAGAAAAAAAAAAAAAAAGGAAAGAAAACAAAAAGAAAGAAAAGAAAGCAGATGGCTCCTTCAACATTCTGCTGGGAATCTCAGCTCCATTACTTAGCTCATTAGGTACTCTGATTTTCACCTCACTGCAGGCTTTCCCCCCATATATAACGAGGACTCCCTGTTCCGCAGCTCCCGTAAGATTCTTCTATTTTCCTGTAAGTACTCACTTGCAGCTTCCTCAAAGACCATCAGAACTTGACTATTTTTTGGAAGGCTCTTTCACCAACACTCATCTCAAAGACCTACCCAGTTCCAAAATCACATTTTCAGGTTTCTGTTACGGCATTGTTTCTTGTATTTGTGGTATACCAAATTACCCCCCAACGTAATGGTTTAAAACAAACGTTTACTACTTCACGAGGTTCTGAGGGTTGGGAGCAGCTTGGCTCGGTAGTTCGGTAGTTCCGGTTCAAGAGCTCTCATAGATCCCAGGGAACCTACCGGCGGGGGCTGCGGCCACTTGGTAGTTAAGATGCTGGACACTTCCACATGGTCCACCACGGTTTGAGTCCCAGACCTGGTAGCTTGCTTTCTCACTTTCCCTCTTTCTCTCTGGTCAAATTAAAAAGTAAATGAGTGAATAAATAAAATTATGTAAATAATTCTTAGAAAGAAATGCACCTGAAATTACATTCCAAGCAGAGGATGGAGGTGAAGGAAGAAGGGTAAAGGGCAGGAGAGCTGCTGGAACTGCCATATCACACTTACATTTACATCTCACTGGTGGGAAATTAGTCACACGGCCACACCTAGCTGCAAGGGGATCTGAGAACTATAACCTTTAGACAGGTAGCCATGTGTGTAGCTAACAGGGATCTTACTGTGACAGAGAGAAGCACTGCAGGGCAGTGAGCTCTCTTCTGTAGCTGGCTTTTTTTTTTTGGAGAGGTTTTTGCTATAGGGCATGTGCGCTCGCCAGACAGACAGAGAGAGACAGAGAGACAGAAATCACCCCTCCAGGGGGGATGGTCACGCCGCAATCCCTTCTCCTCCATTCTCCTCTTGGGATCTTGGGCATGCACGCACACGTGCCCGGCGTGAGTTCTAAGCCACCGGGTCCGGGACGTGAACCACGGTCGACTACGTGGGAGTCCAGCGACATAGCCATTACACTAACTGCTGGTTCCATGGCTGGGATTGTTCTTGTAGAGGACGGAACCTGCTCTAGGTGGTTTAATCAGAAAGGACCTCATCAGATAGTGTCAGGTGGCTTAGGAAGCTCCTGGGGGACCAGGGAACCTTGTTTAGAGGCTAAAAGCTTAAGAGAACAGCATGGGAGAAATTCCCAGCCACCCACATGGCTATTGTCATAGGACCCCAAGCTATGGCCTCCTGAAACTACAGGATTAGGAAAAGACTGAAGGCTCAGCAAGAGCTCCCTGGAAGAACCAGTCCACTCCCTGGTGAGCACATGCACTCTCTGGCAAATTAAAAAAGAAAAAAAAAAAAAAAGGAAAGAAAACAAAAAGAAAGAAAAGAAAGCAGATGGCTCCTTCAACATTCTGCTGGGAATCTCAGCTCCATTACTTAGCTCATTAGGTACTCTGATTTTCACCTCACTGCAGGCTTTCCCCCCATATATAACGAGGACTCCCTGTTCCGCAGCTCCCGTAAGATTCTTCTATTTTCCTGTAAGTACTCACTTGCAGCTTCCTCAAAGACCATCAGAACTTGACTATTTTTTGGAAGGCTCTTTCACCAACACTCATCTCAAAGACCTACCCAGTTCCAAAATCACATTTTCAGGTTTCTGTTACGGCATTGTTTCTTGTATTTGTGGTATACCAAATTACCCCCCAACGTAATGGTTTAAAACAAACGTTTACTACTTCACGAGGTTCTGAGGGTTGGGAGCAGCTTGGCTCGGTAGTTCGGTAGTTCCGGTTCAAGAGCTCTCATAGATCCCAGGGAACCTACCGGCGGGGGCTGCGGCCACTGAAGGTTTGGGGCCCGAGGAACCCTCTGAGGATGGCTCACTCACACGGCTGTGGGCAGCAGCCTCAGCTCACCTCCACCGGGCTCTCCTGCGCAGCTGCCTCCACCCAGAGCAAGTGACCGAAGGCAGAGTAAGGAGGTCGGGCCATGCCTTTATGACCAAGGCTCAATCGCACACCTCTGCT
>NW_006160087.1:2482208-2485995 GCF_000334495.1 Tupaia belangeri chinensis | reverse complement strand
GAAACAAGTCAGGAGGCCGGGCCCACACTCGGTGCAGGAGTAGGATCTATCTCTGCCAGGTAACAGTATCGGCGAATCTGCAGGACTTTAAAACCACCACACCTGTCCCCTGCTCCTCTCTCCGCCCTTCGCCCTTCGGTTTGAAAGGGACAGGGATTGTTCACTTTTCCTACCTAGGGGAGTGCCTTTTACCTGAGATTTTGATCCTCTTCCCTGGGTTCTCAGAAACTCAGCCACTGTTGATTCTTTCTCTTGCATATGTGAGATCTCCCTCTTGGGGGCCAGACAGCGGCACAGTGGGGCAACGTGACGCCGTGCGAGGCTGATCCACACAGCAAGGTCCGGATTCACATCCGGAGATCTCCCGAGGAAGCCGTGTACACAGGTGCCCACGAACCGGGGCCGGCTCAGTATGCCGTGCACACGTGTGCCCACGATCTGGGGCTGGCTCTGGACGCCATGCACACGTGTGCCCACGATCTGAGGCTGGCTCGGGATGCCATGCACACGTGTGCCCACGTTCTGAGGCCGGCTCGGGACGCCATGCACACATGTGCCCACGATCTGAGGCCGGCTCGGGACGCCATGCACACGTGTGCCCACGATCTGAGGCTGGCTCGGGACGCCATGCACACGTGTGCCCACGATCTGAGGCCGGCTCGGGACGCCATGCACACGTGTGCCCACGATCTGAGGCCGGCTCGGGACGCCATGCACACGTGTGCCCACGATCTGAGGCCGGCTCGGGACGCCATGCACACGTGTGCCCACGATCTGAGGCCGGCTCGGGACGCCATGCACACGTGTGCCCACGATCTGAGGCCGGCTCGGGACGCCATGCACACGTGTGCCCACGATCTGAGGCCGGCTCGGGACGCCATGCACACGTGTGCCCACGATCTGAGGCCGGCTCGGGACGCCATGCACACGTGTGCCCACGATCTGAGGCCGGCTCGGGACGCCATGCACACGTGTGCCCACGATCTGAGGCCGGCTCGGGACGCCATGCACACGTGTGCCCACGATCTGAGGCCGGCTCGGGACGCCATGCACACGTGTGCCGCAGGCGAGCCGCAGCTTTGGATCCCTGGTGAGGCTCTGTCTCCTCTCTATCTGCCTTGTTCAAGGAAAAAAATAATAAACTTGAAACAAAGGAGAATTCTCCCTCTTACCTTGCTGTTCTCCATCTACCTACTTCTAGCTACTACCCTCTCTCCTTTTCAAACATGGCCTCTTTTTTTTTTTTTTGAGTTTGCTATAGAGTGCATGTGCTCACCAGACAGAGAGAGAGAGAGTGAGAAAGCACCTCGAGGGGGATGGCCAGTCACAATCCCTTCTCCACTCTCCTCTTGGGATTTTGGGCGTGCATGTACAGTGTGTTTTTCAAGCCACCACGTCCAGGACTCAAACCGTGCAGTCGGCCATGTGAGATCCAGCCACCTGAACCACCACGCCACTTGGCTGGCCCTCTTCGACATCCTTGCCATTGTCCTCTTCTGCTTGAGGCTTGGAGCCTTGGGACGGCTTTACCAGATAGGATATGGCTCCCGGTTCTGCAAAGTGACTTCCAGACAGGTCACACAGCTCCCCCTAGTTCTCCTGAATCAGCTATCTCCTGGACACTCCTTCTCAGACCAAGCTGCCAGGCTGCAAGAAGCCCCAGCCACTCGGAGAAGCCACGCGTCGAGGCTTAGATGAGTCTCAGCGGAGCCCAGCCTTTGGGTGATCCCCGCCTCGGCCCAGATCTGAATGAAGACACCACGTGATTCCGATTCCCAGTGATTCAAGTCACCCCCAGTCATCCGAGTCTTCCAGCTGAGGATCCAGACCTGGGGGAACTCAGACAAGCCTCCTGCTGTGACCTGTCAAATATTGCCACAAGGAATCTACAAGCATAATAAAATAGTTGCTTCTTTTTCTTTTTTTTGGTTTAAATAATTGTTCATACCACTAAGTTTGGGAGGGCTTATAACGCAGTGACTGACACCCCATTTACTACGGACGCTCTCAAAAGAGTTGTCTACTCCAAGTCTTCACGCCCCATAGTCCTGTAGTCGGGACTCATCCCCTACGTCTTCACCCCACATAGTCCTCTAATCGGGATTCCCCTACGTCTTCACGCCCATATCCCTCTAGTCGCGACTCTCCTCCTCCGTCTTCGCTCCCCATAATCCTCTAATCGGGATTCCTCTCCTGTCTTCTCGCCCCATAGTCCTGTAATCGGATTCCTCCCCTATAACCGGTTCCTCTCCTCCCATCTTTCAAGGTGAACGTGCTCTCGGAAGTCAGGAGCTCCAGGTCCTTAAATCTGCAGTTCTCTCTTAGAGTGGTTCTCGTGGCGACATTCACATTCTCGTCTCTTCTTCCTTTTGGAATTGCTCTCGGAGTTTCTGCGAAGCGGTATCCCAGGTCTCTCCCTCCTTTTGCAGGCTCAGCTGCAATTTCGCCTTCCTCTAACCGGCCGCCAGATGACGGAGCTTCTCAGTGCCTGGTCCTAAATCCTCTCTTCTCACCTTATCTCCACATCCACGGTTTTGATTCCCACTTACCTGACACTGATGACAAAATATTATCTACCACAACTTGGCCTCCGATGCCCCAGGCCATCTGCTGAGCCGCCTTCTTAGCGACTGGACTAGTGAGGTTCCCCCCGCGGAGACGTGAACGTGCTGAGAGCTCCCCGGATCAGAAGCACCAGACCTCAGGGACGGCAGCCACACTAAGCAGCCAGAAACAATAGGCAAGGCACAGCGCAGAGCTGGCCTGGCGAGGGCACCGCCGCTGCCCTCGGTACCGACAGGGCAGGTGGTGCCACCCCTTGCAGCCTGCACTGTGGCACCTGGAGGTACCGTCTCGCTGCCACCATCACTGCGGCCTGAAATGTCTTTGGGATTCCGGCCTCTTGGTGTCACAGCTCCCTCTTCAAAGGCCTGGATGGGTGCAGCTGACTGTCAAAGTGTAGACCATGGCCGCTGGCACAGCTACAAGGGATTCTGGGAAAGCAAGCGGCTAGCATTTGCAGATTCTCCTGCGGAGGGCAGTTCTACCTCCCACCAATTAAGGATAATGTCTGGAGTCCCCTAAACTTATAAAGGGGATTCAGGGGCTGTGCATGAAGAAATCACAAAGACGTCCAATCTGCATCTGAAAGACACTCAATCTCAGTATGTCCAAGCAGAATTTGTCACCTTTGTCCCCCTCCTCCTCTACTATAAACAAAATCCTTTAGAATTGGGGCCAGCAGGTGACATAGTGACTAAGGCATTGGACTCCCACATGGTCAACTGAAGTTTGAGTCCCAGACCCGGTGGCTTGGAATTCACACCAGGCAAGTGTGCATGTGTGCCCAAAATCCTGAGGAGAATGGAGGAGAAGGGAATATGATGTGGTCATCGCCTCTGGGGGGGTACATTTCTCGCTTTCTGTCTCTCTGTCTCTCCTGTGAGTGCACACACCCTAAAGCAAAAATCTCTACTGAAAAAAAAAAAAAAAAAGGAATGAAAGAAAGCTTTTAGAATTAAAATCTGGTCCTGGAAGGGACCAGCAGTGGGCTATGTCGCTGGATTCCCACGTAGTCAACTGCAGTTCGGGTCCTAGACCCAGTGGCTTAAACTCATGCCAGGTGCGTGTCCATGTGTGCCCAAGATCCCGAGAAGAGAATGGAGGAGAAGGGATTGCGGTGTAGCCATCCCCCTGTGGGGTGATTTCTCGCTTTCTGTCTGTCTCTGTCTTTTTGATGAGTGTACGTGCCCTATAGCGAAAACCTCTCAAAAAAAAAAAAAAAAAA
>NW_006160087.1:2477458-2481443 GCF_000334495.1 Tupaia belangeri chinensis | reverse complement strand
AATCTCTACTGAAAAAAAAAAAAAAAAGGAATGAAAGAAAGCTTTTAGAATTAAAATCTGGTCCTGGAAGGGACCAGCCGTGGGCTATGTCGCTGGATTCCCACGTAGTCAACTGCAGTTCGGGGCGTAGACCCAGTGGCTTAAACTCATGCCAGGTGCGTGTCCATGTGTGCCCAAGATCCCGAGAAGAGAATGGAGGAGAAGGGATTGCGGTGTAGCCATCCCCCTGTGGGGTGATTTCTCGCTTTCTGTCTGTCTCTGTCTTTTTGATGAGTGTACGTGCCCTATAGCGAAAACCTCTCAAAAAAAAAAAAAAAAAATCTGGTCCTGGGGACAGCAGGTGGCGTGGTAGTTAAGGTGTTGGACTCCCACATGATCACCGCAGTGTGAGTCCTGGACATGGCGGCTTGAAAGTCACGCTGGGCATGTGTGTGTGCATGCCCAAAATCCCGGGAGGAGAATGGAAGAGGGATTGCAGTGGCTATTCCCCCGGGGGTGACTTCTCTCTTCCTCTTTTCCTCTTTCTCTCTGGAGTGGATAAACACAATGTCGCAAAACTAAAAAAGAATGATCCTATGGAAAAAAACTTAAAGAAGAAAAAAAAAGATAAATAAAATCTGGTCCTCATCCAGTCTTTCCTCTCTCAGGTGAGCAGAATCACCATCCGTCCATCCGTCCGTCCACAAGCCACGGACAGTGCTGGTGGCTGTCTTGACCTCTTTGCCCACAGTCAACCTAACACACCTACCGACCCCTCCACTTTCTTCATCTCCCCCTCCACTCTAGTTCAAGACCCCGTGGTCTCTCTGCTGGACCCCTGTAACGGGCTCTTCCCTCCCTCTAATTTATCCTCCTCACAGTCACCTTCTCTAACATCAGGAGGTCACACACCCACCCCGCCAAACACACAGTCATGGCTTCTAAGGCTGAAGGTCTGACCCTGCTGTCCCCATCTCTGGACACCCCCTCACACTGCACTCCAGCCTCTCCGGCCTTTAAGGCCACGGCCCCTCCGACCAAGCACCGTCATACTTCATGGTCCTTCTGTCCCCTTCTGTGGGGAGAGCTCCCTACTGCTCACACCTGGGCCTGGAATCCCTATCCCGGATTTCCATTCCAATAACTTCCGCAGGGAGGCCTCCTCTCCCTCATAAGACACATCCCACTTCGTTTATATTCTCAGAGCACTAGGAATCTCAGACTTATCTATTTTTCAAATTACACATTTATTTGATTATCATCTATCTCCCTCACTAGCCTGCAAGTCCTATAAAAGCAGAAACCAGCTGAATTTTTGCTCACCGATGCATTTCAAGAGCCTAGAGCAAAAACCTTACCCATAGTTAGTGTTGAATAAATATCTGTTAAAATTGAATCAATTCTCTCGCTCAAGAATTTAAACTGAAGAGGTGAAACAAATGAACAAAACGGCTTTACTAATTAATGTGGGGCGCCGTCACGAGGAAGCATGAACGCAACTCCTGAGGCTGGGAGGGAGGAGGTGAGGGGGACGGTCCCTTTACTTCTTCGCGAGACCGAGTTTATCACTAACTTGATGCGTTCTCACGAGAGAACACGTGTGTGGACCTCTGCATGCTTTAATGAACAAAGGCTAGAATAAAACCTTTTGCTGTCACTGTGTTCAGGTCTTTCTTGGGGAATTCTTTTTTTCTTTTAAATAATAATTTATTTATTTAATTTTATTTATTCATTCATTTATTCTAATTTGACCAGAGAGAGGTACACAGAGAGGGAGAGGGAAAGTGAAAAGGCAAGTCACCAGGTCCGGTACTGGACCATGTGGGAGTGTTGGCCATGTGGGAGTGTCCAGCACCTTAACCACCACGCCACCTGCTGGTCCCCAAGAATTCTTTTTTTTTTTTTTTAAGAATTATTTTATTGGAAACCAGCAGTTAGCGTAATGGCTATGTCGCTGGACTCCCACATAGTTGACCGTGGTTCGCGTCCTGGACCCGGTGGCTTAAAACTCATTCTGGGCCCGTATGCGTGCGTGCCCAAGATCCCGGGAGGAGAATGGAGGAGAAGGGATTGTGGTGTGACCATCCCCCCTGGGGGGTGATTTCTCGTTTTCTGTCTCTATGTCTCTATCTGTCTGTACCCTATAGCGAAAACCTCTCCCCCCCCCAAAACAAAGAATTATTTTATTTAACTTTATTTATTTATTTAATTTGACCAGAGAGGGACAGAGTGAGAGAGAGAGAAAGTGAGAAAGCAAGCTGTCAGGTTCATCACTTGAACTGCGGTCAGCCATGTGGGAGTCCAGCACCCTTAACCACCATGCCACCTGCTGGGTCCCCAAATTCTTTTTTTTTTTTTCAAAGAGAGGTTTTTGTTAGACGGTATGTGTGTTTGACAGAAAGACAGAGAGAGACAGAGAGACAGAAAGCGAGAAATCACCCCCCAGGGAGGATGGCCGTGCCCGCGCCGCAATTCCTTCTCCATTCTCCTCTCAGGATCTTGGGCACGTACTCACACACACCCAGCGTGAGTTTAAGTCACTGGGTCCGGGACTCGAACCACGGTAGACTACAGGGGAGTCCAGCAACATAGCCATTATGCCAACTGCTGGTCCCTCTTAGGGGATTTTTAATGGGGGTACCAGCAGTGTAGCTTGACCACATCTAACATTCCTGACCCCTCATGGTTTTCTTCCTTTTTTAAAGGAATTATCTTATTTAACTTTATTTATTTATCCACTTATTTTATTTGACCAGAGAGGAACAGAGTGAAAGACAGAGGCAGAGGGAAAGTGAGAAAGCAAGCCGCCAGGTCTGGGACTTGAACCATGGTCACCCATTTGGGAGTCCAGGGCCTTAACCACCATGCCACCTGCAGGCCCCTCCCAATGGCTTTCAAGTATGTTTCCACTTACCTGCTCCCGTATGTGAAGAAATGCAACTAAATAGCAAAGCACCTATGGAGTAATATAATACATAAGTGAGATTAAGGATAGTTGTGAATATTCTGTATTCAAATGCTCCTTCTCAGAGTATGGTCCTCAAAACGCATAGCTAATTTACTGATGAAATCAAAGCAATAAACTGTCCAATCAAACTCATTATGACATAGGAAGAGACTCATTAAAAAACCGCACGTTTTGAAATTTTGAATCCTCTCAAATACGATAGTGCTACTTTACTATAATACAGTACTCATCCCTCTGATCCCCGCATAAGGAAGTGAGAATAGAACGTACTTCATACCGAAACGGTGGAAATTCAGTGGTTTATTATTTTAGCAAAGCTCGAACTTGATGTTTGTACCGTCAATATCAGAGACAAAAATATGTCAGAAGAGAGGCTTGATGTACAGTGACTTTTTGTACCTGAAAACACGAAACCTGATGTTTTTACTAATTAGAATTATCTCTGGACTTAAGAATTATGTTCTCTGATCTTCCGCTCTGGGCTTTTCTTGTCAGATGAAATGCTTATGACCTGCAGAGGTTTAGAAAAGGTTATCCCCGATTAAAATAACTGCTTCAATAAGGGGGAAATTCGGTGGAAACTGCTTATATCTGACGTTGCTAAACTTAAGTACAATAATGTCACATGGACTCACAGTAATTGTGGGCACGCCTAAGTCCCTCCCTCTTTCCTAAACCAAATTCCCCAGATCCTAGAAATCCAGCCCTCTTGCCCTCCGGAGGCGCCTCTCCCGGCGTAAAGTACAATTTAAAATTTAAGCTCCTGTCTGAAATACAGACCCGCGGCCAGCTGCCGGGCAATCTGGGCGCCCAGAGCCTCCGGAGGGTGCAGCGGGGTGGGCCAGGGCAGGGGAGTGGGCGAAGCTGCTGGTTGGTGCCTGAAATCTGTGCGTTGCCCCTTTAATTGTGTCCCCGGCCCTCGGGCGTTTCTGTCCAACGCCCACGTCAGCAAATACCTTTTGTTTCTCCCACGTTGGGGCTACTTGTTTTAGGGCGCACGGGAGCGGCTTCGGAGGGGCCCCTTCCCCGCCGAGCGGC
>NW_006160087.1:2475257-2476941 GCF_000334495.1 Tupaia belangeri chinensis | reverse complement strand
CGGATCGGCCCGGGCGCGGCCTCGGGAGGGTGGCTCGCTGGGCGGCAGCCCGTTCTCGGTACATCCTGTATCGTGGTGCGACAGACCCGGGCTGAGACCCGAGGGCGGTCGTCCTGCACCCGACACGGTGAGCTCCCAGGTTGCGCTGGACGGCCGGGTGCTCGCGCCCTTCTGCCTGCGCGTTCGCCCGGCCGGAAGCTGGGCGGCCGGGCGGCCCCTTCCCGTGCAGTGCGCATATTTATTGTCGGCTGTACGAGAGCCCTGATCTTTCCAAGACGCCCTTGGAAGCTGTAGATTGACACCTGCGCTTCTGGCTTTGCACGTCATCCTGTTCTTAGCAAGCCCTTCTGTTCGCGGAACTTTAGTATATAGCGTGCTTTCATCTGTATGAATTATTTCACCCAGCTTCATATAAAACAGCCATCCGGTCAGGCCGATGCTTACCCCTCCGGAGCCGGCGCTGATGGGGGATCTACTCAGGGATCCGGCATCTCCATCCCCCGGAACTAAAATGGGAAGTGAGAATCTGGCCCTGGACCCTTGTCCGAATGGGCCCTTATGTGGAGTCTGCTGTAAGGTATCAGGAGACCTCTGGGTACAGGGGCTGGCCTGTGCATTTCCGGCCCCACCCAAGGGCCAACAAGCTGATCACCAACGATGCTGCTGGTAATGATGGGAGCCCCCCAAGAACTTTTAAGATACAGTAATACTTGATCCATCTTGTTTAAATCTTCTTTCTTTTTTTTCTTTCCTTTTTAGTGTTTTTGTTTTGTTTTGCTATAGGGCACATGTGCTCACCAGAAAGAAAGAAAAAGTGAGAACATATTCGCCCCTCCCCCAGCAGGGATGGCCATGCTGCAGTACCTTCTCCGTTCTCTCAAATTTGGGGCATGCATGCATATGCGCCTGGCATGTTTTTCAACCTGCTGGGTCCAGACCTTGAGCCAGAAGTCAGCCATGTGGGATCTGGCTCCCTTCACCACCACACCACTGGCTGGCCCGAAATCTGATTTTTACATAAAGCGATGTCACATGGGCTCAGCCCTTTTGTTGACATGAGTATCGAGTTATTGGAAGTCACACGCACTTTTGCATACGTCATGTCTTTTCTGATAACCAGGATATATTAATGATATTTAAAGGGTTTGATGTACATCTTTTGGTGCTCTTGAGGGACATTTTTGTTCTGCTCAGAATTGGTTACTGGCTCCCCCTCTTTTTTTTTTTTTTTTTTTTTTTTTTTTTTTTTTTTGTGGGTTTTTTTTTTTTTTTTTTTTTGCTACAGGGTGCGTGCCCCCGCCAGAAGGACAGAGAGACAGAAAATGAGAAATCACGCCCAAGGGGGATGGCCACACCGCAATCCCTTCTCTATTCTCTTCTCTTGATCTTGGGCACGCACGCGCCCAGTGTGAGTTTAAGCCACAGGGTCCGGGACCCGAACCACGGTCGACCACATGAACCGCAGTCAACTACATGGGAGTCCAGTGACATAGCCATTACACTAACTGCTGGTCCCACCTTGAGCAGTTTTAAACCCAAAGTCCCCGTAAATCTTGAAGGTCCTAGGAGAACTGCCCTCACCACATCTCACCCCTCAGAGTCTCCCTTCCATGGGACTTTGCCTCCTCGCTCCTCCCGTCCCTCCTCACTCCTCCCGCCCCTCCCTCCTCCCCCCCCCCCCCCC
>NW_006160087.1:2444733-2474763 GCF_000334495.1 Tupaia belangeri chinensis | reverse complement strand
CCCTCCCTCCTCCCTCCCGTCCCTCCTCGCTCCCGTCCCTCCTCGCTCCTCCCGTCCCTCCTCGCTCCCGTCCCTCCTCGCTCCTCCCGTCCCCCCAACACCTGCTTGCCTGCGCCACCTCATGGCCTTGCGCTCTGCTGTCCTGTCAGGCCCCCTGCGACCCTTTCCTTCTGTGGACTGGATTCTAATGCCATTTCTCAACGAGGCTTCGCCAAATGTGCTTTTTTTAAAAAATAAAATTATGTATTTTTATTTGTTCATTTGTTTTAATTTGACCAGAGAGAGAGGCAGAAAGAGAGAGAGAGAGAGAAAGTGAGAAAGCAAGCCACCAGGTTCAGGCCTTGAACCATGGTCAGCCATGTGGGAGTGTCCAGCGCCTCAACCACCATGCCACCTGCTGGCCCCCACCAAATATGCTTTTGATGCTGTTGAGTGCTTTTATACTGAATTCTACGTCTCTCTGTCTTAGTCCATTTGTGCTACTAGAACCCAGTGTCAGACCGGATGCCCTATACAGAACAGGAATGTGAGTGCTGGAAGGTGGTGCGGGTGGAGTGCAGTGCCGACCCCGACCCGTGGGGGGCTCCAGCTCACTCTGAGACCTCCCAGGACACGTGCATACCCGTGGACTCAGCAGGGTGTGTGTGTGTGTGTGTGTGTGTGTGTGTGTGTGTGTGTGTGTGTGGTGGCTTCAAGACCCCTTGCATCTCTCTCACTCATGAAAGAGCAGAATAAATAAACATAAAAAATGATTTATCACAGCACCGGAGGCCCGGAAGTCCAAGATGGTGCTGGCAGCGCGGCGTTCGCAGGGCTGCTCTCTGCTTCCACGACAGCTGTGCCCTCCAGAGGAGGTGACCTCGTGTCCTCTAGCCACGGAAGGGTCAGAGGGCAAAAGGGGCTGAACTCCGTCAGGATCTTTTAAAAGGGTGCCAACCCTATCAGTGGGGGCAGAGCCCCCGGCCTTACCTCCTGAGGCCTTACCTTATGAAGCTGAACTAGGGATTACGTTCCAACACGAATTATGGAGGGGACGCAAACCAATCATGACCCTTAACATTTTGTAATATGTATGTATATGTATAAATGTATGGGGGTGGCCCACCGGCAGGTGGTGTGATGGTTAAGCCACTGGATTCCCACATGGCTGACCGTCGTTCAAGTCCTGGACCGAGGTCTTGAAAATCAACAAATAAATAGATAAAGAAAGAAGGGAATATATGTTTTAAAAAATAAGACAAACACTTTTTAAAAATGTGTATGTGTATCGGTTTGCTAGAGGGCATGTACACTTTCTGGAAAGACACAGAGAGAGGGGAAGTGAAGAGAGCTTCCAGCTCGGTTTCCTACCACTGCCTATGCCACTGAGGATGGGCTTACGTAAGCCTTTTTTGATGACTCAACAGTACTGTGTGGGGCCAGCCCGTGGCGTGGCACTTGAACTTGATGAGAGAAGGTTAAGATGCTTGATTCCGCATGGCTGGCTGTGCTGTTTGATCCTGGGCCTGGTGGCTTGAGAGACATGCTGGGTGCGTGTGTGTGTGTGTGTGTGTGTGTCTGTGTGTGTGTGTCCAAAATCCCGAGAGGAGAACGGAGGAGTCAAGGCTGTGGTGTGGCCATACCCAGGAGGGTGCTTTCTCACTCTGCCTCTTGCTCTCTCTCTTTCCCCAGCAAATGCATGTGCCCTAGACTTTAAAGAGAGAGTACTGTTGTGAATGCAAGTTACGTTAAAATCCTGCAGATGCAAATGTTTCAAGTGGTAACTGACCCCAGTAGATGCTATGATTTGTATTCTTTTTTTTTGATAGATTTTTCTTTAGGACACCTGTACTCGCTAGACAGAGACAGAGAGACAGCAAGCAAGAAATCACTCCCCCAGGGGGATGGCCACACCGCAATCCCTTCTCCTCTATTCTCCTCTCAGGATTTTAGGTACGCATGCACATGTGTCTGACTTGAGTCTCAAGCCCCCGGGTCTGGGACTCGAACTGCCTTTGGCTGTGTGGAGTCTAGCCACTTGCTGGAAAAGTCCTTTGGTTTTGCTCTTTCCTGTTTCACTGCCTTTGCCTTGGTAAAATTCCTCACCGTTTCTTGTTTCAAGAGTAGCATGAAGCCTTTCGGCCGCCCTGCCTCCGCCTCTCCTCACTGCCCTTCCTCCATACTGTCCTGGGCTTTGCTTCGGGTGCATAACTGCGTCACCACCGCAATGATTCCTGGCATTACGGAGCCCTAGCTGCATGCGACGTCGCACTGTGCCTTTTGCATTCCCCATGGTGGGCAAAGGAGTACGAAACCTCTGAGTGCCAGCGTGGAGTCCGTCTGCGTGGACCCCGATCTCTGTCCACTTGCCTGTTAGCAGTCTCGGGAAGGTCTCCTTTTCACTCTCGGTGTCTGTCTGTACAGTGGGCATTGCAGTCACGCTCACTTGGCGGCTACTGTAAAGACTGAAATAAGGGGACCAGCAGTTAGCGTAATGGCTATGTCACTGGACTCCTACGTAGTCGACCACGGTTCGCGTCCCAGACCCGGTGGCTTAGAACTCACGCCGGGCGCGTGTGCGTGCGTGCCCAAGATCCCGAGAGGACAATGGAGAAGGGATTGCGGCGTGACCATCCCCCCTGGGGGGTGATTTCTCTCCTTCTGTCTCTATGTCTCTCTCTGTATTTCTGGTGAGTGCAAAAACCTCTCCAAAGTGGGGGAATAAAGACTGAAGTAAGGTGAGGAGTGGCAAGTGCTTAGCACAGTGCCCGCCGAGTCCCCAGGTATGACCATCTGTTTATTTTTGTTGAGCTGTAATTTAGTGGTTTAGAATGCCATGAAATAATCCTTTTAAAACCTACAATTCAGTGTGGTGTAGTCACAGAGCTATAAAGTCGTCGCCCTCTGATTGCAGAGCGCTTTCGCCCCATAAGGACAGAGAAAATGGGAGAGCACCCCCGGGGAGATGGCTGCCTGCAAACGGCCACTCCCCACCCGGGCCGACCTGGGACCTGCTACTCCACTTCCGTCCTAAGGATCTGCCCGTCCCACACCTCACGCAAACCAATCGTGAGACAGTGTCTTAGCGTGAGGGGGTTTTGTTTTGTTTTTAGTTTTTGCTATAGGACGTGTGTGCTTGCCAGCAGGTGGGGAGAGGGAGAGGGAGAAAGTGAAAAAGTCACCTCCCAGGAGAGATGGCCATGCCACAGCCCCTTCTCCATACTCCTCTCGGAACTTAACTTGGGGACCACGATGCACCTGCGCGGCTTCCAAGCAACCTCTGTAGGCCATGAGGGGTGCAGTCGCCTTAGCCTCCACACCTGGCGCGGGCGGACCTGCAGGAGGTCTTTACCTTCTGCCCTTGGTATTTACTTTGTTCATGATCATGCTTGCACGAGGGACAGCGAGGGAGAAGCACCGGTAACAGGGTACTGTCAAACCGTGGTTCGGTCCCCAGCTGCCAGCTCCTCGGGATCTGGGGAACGTGAGTGAGCACCCAGCAGTGTTTCAGGGCAGCCGAGCCGGGGACGGGAACCCGTGGCCACGCAGTTTGGTCCGCCTGACTGGCCTGCCAGGCTTGGCCTGTCCGCGGTTCTCCTGGGGCAGCCGTCCCGCTGCCAGGTGGCTGTGCCGCGGTGCGTGCGCCCATTTGCCCTCTGATGGGCATTTGGGTTGTTCTGACCCCAGTGCTGCCGACAGGCCCGTAAAAGTTTCTGTGCTGATTTCTCTTGGTATCTGAGAAGCCTTCAAAAAGTTTGTGGGGGGTACCAGCAGTTAGCGTAATGGCTATGTCGTGGATTCCCACGTAGTCGACCGTGGTTCGTGTCCTGGACCCGGTGGCTTAAAACTCACGCCGGGCGCGTGTGCGTGCGTGCCCAAGATCCCGAGAGGAGAATGGAGGAGAAGGGATTGCGGCGTGACCATCCCCCCTGGGGGGTGATTTCTCGCTTTCTGTCTCTATGTCTCTCTCTGTCTGGCTGGTGAACCCACACACCCTACAGTGAAAATCTCTCCAAAAAAAGAAAAAAAAAAAAAAGTTTGTGGGAAGGGCCAGTCTCTAGCCTAGAGGTTAAGAGAGCTGGGTCCCACCCGGCGGCTCAAGGACAGGCTCTGGTGGCCTGAAAAAAAATAAGTGGGTGCGTGTGCAGCGTGGAGAGATGGAGAAGGGATTGCGGTGTGACCATGCCCCGTGGTGGGCTGCGTTCTCCCTCTCTCTGTCTTGTGAGTGCATATAACCTCTGGCAAGTAAAAAGCAATGATAATTTAAAAGTTATTATTATCGTAGCCGTCCTGGTGGGTGTGAAGTGGTAAGTCACTGTGATTTTGTCTCTAGTGTCTAAAGATGTTAAATAGCTCTTCCTGTGCTTATCACGTGTGTCTTATCCCGTCTTTATTTGAGCTATTACCTTCCTTGATCCTCTTTACAGACTTCCTTATCGCTTTTTTTTAAAGAATTACTTTATTTTAATTTTATTTATTTATTCACTTATCTTTTAATTTAACCAGAGAGAGACAAAGCAAGAGAAAGAGCACACCCGAGAGAGAGAGAGAAAATGAAAAGGCAAGACGCCAGGTTCAGGACCTGAACCGCGGTTGGCCACGTGGGAGTGCAGCGCTCTTAACCACCATGCCACCTGCCAGCCCCACCTTAGCGCTTCTTAGCAGTCAGTATCCTCATTTTATACAAAGGAAGTTGACACTTACAGTTCAGTAATTCGACTAGGTCACACGGCTGGTCATTGACTACTCATGTTACTCTTTTCCTTGTTTTTAGTTTTTGCTGTGGGGTGCATGCATGCTTGTCGGAGAAGGAGAGAGAGAAAATGGGAGAGCACCCCCAGGGAGGTGGCTGCACCGTGTTCCCTTACCCCACTCTTCTCGGGGTTTGGGCGCGCCTGCACACACACCCGTGCGTTTTTCAGCCTGCCAGGTCTAGTTCCTGAACAGTGCCATCGGCCCTGTGGGATCCGGCTGCCCTAACCACTGGACCACCGGCTGGCCACTCTTGATTACTTTGAACTCTTCAGAATATCTACAGGGCAGGACCAGGGTTAGCATAATGGCTATGTCGCTGGACTCCCACGTAGTCGACCATGGTTCGTGTCCCGGACCCGGTGGCTTAAAATTCACGTGCTGGGCACGTGTGCGTGCATGCCCAAGATCCTGAGAGGAGAATGGAGGAGAGGGGATTGTGGCGTGGCCATCCCCCCGGGGGGTGATTTCTCGCTTTCTATCTCTCTATCTCTCTGTCCAGTGAGCGCACGCGCCCTATAGCAAAAACCTCTCCAAAAAATAAGAATATCTCCAGGGCTTTGAGTCCGGTGGCTCTCAGCAGCATTTCAAGCACAGAGGGCCTAGCGGATCACCTTGGTATTACCTTCAGTTCCTTCTGTCTCACCGGCACTGTTGGATAAAGTGCAGCCCAGAATTCTTCTTCTTCTTCAGTTTGATTAGAGAGATAGAGAGAAAAAACAAGCCACCAGGTCTAGGACTTGAACCACAGTTGGTCATGTGGGAGCCCAGTGCCTTAATCATCATACCACCTGCTGGCCCCCGCAACACAAAATTCTTATAACTTCAGAATATTTGGGGACCAGCAGTTAGTGTAATGGCTATGTCGCTGGAATCCCACGTAGTCGACCGCGGTTCGCGTCCCGGACCCGGTGGCTTAAATCTCACGCGGGGTGCGTGTGCATGGGTGCCCAAGATCCCGAGAGGAGAATGGAGGAGAAGGGACTGCGGCGTGGCCATCCCCCGTGGGGGGTGATTTCTCGCTTTCTGTCTGTCTGTCTGGCGAGCGCATGCACCCTGTAGCAAAAACCTCTAAAAAAAAAAAAAAAAAAAGAATATTTGGAGGAAGTTTTGTTCCAAAACCTACCATTTAATTTTCATCTTCAGAAGACACTTCAGCAAACAAACCAGCCCACTATTTTTTTTTCCTAAGAGAGATTTTTGCTATAGGGTGTTTGTGCTCTCTGGAGAGACAGAGACAGAAAGTGTCTCACCATCCCCCGGGGTGGGGGGCTGATTTCAGTCCCTATCGGGAATGGCCACACCACAATCCCTTCTCCAGCCTCCTCTTGGGATCTTGGACACACACTCACAACAGGTGCCTGGTGTGAGTTTAAGCTGCCGGGTCCGGGACTCAAACTGTGAGTTTCAGTGGGGGTCCAGTGACGTAACAGTTATGCCATCTGCTGGTCCCCAGCCCATAATTTTTGTCTAAGCCATTCTTAAAATATTTATCAGTATTTTAAGAGCAAACACTAGACCTTTAAACTTTTAGATTGCAATTTTTTCCGGTTTGTTACGTGTGCAGCAACAGTAGCATAGCAGCCTGAGGCTGTGTGCTCCGGGAATCACGTTCGGACTCTCCACATGAACTGGGGTGGAAGCTAGCTTCCCGGGCCTTTGCTAATTTTTGCTATAGTACAAACCGTGGTTTGAGTCCCAGGCCTGGTGGCTTGCTTTCTCACTGCCCCCTTCTTTGTGAGCATGCATGCCCTATAGCAAATTTAATATAATTATACTAATAATAAATAAAATTAAATAAATAATTCTTAAAAAAAAAGAAAAGAAAACCCCAGTGTTTCCATAAATGTGCATGCCAGCACTAAGCCCACCAGTAGAAACACGGTCCCTGCCTCCCTTCTGCCTTCCAGATCTCACAGAGCAGCTCACTGATGGGCCTCGAGTCACCTGCGGAGGGGCCGGCAGGTGGCATGGTGGTTAGGGGAGCTGGACTCCCACATGGGCGACCACAGTTCAAGTCCCAGACCCTGGCGGCTTCACTTTCCCTCTCTCTCTGTGGTCAAATTAAATAATAATAATAAAGTTAAATTTTAAAAAAATCTTTTTTTAAAAAATCATGTGGGAAACTTAGCTGTAGAGGAACCTGGAAGTGCACTGTTAGTTTTCCAGAAGGAAGTTGGAGAGGATGCCAATATGAATACGCAGATCTCCCCGGGGCCAGCTCTAGAAAGGACTGTCACCAGTGTACACTGTTAAGACACAGCTTGTGTTCAAAACGAGAGGGGGGGCCAGTAGATGGTATAGCGGTTACGTTCTTGGACTCCCTGTGGTTCAAGGCTTAGGCCCGGTGGCTTGAAACTCACGCCAGGCACGTGTGCATGCATGCCCAGGATCCTGGGAGGAGAATGGAGGGGAAGGGATTGTGGTGGCTATCCTCCCTGGGGGGTGATCTCTCACTTTCCTTCTCACTGTCTCTCTCTGTTTCCCTGGTGAGCACATGAGCACATGCACCCTAAGACAAGAACTTCTAAAGAAAAAAAAAAAAAAACACTATAGGCGGGGCCGGCAGGTGGCGTGGTGGCTAAAGCTCTGAACTCCCACATGGCTGACTCTGTTTCGAGTCTCGGACCTGGTGGCTTGCTTTCTCACTTTTCCTTTCTCTTCCTCTGTCTTTCTCAGGTCAAAATAAAAAAAAAAAAAAATAACAATGATGAATAAAATTAAATAAAATGATTATTTTTTTAAAGCCACAGGAAAAAGTTATTCAATAGTTGAATGAAAAAGAAAGGTGCACAATGTAGTGCTAAGGATGACGAATGTATGCATCATACAATGCATACATGCTTTGAAAAACCACATTATACCCCACAAAGGTGGACAGTGCTGAAACATAAATTATAGAGTCAGCCCCGTGACTTAGTGTTAAGGGAGCTGGATTCCATATGGCCGACTGTGGTTTGAATCCCAGCCTTGAAGGTTTGGAAAACACACTGGGTCTGTATGTGCCTGCTCCAAGTCCCAGAAGCAGGGGGAAATGGAGAAGGGACTGTGGCATGACCACACTCCATTGGGGGGGTGCATTCTCTTTCGCTCTGGTGATAGCCTGCCAGATGATCTATTTTGACATGCTAAAAACATCCACCCTTTAGCAATTAAAAAAAAAAAAAAGACAAAACCCACAGAATTAACTGGCCACTACAGAGACCCAGGGCGCTGGACAGTGCTTGCATTAGGTGCTCTTCAGTGTGGCACAAGTAGAGACGCTGCCAAGGAGCTGAGGGATGGAGCTTCTCAGGTGGCAAAACGTTGTTCTCACAACTATGCATTTTGTTCCTCAACTGCAAAAATCCTAGTTCATCCCCAAATTCAGTCCTTCTGTTTTTTTTTTTTAAAGAATTATTTTATTTTATTTATTCATTAATTTATTTTTTAATTTGACCAGAGGGACACAGAGAGAGAGAGACAGAAAGTGAGAAAGCAAGCCACCAGGTCCAGGACTTGAACCATGGTAAGCCATGTGGGAGTGTCTAGCACCTTAACCACCACGCCACCTGTTGGTTCCCCAGTCCTTCTGTTTTAATTATTGTTGCTTCTTAAAATCTTTTTCATAACCAATTTTATTCCTTTTTTAAAAATTTGTTATAGGGCGCATGTGCCTGCTGGAGGCAAAGTGAGAAGCATCTCCAGGAAGAAGGGCCATGCCACAGTCCCTTCTCCATAATGCTCTTGGGATTTTAGGCACGCACACGCACACACGCACACACACACATGCCTGTTCATTTTTCAGGCTCTGGGACTCAAATTATGCCCTGGGTCATCTGGAAACAGCCACCCTGGCTGGCCCAGTTCCTTTATTTGCTTTTCTTCTTTTTTTTTTTCCTTGAATTATTTTTTCTAACTTTATTTAGCATTATTATTATTTTTTTTTTCAGTTTGATCAGAAAGAGACGGGAGGAGGGGGACCGAGTGAGAAAATAAGCCACCAGGTCTGAGACTTGAACCGCAATCGACCATGTGGGAGTCCAACGCCTCTAACCACCACGCCGGCCCCCCAGTTCCATTCTTTGTATACCTCGATGTAATACCTAAAAGCTGTCAGTAGCTGATTTCCACCTCTGTCACCTTTTGCTCTCAGCTGCTCTTCTCTTCATTTCAAGTTCCTTTACTTCGTCCGTTCTTCCCAGCTGCAATGAATCACGCTGCTTTTTAGGAATGCTCAGTGATCTTGGCTCCATTCTGCATTTGTTGCTGCTCAGGCGTTTTTTGGAAGTGGTTTTGCAAGCAGTCTGGGTTGCCAGAGTCCAGACCTCCACATGCGATGGGTAGTTGATGTGTTTGTTTTACTAATACAAAGTATATCTAAACAGTTCTTTGGCTGGTGGTGTTTTCAGGATGTTCAGTTAAGAATTATTTCAGGACTGGGACTAGCAGTTAGTGTAATGGCTATGTCGCTGGATTCCCACGTAGTCGACCGCGGTTTGAGCCCTGGACCCGGTGGCTTGAAATTCACGCCGGGCGCGTGTGCGTGCATGCCCAAGATCCCGAGAGGAGAATGGAGGAGAAGGGATTGCGGCGTGGCCATTCCCCCTGGGGGGTGATTTCTCGCTTTCTGTCTCTCTGTCTGTCTGGCGAGCGCACACGCCCTATGGCAAAAAAACCTCTCCACAGGAAAAAAAAATAAAAAAGAATTATTTCAGGACTGGCTCTATGGTGCAGTGGTAATTGCGGCCCAGGGCAAGCCAGAACCTACATGGTACCCATGGTTCGAATCCCCTGCCCAGTCAGCCTGAACCCTGTCAGGCGTGTGCACAAGAGCCCCAGATCCGCTGGGCTGGAGGCCTGGAGGAAGGGAGGCCACACCTCTCCCTTTCTCTCTCTCGCATTCACATGTGCACACGTGTGTTCTATCACGAAGGAAGGAAAACATTTCATTACTTCATGCACTTCCAACGTTCATTGGAGCGTTATTCATAATAGCCACGTTAGAGTCAACCTACACGTCCACCGATGGATGAGTGGCTGAAGTCAGTGTCCTCCCATACACGGTGGAGTGCTAGCCAGCCTTTAAAAAGGAGACCTTGGGCCCAGCAGCGGCCAACAGGGCACTGGACTTCCACGTGGCTGACTGGGGTTTGAGTCTCGGACCTGGTGGTGGCTTGCTTTCTCATTTTCCTTTTCTCTCTGGTGAGCACGCATGCCCTATAGCAATTTAAGAAATAATATTAATGATGAATAAATTTTTTAAAAAGAAAACATCCAAGACCATTTGAAGCAAATTCTTTTTCTTTGTTTTTAGATTTTTTTGCCATAAGGCATGCAAACTGGCCAGAGATGAGAAATCACAGAAATGAGAAATCACACCCCTGGGGGAATGGTCGCAATGCCGTCCTCACAACTCCAATCTTGTTTCAGGATGTTGGCCATACGCACAAACGCCCGAAGGTTTTTTTCAGGCCACTGGGTCCAGAACTTAAACCACAGGGTCAGCCATGTGGGATCCAGTGCCTAACCACCATGCCACCTGCTGGCCTGCCAGACTGTTTTCCTATTAACCTGATAGCCTGCCAGATTATCTATTTTGACATGCTAAAAAATAAGACCGAATAGATGTTCCCGTATAGGTTGGTTAAATAGATTATGTGTCGTGTGGCTTAGCGGCTGTTGCTGTCTCTTGTTACGGAATCGCATTATAGTAGCTGTCTTATGTCTACAGGGCAGTCCTCCACACAGCCCGGGTCTGACTTGGAGTCTTCCTGTTTTACCCCATTTGATTGACTTAAAGGATTTCAGGAGCGGCATTCATAAATTTCCAGGTATGAGCATTTTAATTCCTGATATTGCGCCTCACTTAAATACATACATTGAAAAGCAGAACTTTGCTCATGTAGATTTTGTATAGCAGCAAACGGGTGGATGGCTTGAAAGTTCACTGTCTACGAATTTCAGCATTCTGATCTTAGCCAGCTCTCCTGTTCCCCTACTGCTAAATTCTTTTCTTTTCTTTTTTAAAAATAATTATTTAGTATTATTGTTATTATTTTCAGTTTGACTAGAGAGAGAGAGGGAAAGTGAGAAAGCAAGTTGCCAGTTCCGGGACTCAAACCGTGGTCAGCTATGAGGGAGTCCAACACCTTAACCACCACACCATCTGCCGATCCTGCTAAATTATTTTCAATGATAACTTTATTTTGACTAATCTCTTAAAGAAATGTAGATAATCCTTAATGTGCGCACGTTTTAATTCATTGCCCCTCTGGTGTGCGAGTTTTTTCCGTCCTACCTTAATTAAAGCCTCGTGTTACTAAGAACTGCAGATTATCTAGGCCAGCCCCTTGATTTGCGGAGCAGAAATCAGGCCTAGGAGGTAGCTAGGAGGTAGCTGCCCATGGACTAACAGATGGCATCATGACATCACTGAACCCAAAGGATTCAAACTCATGCCAGGCGCACATGCGTGTGTGCCCAAAATACTGAGAGGAGACTGAAGGGATTGCAGAGTTGCCATCCTCTCTGTCTCTCTCTGTCTCTCTGACAAGTGCACACACCCTGTAGCAAAAATCTCTCTAAAGAAAAGAATCTGGATTTCCCAAAGCTGTGTTGTACAGATTTGGAGTCACTGTCTGCATTAGTACCCTTCTTGGTAACATAGGCTTACTGTCACCAACCTAACAGGCCATGGTGGGAGACGGTTAAAAGAGTGGATATCGGCCCTTGTACCACTGCCTCTTGACTCTCACCACATCTTTCCTGAAATCCCACCCAAGACCAGCAGGTAGTGTAGTGGTCAAGGGTGCTGAACTTCCACATGGTCCACTGGGGTTCAAGTCCTGGATCTGACAGCTTGCTTTCTCACTTTTCCTCTCTCTGGTCAAATAAAAACAAATAAAAAATAAAGTTAAATAAAATAATTCTTTTTAAAAATACTTCATTCCGTTTGTTGTTATTATTAATTTTTTGAGAGGTTTTTGCTATAAGGTACATGCACTTGCCAAAAAGACAGAGAGACAGAAAGCAAGAAACCACCCACCCGCCCCCCCAGGGGGGATGGCCACGCCACAATCCCTTCTCCTCCGTTCTCCTCTTGGGATCTTGGGCACGCATGCACATGTGCCCAGCGTGAGTTTAAGCCACCAGGTCTGGAACTCGAACCACAGTGGACTACATGGGAGTCCAGCGACATAGCCATTATGCCAACTGCTGGTCCCTTATTATTAATTGTTTTAAGAATTATTTTTATTGAGACCAGCAGGAGGTGTGGTGGTTAAGGCTCTGGACACTCTCATATGGTCGACCACGGTTCGAGTCCTGGACCTGGTGGCTTATTTTCTCACTTCACTTCTCTCTGGTCAAATTAAAATAAATGAATGAAGAAATAAACTTAAACAAAAATAATTATTTTTTTAAAGAATTATTTATTTAATTTAAAGTTGATCAGTGAGGGACAGAGTGTGAGAGAGGGAGGGAAAGTGAGAAAGCAAACCACCAGATCCAAAACTTGAATCGCGGTTCAATGTGGGAATCCAGCAGCCTTAACCACCACGCCACCTGCTGGCCCCTATGAAATTATTCTTTAAAAAAAAAAAGAAGAGAAAGAAGCCCCACCCTTGGCTCACAAGTCGCAGGACTCTGAATTCCCCTAAAGTTACCAGTCTGGAAGGACTGGCTTCTCTTGCCTGTCCTGCTCCATCATCAAGGGCGGTCCTGTGGCCTCGGCTTAGCCCGTCCCGCTGAGTGAGCCCTCATCACTGCACACGCCTGGTCCTTTGTCTCCTGCACCTGTCTTTAAGTCTGACTGTCCCTCTAGCTGCAGTTCAGCATCTCCAGTGGCCATCCGGCCACTTCTACATGGTTCCTGTTCAGCTCAAACCCAGTTTTCCCCTCCAGACTTCCCTATTTCTATTATTGATTTCTATTAAAAAGACCCTAAAAGGACCAGCAGTTAGCATAATGGCTATGTTGCTGGACTCCCATGTAGCTGACCGCGGTTCGTGTCCCGGACCTGGTAACTTAAAACTCACGCCGGGTGCGTGTGCATGCGTGCCCAAGATCCCAAGAGGAGAACGGAGGAGAAGGGAATGTGGCGTGGCCACCCCGCCTGGGGGGGGATTTCTCACTTGCTTTTTGCCCTATAGCAAAAAAAAAAAAACCTCTCCAAGGAAAGAAAAGAAAAAAAAAAGACCCTAAATACTTGTGGTTTTTTTTTTTTTTTTTTTTTTTTCTTTTTTAGAGAGAGAGAGATTTTTGCTATAGGGCATGTGCACATGCCAGAGAGACAGAGAGAGAGAGAGAGCGTGCGAGATGAAGAGACAGGAAGTGAAAAATCACCCCCCCTCCTGAGGAGATGGCCACGCTACAATCCCATCTCTCCATTCTCCTCTCGGGATCTTGGGCATGCACGCCCATATGCCCAGCATGAGTTTTATGCTGCTGGGTCCAGGACTCGAACCGGGGTCAACTACATGAGTCCAGTGATGTAACCATTACACCATCTGCTGGTCCCAATACTTAGGTTTTAAAAAGCACTGTTGGGGGTCCAGCAGGTGTTATGATGGTTAAGGGCACTGGACTCCCACATGGCTGACCATCGTTTGAGCCCTGGACCTGGTGGCTTGCTTTCTCACTTTCCCTCTTTCTCCATGTCTCTGTCTACCTTTGGTCAAATTAAAATAATAATAATTATGAATAAATTTAAATAAAAAGAATTATTAAAAATAAAAAAAACACTGGAAGGCTGGCAGATGGCATGGTGGTTAACAGCGCTGGACTCCCACATAGCTGACCACAGTTCAAGTCCTGGGCCTGGCGGCTTGCTTTCTCATTTTTCTTCTCTTTCTCTCACTCTCGCTCTGTCCCTCTCTGGTCAAATTAAAAGAAAGAAAGAAATGAATGAATAAGTAAAGTTAAATAAAATCATTCTTTTTTTAAAGAAAGCACATGCACCCTCTGGCAAAAACCAAACCAAACCAAAAGCACTGTTAGGGGCTGAGTGGTGCTATGATGGTTAGGGGCTGGCCGACTGCAGTTCAAGTCCTGACCTGGCGGCTTGCTTTCTCACTTTCCCGCTCTCTGTCTCTCTCCGGTGCGCACATATGCCCTATGACAAACTTAATAAGTATAACTAAAAATTTAAAAATATCCTTTAAAAACAAATAAGTAAAAAGCACTGTTGGGCCAGCTCCATGCCCTGGTGATTAAAGTGCCCAGATCCCACATGGCTGACTGGAGTCTTGAACCCATTGGCCTGAGAAACACGCTGGGTGTGTGTGTGCTCAAAATCCTGAAAGGGGGAATGGAGAAGAAGGGATTGAAGGATTGCAGAGTGAGCACTCCCCACGGGGTGCTGTCTCCTTTCTGTCCCTCTCTCTGGAAAGTGCACGTCCCCTTAGCATCAAAACAAACAAAACCCAGAGCTGTCATTCGCGTATCGCACCACGTCCCACAACCACTCGGCCCTCAGTCCGTGGGTCTGTTTCCCATCCCAGACTTCGGCATCGGTTCCTTCCCGCCGTCCTGCCATCCCCGCATCCGAGCCACAGCCAGACTGGCAGGGGCGGGAAAGAAAAGAACGGATCCCCTGATGGCAGCTTGGTTCTCTCCTCCCTCCCCACTTCTCCTTCCTGTCACCCAGGACAAATTCAGCTCGGCTTTTCATAATGGAGTCAGCTTGTCATCTTTTCAGGCAGCACACGAGTCTTGACTTAAGTAAAGACGGAATCTCATCACTCCAGAATCGCAGCTCAGATCTGACAGAATTTAAGCTGATAGAATTTCACTTGTTAGGGAACCAGCAGTTAGTGTAATGGCTATGTTGCTGGACTCCCACGTAGTCAACCGTGGTTTGCGTCCTGGACCCGGTGGCTTAGAACTCATGCCGGGCACGTGTACGTGCGTGCCCAAGATCCCGAGAGGAGAATGGAGGAGAAGGGATTGCGGCGTGATCATCCCCCCTGGGGGGGTGATTTCTCGCTTTCTGTCTCTCTGTCTCTCTGTCTGTCCGACGAGCGCATAGGCAAAACCCTCTAAAAAAAAAAAAAAGAATTGTTATATAAACTTTATTTTTTAAAAAATAACCACTCTATTTAACTTCACTTATTTATACACTTCTAATTTTAATTTGACCAGAAAGAGAGAGAGAGAAAGTGAGAAAGTGAGCCACCAGGTTCGGGACTTGAACCGTAGTCACCCATGTGGGAATCCAGTGCCTTTAACCACCACGCCATCTGTTATATAAACTTTAAACAAAACGTGGTGGGGCCCAATAGTGGTGCAGTGACCAGATGTGACGCTCCGTGAGGCTGGCCCACAGGGAAGGCTCTGGGTTGGCTGCTGGACACTGCCAGGCGCTCACCTGTCCATGCTGCGGGACTGGCTGGGGCTGGGGGTGGATTGTAGCATGAAGACCCTGTGGGAGGGACCAGCAGTTAGCGTAATGGCTACATCGCTGGACTCCCATGTAGTTGACTGCGGTTCGAGTTCTGGACCCGCTGGCTTAAACTCATGCTAGGTGCGTGTGTGTGCATGCCCAAGATCCCGAGAGGAGAATGGAGGAGAAGGGATTGCAGCGTGGCCATCCCCCTGGGGGGTGATTTCTCGCTTTCTGTCTCTCTGTCTCTCTCTGTCTCTCTGACGCGCCCTAGAGCAAAAACCTCTCCAAAAACAAAAAAACAAAAAGACCCTGTGGGAGAGCTCTCTGTCTTTCTCGCTCATGGGAAAAATAAATAAAATAAAATTTTAAAAATAGTTTATTTCGGGACCAGCAGGTGGCATGGTGGTTAAGGGCACTAGACTCCCATATGGCCGACTGTGATTCGATTCCTGGACCTGGCGGTTTGCTTTCTCACTTTCCTTCTCTCTCTCTGTCTCACTCTCTCCCTTTATTCCTCTCTGGTCAAGTTAAAATGAGAAAATAAATAAATAATTAAATAGTTAAATAAACTACTTCTAAAAAAATTAAAAATTAAAGTAGTTTATTTCTTGGGGCCAGCAGATGGTGTAATGGTTATGTCACTGGACTCCCACATAGTTGAATGAGGTTCGAGTCCTGGACCCAACGGCTTCAAACTCACTCTGAACACACGTGCATGCATGCTCAGTCCCTTCTCCATTCTCCTCCTGGAATCTTGGGAATGTACACACATGTGTCTGGCATGAGTTTCAAGCTATCAGATCTGGGACTCGAACCACGGTTGGCCATATGCGAGTCCAGCAACATAACTACTGTGCCATCTGCCGGCCTCATTCCTCCCCCCTTTTTTTTAGAGACAAGATTTCATTATGACCCTCAAGCTGGCCTCAGCCTCCTGAGCAGCTGGGATTGCAGGTGGGCCCCTGCACCTGGCTTCTTTCTTCTTTTTAAAACATAAGCATGTGGGGACCAGCAGTTGGCGTAATGGCTATGTCGCTGGACTCCCATGTAGTCGACTGCGGTTCACATCCTGGATCCTGTGGCTTAAACTCATGCCGGGTGCATGCACGTGAGTGCCCAGGATCCCGAGAGGAGAATGGAGGAGAAGGGATCGTGGCGTGGCCTTTCCCCCTGGGGGGTGATTTCTCGCTTCCTGTCTCTGTCTGTCTGGTGAGTGCATGCGCCCTATAGCAAAAACCTCTCCAAAAAAGAAAAAAAGTAAGCCTGTGTCACAGCCTCTCCATGTCAGCAGCGTGTGCTTCTCACCCCGCGACAGTGCGGTCATGTCATCACCTCCACGGGGCGTCTGTGCCTGTGTGCTGTCGCTGGGCGCCCGTCTCGCGACCGCTGAGGGTGCTACAGCGAGTTTCCGTGTCACTGTTCCGACCAGGCGGCCGTGCCTGTAGGACAGCTACCCGGTGCCAGGGCAGAGCCTGCATGCGTTTGTCACTGTGAGGGCCGTGTCCACATTATCTCTCTCCCGCCAACGATGATCGCGGGTGCCAGGGATGGAAAGAGCGCCGATGGGGGTGTTCCCACGGCCTCATCGAGGTGACCCAGAGGACCGCGGAGGAGTGGCGAGGGGCCACGGTAACTGGCCGAGCTTTGATTCGCACGTGTCTGCGAGCGAGGTGAGCGCTCTTTCTATGATGAAGGGACTTTGTGCTCTTGCTGAGTACACCTGTCGTCGTATTCCTGTTAAGTGATTACTCTTCTTCCTACCAATTTCTCAGAAACTGAGAACCTCTTAGGAGTCCACATGACGGGGACTTCATCTCGGTGGCCTGTCCCCGTCATTTGGTCATTTGCCTCCTCCCTTTGCTGTGCAGTTTGACCCTACACAAGTTTACCTCTTTGTAAGCACGTTTCCACGATTTCTTTAAGTAGTTTATTTCTTGGGGCCAGCAGATGGTGTAATGGTTATGTCACTGGACTCCCACATAGTTGAATGAGGTTCGAGTCCTAGGCCCACTAGTCTAAAACACACAGTGGGCGTGTGTACATGCGTGCCCAAGATTTCGGGAAGGGAATGAAGAAGAAAGAATTGTGACATGGTCAACCCCCCACCCCCCAGGGTTTGATTTATCACTCTCCCTTTCACTGTCTCTGTCTCTCTCTCTCCCCAGCAAGCTCATGTGCACTTAAGGCAAAAACCTCTAAAAAAAAAATAAATAAAAGAAGAAGGACGAAAGCAAACCTATAAAGGAAAAACATTTGAAATAATATGACCACCATTCATGATTAAAAAACACTCAACAAATGGGGAATAGAGTAGAACTGATAAAGGTCATCTATAAAAACGCCACAGCTAGCATCATATTAACTAGTGCAGTGGAACAAGACAAGGATGTGTTCACTACCTCTGTTTAAAGTTGTACTGGAAGGTATAGCCAGGGCAGTTTGGCAAGAAAAAGAAATAAAAGGCCTCCATACAAGAAAAGAAGAAGTAATTCTATCTATCAGATGACATGGTTTTGTCTGAAGATACTCTGTCTGTCTGGTGAGTGCATGCGCCCTATAGCAAAAACCTCTCCAAAAAAGAAAAAAAGTAAGCCTGTGTCACAGCCTCTCCATGTCAGCAGCGTGTGCTTCTCACCCCGCGACAGTGCGGTCATGTCATCACCTCCACGGGGCGTCTGTGCCTGTGTGCTGTCGCTGGGCGCCCGTCTCGCGACCGCTGAGGGTGCTACAGCGAGTTTCCGTGTCACTGTTCCGACCAGGCGGCCGTGCCTGTAGGACAGCTACCCGGTGCCAGGGCAGAGCCTGCATGCGTTTGTCACTGTGAGGGCCGTGTCCACATTATCTCTCTCCCGCCAACGATGATCGCGGGTGCCAGGGATGGAAAGAGCGCCGATGGGGGTGTTCCCACGGCCTCATCGAGGTGACCCAGAGGACCGCGGAGGAGTGGCGAGGGGCCACGGTAACTGGCCGAGCTTTGATTCGCACGTGTCTGCGAGCGAGGTGAGCGCTCTTTCTATGATGAAGGGACTTTGTGCTCTTGCTGAGTACACCTGTCGTCGTATTCCTGTTAAGTGATTACTCTTCTTCCTACCAATTTCTCAGAAACTGAGAACCTCTTAGGAGTCCACATGACGGGGACTTCATCTCGGTGGCCTGTCCCCGTCATTTGGTCATTTGCCTCCTCCCTTTGCTGTGCAGTTTGACCCTACACAAGTTTACCTCTTTGTAAGCACGTTTCCACGATTTCTTTCACACCGCTTGTACTTCGAGTCAGGGTTAGAGATGCCTTTCCCGCTCTGAGTTTATAAACAGTTTTTATTTTATTTATTTAGAGTTTTGTCGTAGGGCACATATGCTCGCCAGAGAGGAGAGAGAGAGAAGGAAAGTGAGAAATTGTCCCACTCCAGGGGACAGCCATGCCACAGTCCCTTCTCCTCCCTTCCCTCAGGATTTTGGACACAAACGCACATGTGCCCAGCACGATTTTCAAGACTCCTGGGTAGGACTTGAACCTTGGTCAGCCATGTGTGAGTCCAGCACCTTAACCATCATGCCACCTGTTGGCTGCTATTTATTTACTTATTATTATTATTTTTTTTACAGAAATTTTTGCTATAGAGTGTGTGCACTTGTCAGACAGACAGAGAGACAGAAAGCAAGAAATCACCCCCAGGGGGAAATCCCTTCTTCTCCATTCTCCTCTCGGGATCTTGGACATGCACACACAAGCACCCAATGTGAGTTTTAAGCTGCCGGGTCCAGGACTTGAACCATGGTTGACAACATGGGAGCCCACTGACATAACCATTATGCCATCTGCTGGTCCCTGTTTATTTTTTAGTGCCAGAAGGCACATACATTTGCCAGAGAGAAACAAGAGAGGTAGAGAGCAAGGGAAAGCACCCACAATGGGCATGGTCATACCGCCATCCCGTCTCTTCCATTTCTCCATCCTGTTGGGATTTGGGACAGACATGTACAGGCTGCCCTAGGGCTGGATTTGAACCACAGTCAGCTGTGTGGAATCCAGGCTCTCGTTAACCACTACGCTATAGGCTGACTCAAGTGGCTTTTTTTTGGAGAGGTTTTTTGCTATAGGGCACATGCGCTTGCCAGACAGAGAAAGACAGAGAGACAGAAAGCGCGAAATCACCCCACAGGGGGGATGGCCACACCACAATCCCTTCTCCTCCATTCTCCTCTCGGGATCTTGATCACGCACGCACACGGGTCCAGGATGCGAACCATGGTCGACTACATGGGAGTCCAGCGACATAGCCATTACGCTAACTGCTGGTCCCAAGTGGCTTTGTTTTTATATGTAAGCCCTTGAGCCATATGGAATTTATCTCGGTAGTATAAGGTTGGAGATACAAAGCCAGCTTCCCAGAAGGCTAGAAGTTGTCCCGAGGTGATTTATTCAAGGGTTCATCTTTACCAGTGGTTCATCAGCTATTAAATTGTCACATATATTTCGGGATGTCTTTATGAGTTTTTAAAACGTATTCTCTGGTCCGTCTCTTTATCACCAACGTCACAGTTTTAATTACTAAGGAAGTACAGTATAATATGATTATCTTTTGGTGCCAATTTCTTCTTTGTTATTATTCAGTCTAACTTCTAGTTTATTTTTCCATAAAACTTTAGCATTAGCTTCTATTGATCGTGGGGCCAGACCTTGGCACAGTGGTAATGCAGCTTCGCCCACATGGAACCAACCTTGGTTCACATCCAGAGACCTCCCGGCAGCGGTGGGTGTGTGCCCGCGTGCGGTGCCTGTGGGGACGGAGTGTGGTGTGAAGGCCCTGCTGGGGTGTTTGTCTATTTGTCTCTCTTTATGTCATGGAAGAAATAAATAAACTTCAAATGATAAACTTATTGATTTTTTAAAAGCTGGTGATTTTTTTTTTAAGAGATACTTTTTGCTGTAGGGCACATGCACTTGCCAGAGAGACAGAGAGAGACAGAGAGACAGAATGTGAGAAACCACCCCCCAGGGGGAATGGCCATGCCACAATCCCTTCTCCTCCATTCTCCTCTGGGATTTTGGGCACGCACGCACACTATGGTGTGAGTTTCAAGTCACTGGGTCTGAGACTCTAACCACAATTGGCCATGTAGGAGTCCAGCGATACAACCACTACACCATCTGCTGGTCCTTCTGGTGATATTTTTATGACTATGTTAAGTTTGTAACTTAATTTTGACATCTTTTTAAAAAGTTATTTAATTTTATTTATTTTATTATTATTGTTTAGTTTGACGAGAGAGAGAAAGCAAGTCACCAGATTCAGGACTTGAACCATGGTCAGCCATGTGGGAGTCCAGCACCCTAACCCCACACCACTTGCTGATCTCCAGACATCTTTTTATTTTTATTTATTTATTTACTTATTTATTTTGAGAGGTTTTTGCTACAGGGCATGTGTGCTTGCCAGAAAAACAGAGAGACAGAAAGCAAGAAATCACTCCCCAGGGGGGATGGACACACCGCAATCCCTTCTCCTCCATGCTCCTCTTGGGATCTTGGGCACGCACGCACACATGCCCAGCGTGAGTTTAAGCCACCGGGTTCAGGATTCGAACTGCGGTCGACTACATGGGAGTCCAGCGACATAGCCATTACGCCAACTGCTGGTCCCTAAATTATTACTATTTGATTTTTTTTTTAATTTAACTATTTATTTATTTTAATTTGACAAGAGAGGGAGAGAGAGAGAGAGAAAGAGAAAGAAAGAGAGACAAAAAGTGAAAAGTAAAACTCCAGGTCTGGGACTTGAACTGTAATCAGCCATGTGGGAGTCCAGCACTCTTAACTGCTATGTCACTAATCTGTTATAGGGCATGTGCACTCACCAGAGAGACAGTGGTGGGAGAGAAAGCAAGCGGCCAGGTCCAGGACTCAGACTACCATCCACCATTTGGGAGTCTAATGCCTTAGCCACCACGCCACATGCCGGCCCCAACTTTACGGACATTTTACTTAGAGATCAAAGCCATCTGAGGGACCAGCGGTTGGCGTAATGGCTATGTCACTGAACTTCCATGTAGTCGAGCACAGTTCAAGTCCTGGACCCAGTGGCTTAAACTCACGCCACCGCCACTGGGTCCAGGATCCCAAGAGGAGACTGGAGAAGGGATTGCAGTATGGCCATCCCCTCTGGAGATTGATTTATCGCTTTCTGTCTCTCTGTATCTGTCTCTGTCTCTCTGGCGAGCGCACATGCCCTGTAGCAAAAACCTCTCAAAAAAAAAAAAAAGAGGTTTTTGTCTTGGGATGCGTGTGCTCTCCAGTGAGACAGAGGCAGCAAGAGGGAAAGTAAGAAACCATCTCCCAGGAGTAATAACTGACACCCTCTGCCGGCCCTACTAAAACTTTTAAAAATAGAATTAATGGGGGCCAGCTGGTGGCATAGTGGTTAAGCTGCTGGATTCCCACGGAGCTGACCGCTGTTCAAGTCCTGGACCTGGTGGCTTGAAACTCACACTAGGTGTGTGTGCATGCATACCCAAAATTCTAAGAGAAGAGTGGAGGAGAAGGGGTTGCAGCATGGCCATCCCCCGGGTGATTTCGCGCTCTCTCCTCTCTAGGGAGCACAGGTGCCCTAGAGCAAAGTCTCTCAGCAGACACTAAGAGTGGAATGAGTGTGAGGAAGAACTGAGAGTGGGCTGGCCGAGTGGCCGGCGGCTCGCGCTGTCTGTTGGAAACTGGGACCCATCTGGCCAATCACGGCTCAAAACCTGGCCGGTGTGGCCCGAGGAACATGCCGGGTGCGTCGTGGGTGCCTGAAACCCCAAGAGAAGAATGGAGGAGAAAGGGAGAAGGGACTGAGGTGCGGCCACCCCCAGGCTGCTTTCTCACTTTCTCTGCTGAGCACGCGCACCCTGTAGCAAATTAAAGATAAATAAATAAATGGCCACAACTTCCTCTGCTAATACAAAAGCAAGCTTTTTTTTTTTGGGGGGGAGAGGTTTTTCACTGTAGGGCGCGTGCGCTCGCCAGACAGAGAGAGACATAGAGACAGAAAGCGAGAAATCACCCCCCCCAGGGGGGATGGTCACGCCGCAATCCCTTCTCCTCCATTCTCCTCTCGGGATCCTGGGCACGCACGCACACGTGCCCGGCGTGAGTTTAAGCCACCGGGTCCGGGACGCGAACCGCGGTCGACTACATGGGAGTCCAGCGACATAGCCATTAAGCTAACTGCTGGTTCCCAAAAGCAAGCATTTTTTCGTTCAACAATTCTTTTTTTTTTTTAATTCGCCAGAGAGTTTCATAGGGACACGATGCCAGTGTCTCCTACCATAAAAACATACAGGCATACATGCCTGCCAGAGAGTTCTCTCTCTCTCTCTCCATGGAAAGGGAAAAGTCCCTTTCATGGGAAGTGTTCACACTATACTCCCTCCTCTGTTTCTTCATCTTCTTAGCATTTGGGGTTTGCACAAGTCCCTGGCTTGTTTTCCAAGCTGCTGGGTCTGGGACGTGAACCATGTGGGCAGCCATGTTGGCTCCAGCTCTGTGCAACCACCAGGCCCTGGGCTGGCCCAGCGCTTTCTTCATTCTCAGCTGAGGTTTAAGCTCCGTTGATGGCACACCCCTCTGGCCCAGCCGCTCAGGAGGCTGAGGCAGAAGGACCACGTTTAGGAGCAACTCGGACAACAGAGCAGAACTCTGTCTCCAAAAATTGTTATTTTTTTTTAAAATTTAACTTTATTTATTTTAATTTGACCAGAGAGGGACAGAGCGAGAGTGAGAGAGAGAAAGCAAGTGAGAAAGCGAGCTGCCAGGTCCAGGACTCGAATTGCCATGTGGGAGTCCAGCACCTTTAACCATCACGCAACCCTCTGGTCCCTCAAAAAAGTATTTAAAATTTTAAAAAGAATATTTTATATCGACTATATGAAATTATTGTGTTTTTGCTACTGAGCACATGTGCTCCCTGGAGAGAGACAGAGAAAGAAAAAGAGGAGAAAGAGAGGGGGAAAGTGAGAAATCATCCCTCAGCGGGGAAGGCCATGCTGTAGTCCCTTCTCCTCCGGTCTCCTTTTGGGCGCGCGTGCACACACACACACACACACACACACACACACACGTGCCCACCATGATTTTCAAGCCACTAGGTCCAGGACTCAAACCACAAAGTTGGCCCTGTGGGGTCTAGCCACCTTAACCGCCACGCCACTTGGCTGGGCGTGGGTGCACGTGCCCCTGATCCCGAGAATGAAGGGACTGCAGCACGGCCAACGCTCCGGGGAATGATTTTTCACTTCCCTCTCTGCCTGTCTCCAGCGAGCCCACACGACCTATAACAAAACTGAAAACAGACAGTGCAAGGGGAGGTGTTCGTGTTTGTTTTCAAGGTAGGAGACACTGGCATCGTGTCCCTGTGAAACTGGAAGTGGGCCCTTTTGTACAAAGGGGGACCCTTTGGAGTTCCACTTAAGCGGAGCTTATTTCCTGCCTGGCTTGTTTTCTGAAAGCATCCCTCCCGATCAATTTTGCATTTGCTTCTTCAAGGTGCCCCAGAGGCACCACCGGCCGGACCAATTTTCATGTTAATTTTTCAGGTTGCTATTTCCCAGCCACACAGGTAACATCAATTTGGATTCCAGAATCTCTCGAGGCACAACACTGGATCTGAACATCTCACCTAGGGCCTCTGTATGTTCATTGTTCTCCACCACCTCCCTACAAAGACAAACATTCTTTACCTTTTCCCTCGACTTATGACCAGCATTTCAGTCCCCTTTCATAAGGTTGTGGTCCTTTGAGGGTTCTGACCTCTCCCCTCATATAGAAAACAAAGCTGGGGTGGGGGGCAGCAGGTGGTGTGAAGGTTAAGGTAGCTGGACCCTTCCTGCAATTGTGACATGGCTGTCTCCCTGGGAGGTGACTTCTGACTTCCCCTGTCGTGTTTGTCTTGTCTCCAGTAGCTAAAAAGAAAAAAGCTCGCAGAACCCGAAGCCTGACCTGTTACAGCCACAGTCACGTCCCTCCCCCCCCTCTCCAATGGCATCTAGGGATTTCTTATTCTTTCCTGCAAACCCAGCCACACATTTAAAAAGTTCTGGTTATATTTTTGCCATAATCTCCAGGGATTTGTGGCAAGAAAGTTTCAACACTGTGGACACCACCATTCTGCTGGAACCAGAAATCTTCCCCCCACTTTTTTTTTTTTTTTTTTGGAGAGGTTTTTCGCTACAGGGCGCGTGCGCTCGCCAAACAGACATAGAGAGACAGAGACAGAAAGCGAGAAATCACCCCCCAGGGGGGATGGTCACGCCTCAATCCCTTCTCCTCCATTCTCCTCTTGGGATCTTGGGCACGCACGCACACGCGCCTGGTGTGAGTTTTAAGCCACCGGGTCCAGGACGCGAACCACGGTCGACTACGTGGGAGTCCAGCAACATAGCCATTACGCTAACTGCTGGTTCCCCCCCACTCTTCACTGGCAAATTCCTGGACATCTTTGAGATCTCGGCTTAAAGTTTAAAGAGAGGTGGTCCCTAGCCTTCTTCACCGCCTTCTAACCTAGTTTTCCCTTTTATACAACCCATGGTACCTGTTTATTGCCTTAGCTCTTAACTTGTCATTTTATTTTCATACCAAGTGTTTGTTTAATGCCTGATACACCTCCAGATTGAAAACTACACAGACAAAAATCCAATCTGTTTAGTTCAATATATTTCACTCATAGGCCTGCTTACCGAAGACACCGATAAAGTTTGCTTGTGAAACAAATAATTTTCTAAATATGTAACAACGTAGTATTAAATGATTTTTTTCAGTTGCCAGAGGGCATGTATGCTCGCCAGAGGCAAGAGAGGGAGAGGGTGGAAGCGCCCTTAACGAGGCGTGTCACGAGGCCCCAATTCTCTGCACTCCATTTCTGCAGCCTTGGTGCTTTTCCAGCCACCGGGCTGGGAGTCAGGAGCGGCCAGCCATGTTGGATCTGGCTCCCTTAACTGCTGAGCCCCGGGGCCACGCGTGAAAGGATATCTTGACACCTGTTATCGCCTCCGTTCTCCAGGAGAAAGCGTTTTCAATGGGGGAAAAGAGGCTTCTAATAGCTGTTCCTTGACTCACCTCTGAAAGGCTATCTGCCTGCGCTAACCAGCTGTCTTTTCCGCTTCAGGATGGAGATCTCCTCCCACCAGTCTCACCTCCTGCAGCAGCTGAACGAGCAGCGCAGGCAAGACGTGTTCTGCGACTGCAGCATCCTGGTGGAAGGCAGGGTGTTCAAGGCGCACCGGAACGTGCTGTTCGCCAGCAGCGGCTACTTTAAGATGCTGCTGTCGCAGAGCTCCAAGGAGACCAGCCAGCCCACCACGGCCACGTTCCAGGCCTTCTCCCCTGACACCTTCACCGTCATCCTGGACTTCGTCTACTCGGGCAGGCTGTCCCTCACCGGCCAGAATGTCATAGAAGTCATGTCGGCCGCCAGCTTCCTTCAGATGACCGACGTCATCAGCGTGTGTAAGACTTTCATTAAGTCCTCCTTAGACATCAGCGAGAAAGAAAAAGACCGCTATTTCAGCCTGTCGGATAAAGGCGCCGACGCGAGCGGGGCAGAGCGAGCCTCCTTCTACGGTGCAAGCACGAGCAGAGGAAAGAGTCCATCCGGAAGACAAAGCACTTGAGACTGTCCCAGCCTTCCGAAGTGGCTCGTTTCAGGCCGAGCAGGCGAGAAGCTCGATCGCCCGAGCCTTCCAGCCTGGCGTCCCCGCCCGCCGAAATGGACCCCGCTGCTGGCTACCAGTGCGCTCAGGGGCCTGACGCCGCGCCCACAGGTTTCCCAGGTACCTCTGCCGCCCCGCGCTCCTGGGAGACTCGTGCTGGCCGTCCGAGGTGCTGTGGGCAAATGACCCAATGAGCTTTTTCTCCAAGTCGGATTTCCATAATGAAATGTACCTCATGAGTCATGGCGGTTTCAATTCAAAATACTATCAGATAAATTTAACTGACCGTCAAAATAGTAAGCGTATGGAGGGTCAAAGCCCATGATTTTCTGGGGGGCCAGCAGATGGCATAATAGTTACATCGCTGAACTCCCATGTAGTCGACCATGGTTCGAGTCCTGGACCTGGTGGTTCAAACACCGGGCGCGTGTGCATGTGTGCCCAAGATCCCGAGAGGAGAATGGAGGAGAAGGGATTGCGGCGTGGCCATCCCCCCTGGGGGTGATTTCTCACTTTCTGTCTCTCCGTCTCTTTCTGGTGAGCGCATGCACCCTATAGCAAAAGAAAAAAAAAAACTCTCAAAAAAAAAAAAAAAGATTTTGATTATGTATACAGTATTTTCATTTAGATCTTATTTTTTCTAAGTTTAGTTCTCTCTTTCATGAGCGTGAGGAACAGAGAGAGAGATGAGCACCCCCAGCGGCTCTCACACTGTAGCCCCACTTCCCGCCGGCCGGCTCACTGACAGGGCGGCGGGGATTGTGTGCACCCGGCGTGAGCAGCGCATTACCGCTGTGGCTGGCTGGCCCTGATCTTCATTTTAGGCAAATTCCAGACACACACAGAAGTAAAGAGAAAGGTAAAATTAACCTCCATGCCCCATACCTGGTCCCAGTAACTCGGCTCACGGCCCATCGCTTCACAGGGCACCCTCCCCCTTCACCCTCCCCTTCTCTGGTAAACCTCAGCATACCGTGCTTTATAAAATAGTCAGAATATGTCCCTAAAACAGGATCTGGAGCCAGGAGGTGGCACAGTGGTGCTGGATCCCACATGGTTGGCTGCGTGGTTTGAGTCTGAACTGGTGGCTTGAAAATCACCCTGGGAACATGTCCGTGTGCACCCAAGAGGAGAAGGGACTGTGGTGTGGCCATCCGTCGGGGGCTGATTTCTTTCTCTAGGGAGCACACACACCCTATTGCCAAAACAAAGCAAAACAAAAGTAGACTCTTGGGACCAGCAGATGGCATAATGATTACATCGCTAGACTCCCACATAGTCAACCACAGTTTGAGTCCCGGACCTGGCGGCTTCAAACACTGGATGCATGTGCACGCACATGCAAGATCCCAGGAGGAGAATGGAGAAAGGAATTGTGACATGGCCATCTCCCCGGGGGGTGATTTCTCACTTTCTGTCTCTCCAGTGGCAAAAATTTCTGAAATAGAAGAGTCTTAGAAAGAAATACTGTATACTCTTACACCTGATCGAACAGAGCCGTAATTCCGTTATATCAGTAAGTAGCCAGTCAGTATTCACACTTCTCTGATTGTCATACAGGTTCTTTAAAATAATGTGGTTATTTGTAGATAATATGTTTTAAAATAACAGGCAACCTGGGACCAGCAAGTGGCATGGTGGTTAAGTTGCTGGACTCCCACGTGGCTGACTGAAGTTCAAGTCCTGGACCTGGAGGCTTGCTTTCTCTCTTTCTCACTTTCTCTCTGGTGAGCACACATACCCTGTAGAAAATTGAAAATAATAATGATGATGATAATGATAAATAAAATTGAGTAATTCTTTTAAAAAATAATAATAGGCAACCCGATTGATTTTCTTACTAATCCCATATTTCTTTTTTTTTTCTTTTTTGAGAGGTTTTTGCTATAGTGCATCTGAGCTTGCCAGAAAGACAAAAAGAAACAGAGAGACAGAGAGACAGAAAGCGAGAAATCACCCCCAAGGGGATGGCCACGCCGCAATCCCTTCTCCTCCATTCTCCTCTTGGGATCTTGGGCACGCATGCACATGCACCTGGGGTGAGTTTAAGCCACCAGGTCCATGACTCGAACCGTGGTCGACTACATGGGAGTCCAGCAACATAGCCATTACACCAACTGCTGGTCCCAACAACATAGAATCTTAATAGTGCAGGGCTCAAGTGAAGAAAACATGTTCTGTTGTCTTAAAATGTGAGGAAGGGAACTAGCAGACGGTGTGATGATTACGTTGCTGGACTCCCACGTGGCTGAGGGTGCGTGCCCTATAGCAAAAACTTCTCCAAAAAAAAAGATTTTATGTTGTCTAAATGTAATTTCAAGGGCCCATCAGGTGGTGTGGTGGTTAAGACATTGGAGTATAATCCCACGTGGCTGACCATGTGGCTGACCACCGTTTGAGTCCTAGACTTGGTGGCTTGCTTTCTTACTTCTCTTTCTGTCTCTCTCTGATGAGTAAATGTGCCCTTTAGCAAGTTAGAAAAGAATAAATAAAAATTACAAATGTAATTTTAATAATGAATTGCTAAACTTAACTGTTCTTAAATTGATGACATTTGCCTCTAGTCACAACAAACATTTTGAATATGTGTGAGTTAAAAACAAAAAAATTAAGGGGCCAGCAGATGGCGTAATGGTTACGTCACTGGACTCCCACATAGCTGACCACAATTTGAGTCCTGGACCCTGCAGCTTAGAACTCCCACCGGCAATGTGTGTGTGCACCCAAGATCCTGAGAGGAGGATGGAGAAGGGATTGCTGCATGGCCATCTCCCCTGAGCGGTGATTTCTCGCTTTCTGTCTCTCTGGTGAGCACACACTCCCTATAGCAAAAATCTCTCAAAATAAAAAACAAAAACAAAAAAATTAGAATCCTTGAAATTTGGGGGTCAGTGGGTTATGTGATGGTTAAGACGCTGGATTCCCACATGACTGTCTGCAGTTCAAATCCTAGACCTGGTGGCTCAAAAATCACTGGGTAGGGAACCAGCAGTTAGCATAATGGCTATGTCGCTGAACTCCCACGCGGTCGACCACAGTTCGCATCCCGGACCCGGTGGCTTAAAACTCACGCCAGGCGCGTGTCCGTGCATGCCCAAGTTCCCAAGAGGAGAATAGAGGAGAAGGGATTGCGCCATGACCATCCCCCCTGGGGGGTGATTTCTCGCTTTCTGTCTCTCTGTCTCTCTCTGTCTGTCTGGGGAGCGCACACGCCCCATAGCAAAAAAACCCTCCCAAAAAAAAAAAAAAAATCACTGGGTATTGGGGCTGGCAAGTGGTGTGGTGGATAAAGGTGTTGGGTTTTCACATGGCTATTCACGGTTCGAGTCCTGGACCTAGCAGCCCGCTTTCTCTCTCTCTTTCTGGTCAAATTAAAAAATAATAATAACGAGACCAGCATATGGCATAATAGCTACGTTGCTGAACTCCCATGTAGTTGACTGCAGTTCAAGTCCCAAATCCAGTGGCTTAAACTCAGGCCGGGCGTGTGTGTGTGCAAGCCCAGATCCCGAGAGGAAAAGGTATTGTGGCATGGCCATCCCCCCGGGGGGTGATTTCTTGCTTTCTGTCTCTCTTTCTGGCGAGCACATGCATCCTATAGCAAAAATCTCTCCAAAAAGAAAATAAATATAACAAATGGCATTAAATAAATAATTTATCTTTTTTAAAAGCAGTCACTGGGTGCGTGTGTGTGCATGCCCAAAATCCTGAGGAGAATGGAGAAGAAGGGAATACAGTGTAAACATCCCCTTGGGATGCGATTTCTCACTTTTTCTCTCACTATCTGTCTCTCTGGCAAGCGCACATGCTCTATGGCAAAAATCTAAAAAAAAAAAAAAAAAAAAACCTTGAATTTTTTCATTTTTTTAAAAAAAAGTATTGGGACCAGCAGGTGGTATAGTGGTTACATCACTGGACTCCCACATGGTTCACCGTGGTTCAAGTCTCAAACCTGGAGGCATAAACTCACACCAGGCTCAAGTGTGTGCACGCTCAAGATCCCGAAAGGAGACTGGAGGAGAAAGGATTGCAGTGTGGCCATCTCCCCCGAGGACTGATTTCTTGCTTTCTGTCTTTCTGTCTCTCCAGTGAGTGCAAGTACATATAGCAAAAAAGCTTTCTAAAAACACTATATGTGTATGTATATATATATAATACAAATTGAATAAATATCTTTTTATTTTAAGAATTATTTAATTTTGTTTAGTTTTAATTTGAGAGGAGAAAGATAGAGGGAGAGAGAGAAAGGG
>NW_006160087.1:2441979-2444699 GCF_000334495.1 Tupaia belangeri chinensis | reverse complement strand
TTCTTAACCACCACACCACCTGCCAGCCCAAAAGAATTTTTTTTTTTCCAATAAAAAATTCTTTTTCTTTTTTTGAGAGTTTTTTTTTTTTTTCTTTTTTTTTTTTGGCTATAGGGCATGTGCACTTGCCAGAAAGACAGAGAGAGACAGAGAGACAGAAAGCAAGAAATCACCCCCTGGGGAAATGGCAACTCCGCAATCCCTTCTCTTCCATCCTCCTCTTGGGATCTTGGGCATGCACGCACACGCGCCCGGCATGAGTTTAAGCCACCAGGGCCAGGACTTGAACCGCGGCTGACTATATGGGAGCCCAGTGACATAGCCATTACACTAACTGCTGGTCCCCAGTAAATAATGATTTAAAAAATAAAATAAAAAGCACTGGACCAGCAAATGGCATAGAAGTTAAAGTGCTAGATTCCATATGGCCAACTGCATAAGCTGAGTCCTAGACCCAGCGGCTTGAAAATCATACTGGGTAAGTTTGTGTGCATGGCCAAAATTCTGAGAGAAGAATGGGGGAGAAGGGATTATGGTTTGGCCATCCTCCCTAAGGGAGGGTTCTACTTTTCTCTCTCTCTAATCTGTCTACAGCAAGCATATGAGCCCTGTAGCACATTTAAAATTAATAATAAAAATAAAGTACAGGGCCAGCAGGTAGTGTGGTGGTTAAGGCTCTGGACTCCCACGTAGTCAACCATGGTTCGAGTCTGGGCCCTGCAGCTTGAAGATCACACTAGACATATGTTCATGGTGTCCAAAGTCCCACCGAGAGTGAAGGAGAGGGACTGCAGTGTGACCATCCCCAAGGGAGCGGTTTTTCACTTCCCCTCTCTCTGTCTCTCTCCAATAAACTCACGAAACTTTAAAAACTTAATTAAAAAAAAAATAGTACAAGTGTATAAAAAGTAAGGCAATGGAATTAAAACAAGGTAACTAAAAGCTTAAATATAAAATACTTTTACTTTGAATTATGGCAATAGTTTGTTTTTTAAAATTTTTATTTTTATTTATTTATCTTATTTGTTGTGATTTGGGGGCCACAGTCAGCCATGTGGGGGTCCAGTGTTTTAACCATGCCACCTGCTCGCCCACGTCTACAGTTTTAAAATCCATTATTATTTTTTTAAGTCCGAATGGCTCTGCTGTCTTATATAAGAAGGTAAAGGTGCATGGTGGTCTAAATTTACCACAAGGGACCAGCAGTTGGCGTAATGGCTATGTCGCTGGACTTCCACGTAGTTGACCACGGTTCCAGTCTCGGACCCGGTGGCTTAAACTCACGCCGGGCACGTGTGCGTGCGTGCCCAAGATCCCGAGAGGAGAACGGAGGAAAAGGGATTGCAGCGTGGCCATCCCCCCTGGGGGGTGATTTCTCGCTTTCTGTCTCTGTCTCTCTCTTTCTGGTGAGCACACGCGCCCTATAGTGAAAACGTCTCCAAAAAAATAAATAATAAATAAATGTTCCGCGAACTCTGGAAATGCCAGGTGCTGAGTTAGCACTCTGTACTGGGGTACACTGGCCTCTAGTCTCTTCCTCTTCTCCCCTGTCCGTGATGAGACTCCTCAGCCACTTGGGAAGCTGTTTGACATTGGGATTGTCATCGCGAACTTCCCGCGGCTTAACTGAACTGTCTCCTGACAGACGATCTGCCCAGGATGCGGTTCAAGTGCCCGTACTGCACGCACGTGGTGAAGCGGAAGGCAGACCTCAAGCGCCACCTTCGCTGTCACACAGGAGAAAGGCCCTACCCATGCCAAGCCTGTGGGAAAAGATTTAGCAGGCTCGATCATCTGAGCAGCCATTTTCGAACAGTATGTATTGTCTTTTCTTCATTTGACTTTTTAAAATTTTTTATTTATTATTACTTTTTAATTTGACCAGAGACAGAGAGCGAGAAAGAGGGAAAGTGAGAAAGCAAGCTTCCTAGTCCAGGACTTGAACCGCCGTCAGCTATGTGGGATTCCAGTGCCTTAACCAACATGCCACTCGCCGACCCCTTCATTTGACTTCTTTTTTTTTTTTTTTTTCAGATAGTTTCTCCTGTATCTTTGAATCTTTGTTTCTAGTTTCCCGTGTCACATCACACTTTGATTACATAAACTTACGCTTTTCTTTTATTAACATATCTTTTACTGTTTTGTTTTTTTTTTTGAAATTTTTTTTTATACATTTTTTTCTTTATTTACATTCATTCACTGTACATCATTATAGCATACAAAATGAGATTTTTCCATTGAGAATACACTGTATATTGGCTCAATCAAGCACATCAACATATGTGTTATTGTCAACAAATCATTTTCCATTTCTTGTTTTCTGTATATTTTGCCTTTTTTCCCATCCTTGATTCCCTATCTCACCCTCTGCCATCTCCCACCCTCCTCCCACACTGTGTCTGGTATCTATTGTTGCTTTCTATGCCTCCCCCATTTTATTGTTTCACTAAATATCTTAATAAATCTAAATATTTTCAATAGCAAGCACAGCTGATATGTACATATCCATGAACACAAGACTGACTTTAGGCATAAACCTCAGTGAATAGAATGAACATACTGTAAAGTAGCACCTAACTAGGGCTATATAGCTTAACTGCAGTCATCAAATAGGTATTTCTAATGCCTTTTTTTTTCTTCTGAAAATTTTTTTTTTATTAATTTACATTCATTCCCTGAGCATCATCACAACATTCTAAATGTGATTTCCCATCTAGAAT
>NW_006160087.1:2426314-2440629 GCF_000334495.1 Tupaia belangeri chinensis | reverse complement strand
GGAGAGGTATTTTCCTGCTTCTCCATATTTCTTGTGGTCCTGCAGCGATTTCTAGTCATCTGGTGGATGGTCGGTTTCTTCCCAAACACGCGAGTTTTGGATGCTGGAGGCCCAGTTATCAGTGGGACATCTTCCTTTCTCCCCACATGGCTAGATCACAGGCGCCATGCATTTGACTTCTTAAGAAATTTGTGCATTTGGGGCCAACAGGTGGCATGGTGGTTGGGGTCCTGGACTCACATGTGGCCTACCATGTACGGTTCAAGTCCCAGGCCTGGCACTTCTTCTCTCACTTTCCCTTTTTCTCTCTCTCTTTGTCTTTCTCTGGTCAAATTAAAAATAATAATAATATCAACAAATGGAATTAAGTAAATAATTCTTTTTTTTTTTTTGAGAGGTTTTTGCTATAGGGCGCGTGCACTCACCAGACAGACAGAGAGAGACAGAGAGACAGAAAGTGAGAAATCACCCCCCAGGGGGGATGGCCACACCGCAATCCCTTCTCTTCCATTCTCCTCTCGGGATCTTGCGCACGCACGCACACGCGCCCGGCGTGAGTTTAAGCCACCGGGTACGGAACTCGAACCACAGTCGACTGACTACGTGGAAGTCCAGTGACATAGCCATTACGCTAACTGCTGGTCCCAATAAATAATTCTTAAGAAAAAAAGGAAATATCTGCACTTATCTAGTTTATTGAGAGAAGTCTTTTCACACAACTCTGCTGTATTAAACTTCTTTCAAGTTAATGTTTTTGCTCTGCACACTAATGCATAATTTAATATAGACATCATACTGATTTTTACTCTCCTTTCAGGGCTCAAAGTAGGGTTCATTTCCCCCTTTTTTAAAATACCACAGGGTATGTGCTGGCCTAAGAGAGAGCGTCCCCCACAAGCCAGTCTGCGGTCCCTTCTCTCCACCCTCCACCTGGGCAGGATCCTAGGCACAGGCGCAGTTTTAAGCCCTTGGGGCTCAGATCCACGCTGCAGTCTGCCCGTGGGATCCGGCTCTCTCCACAGCATTTAACCACTGCACCGCAGGGCCGGCCCTGACAGGCTTTTGATACTAAATAGCTTTATCTAAATTGCTTTATATCATATGAATAGCTTTATATTCCCTTTCCTTTTCTTTTTTTTCCTCCCAGATTTTTGCCATAGGGCATGTATGCTGTCCAGTGAGAGAGAGAGAAAGAAAAAGAATTCACCCTCCAGACGAGATGGCCATGCCACAGTCCCTCCTCCTCCTCTCAGGATTGTGGGTACCCACGCACGTGCACCCAGCGTGTTTCTCAATCCACCCATGCTGGAACTTGAACCACGCAACTGGCCGTGTGGGACCCTGCCTCCTTACCCTCCACGCAACCTGCTGGCCACTTACTATTAATAGTTCTGACTGTCACACTGAAAGCGGGGTTAAAATCTTCTAAATTACTTGTTCCAAGGTGCATAGTTAATAAATAACAAAAACAGAAAATGACAAAACCAAGACTAGAACCCGAGCTCACCAATTCTACCAGATCTTTTATTCGTAACAATGGCAAGTAGTGACAAGTAGGTGGCATGGTGATTAAGGTGCTGGATATTCCCACACGCCTAACCATAGTTCAAGTCCTGGACCTGATGGCTTGCTTCCTCACTTTCCCTCTCTCTCTCTCTCTCTATTTGTGTCTCTCTAGTTGAATTAAAATAAATGAATGAATAAATATAATTAAATAATTCTCTTTTTAAAAAAGAATGGTAGGACCAGCAGTTGGCACAATCGCTACGTCGCTGGACTACCATCTAGTTGACTGCGGTTCAAGTCCTGTACCCGGTGGCTTAAACTCACACCAGGCGCCTGTGCGTGCGTGCCCAAGATCCTGAGAGGAGAATGGAGGAGAAGGGATTGCGGCGTGGCCATCCCCCCCGGGGGGGGGTGATTTCTCGTTTTCTGTCTCTCTGTCTCTGTCTTTCTGGCGAGTGCACGCGCCCTATAACAAAAATACCACCCCCCCCCCAAAAATAGAATGGCAAGTAGTCCTTCTTTCAAAAAATATTGATAAACTTAAATCTGGGACAATTTTTTTTTTCTTTTTGAAATAACAAGAAATTAATACTCACATAAAATAAGAGAGGTTTATTTTCCTCCTAAACTAAGATATGTGAAGTCCAGGCCAGCATGTGGCACGGTGGTTAAGGTGCCTGGACCCTCGTGGCAGACTGTGCAGTTTGAGACCCAGATCCGAGGGCTTGAAAACGGATGGGGAGGGCGCAGAGGGGCTTTCTCGCTCTCACTCGCTCTTGCTCTCTGCCTCTCAGGCAAGTTCACATGCCCTATAGCAAACTTTCAAAAAAAGAAAAAGGGTATGCATAAATCCTTAGCACGGTACATGACAGAGTATTTGCAGTTGGGTCAGTAGGTGGCGCGGTGGTTAAGGCTCTGGACTCCTACACGGTCGACCAGGGTTTGAGTCCTGAACCTGGCTGCTTGCTTTCTCACTTTCTCTGTCCCTCTCTCTCTAGTGAGCACATGTGCCCTACAACAAATTAAAAAACAATAATAATAGGGGCCAGCAAGTGGCATGGTAGTTCAGGCACTGGACACCCACATGGGCTGCTTCAGTTCTAGTCCTGGGCCTGTCAGCTTCCTTTCTCATACTCTCTCTCTCTCTCTGGGTCTATAGTATATTTAAAAAATAAAACAAAATTTTAAAAAATTAAATAGTTTTTTAAGAAAAAAATAAGTATTTGCAATTATTATTTTCCTGGAAAGGTTTCCCTTTTTTTACCCCAGATATCAAAATACTGTTGGATTGGGACCAGCAGTTAGTGTAATGGCTATGTCACTGGACTCCCATGTAGTTGACCATGGTTCGAGTCCCGGACCCGGTGGCTTAAACTCACGCCGGGCGCATGTGCGCGTGTGCCCAAGATCCCGAGAGGAGAATGGAGGAAAAGGGATTGCGGTGTGGCCATCCCCCCTGGGGGGTGATTTCTCGCTTTCTATCTCTCTGTCTGTCTCTGTCTGTCTGGCGAGCGCACGCGCCCTATAGCAAAAACCTCTCCAAAAAAAAATACTGTTGGATTAAGGAATACGTAAAATTACTAAGTGTGTAACTTTTTAAAGATGTTGTCATAGGGCATGTGCACTTGCCAGAGAGACAGAAAGAGAGAAAGTGAGAAATCACCCCTCCCCAGTGGCAATGACCATGCCTCAGTCCCTTTTCCTCCATTCTCCTCTCAGGATTTGGGGCACGCACACACGTGTACCCAGCGTGAGTTTTAAGCTGCCTGGTCCGGGACTCGAACAGCAGTCAACTATGTGGGAATCCACAGCTTTAACTGCCACGCCACCTACTGGCCCCAAGAATGTAGAACTAACAATAAAAACAGGGGGCCAGCAGGTGGTGCGGCGATTAAGGACTGACTCCTGAGTGGTGTGCTACTCGGTTCCAGCCCAGACCCAGTGGTTGAAAATCACGCTGGATGTACGTGCGTGTGCACGTGCCTGAAATCCCAAGAGGAGACTGGAGGAGAAGGGGTTGTGGCGTGTCCATCCTCCCTGGGGGGTGATTTCTCACTTTCTGTCTCTGTGTCTCTCTCCATTTTTCTTGCACTCTATAGCAAAACTAAAAACAACAACGAAATCATAGCTATTATTTAGAGAAAGCTGATGTCTAATGTTTATCGTGGAACCCCATGATCCTTTTCTAGTAATTGGGTGTTACTTGGCGTTTAATGCATGGCTTTGAACATCTTACGTTTATGAACTGGTATCTAAAACATCGAACTGTTCTGCTTTTGAAAAGCACTGTTTTTATCATTATTTAAATCTCCACGCAGATTCACCAGGCATGCAAACTGATCTGCAGAAAGTGCAAACGCCACGTGACTGACCTCACCGGGCAGGTGGTGCAGGAGGGGACCCGGCGCTACCGGCTGTGCAATGAGTGCCTCGCCGAGGTCGGCCTCGACAGCCTCCCTGGGGGCCTGGAGGCCGAGCAGCATCTCGTGTCCCCGGCAGATGGAGAGAAGGGTTCCAGGTGGCCCTTGAGCGAGGATGAGAACAGATCGTATGTGGAGATCGTCGAGGACGGGTCTGCTGACCTGGTCATACAACAGGTGGATGACAGTGAAGAAGAAGAGAAGGAGATAAAGCCCAACATTAGGTAGCTCTCTGCGAGCCCGACAGGCACGCCCGCGATGTCGCTGGCCTCCTCTCTCTCCCTGGGCAGGGTCTGGTTAACAGTTTCCGTTCTGACTCCAAGAACTGGCCTGGTGTAACTTGCATGCTTTCTTCACAGGCCGTAAAACCCATTTTGAACTTTGCTGCCCTAAATACATTGCTGCACTGAAAAGAAAGACCTAGCTTGCATCGGCGTGATGGATGAAGTTACACTTACTTTCATTACACAGAACCTACTTCTTTTCATATTGGACGAGCTACTTAGCAGACTTTTTCAAAGAAAATATTTTAAATAAATGTGCCACAACCAAACTTGATGTAAAACAATTTCAAGGTGTTTCAAAACACATGTACAAAGAAAACAAAAAAGGATAAAATAAAAAATGAACCAAAACCCCCCACATACACTATGAATATTGAATTTTACAGGGAACAGTGAAGATGACATTTAAGGGTTTGACAAGCCACTTGACTGAATTAATCATTTTTAAATTATTTATTTAATTCCATGTGTTATTATTATTATTATTTTTAAAATTTGAACAGAGGGAGACAGAAAGGGAGAGGGAGAAAGCAAGGCACCAGGTCCAGGACTTGAACGACGGTCAGCCATGTGGGAATCCAGCACCCTTAACCACCACGCCACCTGCCAGCCCCACTGAGTTAATAATTTTGAGATCTGAAACAACCTGTCATTATTCTGATATCCTAAATATTTTAGGATAACGTCGGGAGTCTAATCTAAAATGTTTGAAATTAATCATATTTGACTTTTTTATCAATGAATTAAAAATGTATGGGGGCCAGCAGGTGGTGTGGTGGTTAAGCATTAGACTCCCACACAGCTGACCACAGTTTGAGTCCCAGTCCCAGCTTGAAAATAATGCTAGGCAGATGTGTATGTGTGCCCAAAATCCCAAGAGGAGAATGGAGGGGTTATTTCTCACTTTTCCTCTCTCCCTCCCTCTGTCTGTCTCTGGTGGGTGCACATACCCCATATCAAAAACCTAAAACACCGTGGGACCAGCAGTTAGCGTAATGGCTATGTCGCTGGACTCCCACGTAGTTGATTGCAGTTCGCGTCCTGGACCCGGTGGCTTAAACTCATGCCAGGTGCGTGTGCGTGCCCAAGATCCCGAGAGGAGAATGGAGGAGAAGGGATTGCGGCGTGGCCACCCCCCCTGGGGGGTGATTTCTCTCTTTCTGTCTCTCTGTCTCTCTCTGTCTGTCTGACGAGCGCATGCGCCCTATAGCAAAAACCTCTCAAAAAAAAAAGAAAAAACAAAAAACCTAAAAGACCGTAATGGCTATGTCGCTGGACTCCCACATAGTTGACCGTGGTTCAAGTCCCAGACTCGGTGGAAGGGATTGCGGTGTGGCCATCCCCCTGGGGGGTGATTTCTCTCTTTCTGTCTCTCTGTTTTTCTGGCAAGCACACGCGCCCTATAGCAGAAACCTCTCAAAAACTCAAAACAAAAACAAAAACAAAAAACCTAAAAGAGAAAAAAAAAAGTTGGGACCAGCAAATGGCGTAACGGTTACATTGCTGGACTCCCATGTAGTCAACCATGGTTCGAGTACCAAACGTGGCAGCTTAAAACTCACCCGGGGCACATGTGTGCATGCCCAAAATCCCAGGAGAAGAATGGAGGAGAAGGGACCCCTCTGGGGAGTGATTTTTTGCTTTCTGTCTTTCTCTCTCGCCACCCCTCAGGGGATGGCCATGCCGCAATCCCTTCTCCTCCATTCTCCTCTTAGGATCTTGGTCGTGCATGCACACGCACCCGGTGTGAGTTTAAGCCACCGAGTCTGGGACTTGAACCGTGGTCAACTACTTGGAAGTCTAGCGACATAGCCATTATGCCAACTGCTGGTCCCCAATATATATATATATATTTTTTTGCCACCCCTCAGGGGATGGCCATGCCGCAATCCCTTCTCCTCCATTCTCCTCTTAGGATCTTGGTCGTGCATGCACACGCACCCGGTGTGAGTTTAAGCCACCGAGTCTGGGACTTGAACCGTGGTCAACTACTTGGAAGTCTAGCGACATAGCCATTATGCCAACTGCTGGTCCCCAATATATATATATATATTTTTTTCCCAGTATGCGTATGCTCATCAAAGAGACAGAGACAGAGATAGAGAAGGAAAGTGACAAAGCAGCCCTGAGGGCGTAACCATATTGCAATCCCTTCCCCATTCTCATCTCAGGATTTGGGGCACACACACACATGCACCCTGGCATGTTTTTCAAGCTGCCAAATCCAGGACTTGAACCCTGTAGTCAGCTATGTGGAATCCAGCCGCCTTAACTGCCATGCCACCTGCTGGCCTGATACGATATTTTCAAAACAAACTTTTCTCCTGGGATACAAAGTTTAAACTTCTTCTTTATAGAAATTTTGAAACATACCAAAACTACAGCACAATTGGAGAAGTGTTATTTTAGTTCTGAAGTAAAATCTAAATATTAAAAGTAAAGACCCAAACATAAAGAGCCTAGTATTAGATTACATTTTGCAATGCCACGACACACCTCAAGGTGGTACTTTTTGTGTTATTGTTTATGGGCGAAGATGGTTCATTTCCCTTTTTTTTTTTTGGAGAGGTTTTTGCTATAGGGCGCGTGCGCTCGCCAGACAGAGAGAGAGAGAGATAGAAAGTGAGAAATCACCCCACAGGGGGGATGGCCACGCCGCAGTCCCCTCTCCATTCTCTTCTAGGGATCCTGGTTGCACACGCACACGCGCCCGGCGTGTTTTAAGCCACCGGGTCAGGGACGCGAACCACGGTCGACTACATGGGAGTCCAGCGACATAGCCATTATGCTAACTGCTGGTCCCTTTTTTTTTTTTTTGAAGATGGTTTATTTCTTTAAAAAAGTATTTAAATAGATAACCACTTTGTTTCATGTTACTTAATTCTGAGGCTTTTCCAAGATGGCCCGAGGGCAGATTTCCAGTAGCACCGGGGCTGGCCGCTATGCCTGAGTTCGCGGCCCCCCAGCGAGACTACGAGGGACCTGTTGGACTCCGAGCTGCCTCCGAGTGACGGGGAGGAACACTCGTCCTCTCTTGTCACCAGGGTGACACTAACACGTTTTACTGTCAGACCTGAGTTTCAGTTGTCGGGGCCACTAGGGACAGTGGCATCTGTGAGCGTCATCCCCAGAAACGCGCCACGCCGGCTGTGCCCTCAGCTCCTCCACGCCGTGATCCCCGCACGCAGACCTGGCATGCACACACCAACGTCAGCAAAGGCCCGCACCCCTGCCCCAGCCGCTCAGAAATACTGCCTTCTCCTAATTGTTATTACGAGTCAGACAAGTCCCACAAAACCGCTCTCAAGCTCGCCAAACGTTTTAGCACCATAAAAGAACATTTAAGACATGGGTGTAAGTTATCAATAATGATTCTCGTTGAAATGTTAGACTTCTCTGAGACTTTTGAGACCAGTTCTTTACTAGAGCGAAACTCTCTACTGACAATTTCTTTCTTTTTCTTTTTGGATAGGTTTTTTTTGCTATAGGGCGTGTGTGCTCACCAGAAAGACAGAGAGACAGAAAGCAAGAAATCACCCCCCGGGGGGGATAACCACGCTGCAATCCCTTCTCCTCCATTCTCCTCTCGGGATCTTGGGCATGCATGCAAACAAACCTGGCATGAGTTTAAGTCACCGGGTCCGGGACTCGAAATGCGGTCGACTACATGGGAGTCCAGCGACATAGTCGTTACACCATCTGCTGGTCCTTCTACTGACAATTTCTGAGAGAATTAAATTCTTCGGCTTTTAAGTGCCAGAAAGTGTTACATGGGGCTTTAATCTGTTTAAATAAGGGTAGAGGCCAGTAGGTGGCATAGTGGTTGAGGCGTTGGACTGCCACGTGGTTGACCATGGTTCAAGCCCTGGACCTGGCATCTTGAAACTCATGCTGAGGGACCAGCAGTTAGCATAATAGCTATGTTGCGGGACTCCCATGTATTCGCCTGTGGTTTGAGTCCTGGACCTGGTGGCTTAAACTCACTCATGCTGGGTGTGTGTGCGTGCCCAAGATCCCGAGATGAGAATGGACGAGAAGGGATTGCTGAGTGGCCATCCCCCGGGGGATGATTTCTCGCTTTCTGTCTCTCTCTGTCTTCCTGGCAAGTGCACACGCTCTATAGCAAAATATATCAAAATTAAAAATAAATTTGCCTGAGGGTATGTGCACTTGCTGGAGAGGGGTAGGGGTAGTGAGAAAGCACTGGGAGTGCTCATGCCAAATCCCTTCTCCATCCCCCTCCTTTCGGGCTTGTGAGTGTGTGCACACAGGCCTGCTGTGACTCTCAAGCCGCCGTATGCAGGACTTAAACCATGAGGCCAGCCCTGTGGGATCCACCACGCCACAGCTGAGCGTAAACGCAGTTTGTTTTTAATCTAAGAAACTTCAAATGAATTGTTCCATAGAAAAATCCAAGGGGGTTTTAAGGGGTAAAGGCCCAGATCAGAGCTGCTCTGGGTAAAACCCTCCTTGTGCTCCCTCAGCCCCAACCCTTGCAGAGCGCGGGGGCCCAACACTGAAAACCACAGAGCAGGGTGAGTCCTCGAACTGCCCTGGCACCGTGGTCTCCCTTGTCTCTCCCAGTTCCCACTGTGCTCCTAGGGAGAGAACCACGGGTCCGGAGGGAAGCCAACCATATCCTTAGCATAGAAGTCCCTTCGGTAGCTACTAGGCCTTAAGGCTTTTTTTCTGGGACCAGCAGGTGGCGTGATGGTTACATAGCTGGACTCCCACATGGCCAGCGGTGGTATGAGTCCTGGACCTGGCACCTTGAAACTCTGGAAGCAAGTGCATGCACGCCCAAAATCCCGAGAGGAGAATGGAGAAGGGATTGTGGCATGGCCATCCCCCGGGGGTGGTGGTGGTGGGGGTGGTGATTTCTCCCTCTGTCTCTCTGGTGAGCACACGTGCCCTGTAACAAAAATCTCTCTAAGAAAAAGAACAGATTTCTCAATATATTTATGAGTAAAGCAATCAAATAAACATGGTTACTACTTTTCATGTGGCCCTGTTATTCCTTAACAGATGAAAGTTTGGCGTTTCATTTATTTATAAGCTCAGAGCTCAATTTATTAAAGTTCTTTTGCCAAGTCATGCTAAGATATATGGAAATTTCACTCCTATTGTTTTTTAAAAACTATTTTTGAGTCCTAAAACTTGCTAGTATGAAAAAAAAATTACTAAAAGCAGGACAGTATAAGAGGCGTTTAAATGGGAAGAGTGAAAATAATAGGTGTCACTCACAGGGTCAAACTTTGGACTACACATGGCAAGTTCTGCTATTTTATGTTAGAGTGTCTCAGGATCACCATCTACCATTTATATAGCAATTCACACTTGCGAAGTGCTCACTCATTTTTCTGTTATTCTTTACATACGTATGAAGCAGGACAGTTACCTTACATAAAAGGTAAAGTAATTGAGGCCCAGAACAGTAAAGAAACCTTCCTAAGACAGCTCAGTGAGACAGCGGCAAAAACAGAGTTAGAATGACCAGGTTTTCTAAATCCCAGAACGTCTGTTTAATTCACCGAGGTGTATTGTATGTCACTATTTTTTTTTTTTTTTGAGAGGTTTTTGCTATAGGGCGCGTGCGCTCACCAGACAGACAGAGACATAGTGACAGAAAACAAGAACACCCCCCCCAGAGGGGATGGCCACGTTGCAATCCCTTCTCCTCCATTCTCCTCTCGGGATCTTGGGCACACATGCACACGCGCCTGGCGTGAGTTCTAAGCCACCGGGTCTGGGATGCGAACCGCGGTCAACTACATGGGAGTCCAGTGACATAGCCATTACACTAACTGCTGGTCCCCAATATAGCACTTTATTTTCTAAGATGATTTTCTACAAGTCACAGCCGACTGTTTAAAGCTCATGCCGTATGTGACAATGTTCTCTATAGAATACATGTTACATGAAGGGTGCGACTACAGTTACAAGACTGTTACTGGTACAGTTACAGTCATCATAGCAATGGCAGTAAGAAATTAGCTGTTTATGTAAAATACAACGAATATTTTATTTTGATAAAGAAACTTTTTAAAAAAAGGATTTAATTGTATTTCTTATTATTATAAATTTGCTACAGGGCACATGTGCTTACCAGAGAGAGGGAGAGAGAAGGAAACCGAGAAAGCAAGCCACCAGGTCCGGGACTCAAACTGTGGTCCACTATGTGGGAGTTCCAACACCTTAACCACCACGCCACTTGCTGGTCCTGATAACAGGAGCTTCTTAACCATTCGGGCTAATACAACCAGGAAATAGATCAGGAAAAAGAAATCCACTGTCCAGAACTATGAATTATGAGCAAAAATTTTTGATATGTAAATGTGGAAAAATGTAAAAATAAATGATTTTTTTTAAAGAAAAAAAAAACCCACAGAGGATCTATTATATAAACTTCATTTTCTTTTCTTTTTAGAATTACTTATTGAATTTTATTTATTTATTTATTTATTTATTTATTTTAATTTGACCAGAGAGAGAGAGATAGGAAGAGACAGTGAGAGAAAGTGAGAAAGCAAGCCACCAGGTCCAGGACTTGAATTGTGGTCAGTCAACCATGTGGGAGTGTCCAGCTTCTTAACCATCACGCCACCTGTTGGTCCCATAAACTTCATTTTCAAATATACCCTCCTTCTTGCTACAGAACTGTATTAATGACACCAAAAAAGTCAAATATTTAAATTTTTTTTGTACTTTAAAATTTTTTAATTTACTTTTTTCTATTTTATTTTATAATTTCTTATTTACATTTAATTGCACATCTTTGTGGAGTACGATATAGATCCTCAAAGCAAGCACATGGCGTGCAATAGTCAAACCAAGAATAATGCTGCAGGGCTGGCAGCTGGCATGGTGGTGAAGGCACTGGACTCTCACATGACTGACCATGGTTCAAGTCCCAGACCTGGAAGCTTGCTTTTTCTCACTCTCTGGTAAAATTGAAGAATAATAATAAATAAATGAAGATAAATATTTTTTTAATAAAGAATAATGCCATATTGAGCATTTTCAACAAAAGAACGCCACATTGATGTGGAGTATTAAGCTCTACTAGTTTTTCTTCCTTTATTCCTTCCTTCTTTCTTCCCTCCCTCCCTCCTTTCATTATTTTTAATTTATTAAATTGGCAATGTGTGTTCTTTTTGTTTTTAAGGTTTTTGCCATAGGGCACATGCACTCGCCAGAGAGACACTGAGAGAAATGGGTCATCCCCGGGGGATGACCGAGTCACAGTCCCTTCTCCATTCTCCTCTCAGGAGTTTAGGCACACACACTAGCCCAGCATGAGTTTCAAGCCGCCAGGTCCAGGACTCTGTGGTCGGCCAGCTAGGAGTCCAGCATTAGACCTTAGCCACGGTGCCACCTGCTGGCTCCAGCAATGCCTGGTCCTTTCACGCAGCCGGGGTGTGCCATTCCTCAGCCCACCTGTCCTGCCTGCGTCCCTGTGTCTGTTAAACATTTTCTCCTGAGCTCCTCCTATGCCCTGTCCTGCTAAGTATAATAAAAAATCACACAGTGAGAGAAACAAAGGGACTCTATAAAGTAAATATATATATATATACACACACACACACACACATATACATACATACTTTTTTACTTTTTAAAATTTGCTATAGGGTGCATGTGCTCTCCAAGGAAAGAGACCAAAAGAGGGGAAGTGAGAAGCCACCCCCAGGAGGGACGGCCACACTGCAATCCCATCTCTTCTCCTCTTGGGATTTTGGGCGCGCGCACACACACACACACACACACACACACACACACACCTGGTGTGTTTTTCAAGCCACCTACTCCGAGACTCAAACCATCAGTCAGCCATGTGAAATCCAGCCGTCTTAACTACCGTGCACCAAGTGGCCCAGTAAAGACTTTTGACAAATTGGAAACCTAAAAGCAAAAGTCTTTGTTGCTTTACCTCAAGTATCACCATAAAAAGTATTGCAAATAAAACACGAATCTTTAATAAAGTACCATTCTCATTCCTACTTTTTTTTTTTTTTTTTGGCTGTAGGGTGTGTGCACTCACCAGAGAGACAGACAGTGAGGAAAGGTGAGAGACCACCCCTGTGGGGACGGCCGTGCTGCAACCCCTTCTAAGATTTTGGACACTCACACCCGCTCGTTGAAGCCACTGGGTCTGGTACTCGAACTGTGGTTAACCGTGCAGAAGTCCAGTGCCGGAACTCCTACACCACCTGCTGGCCTCCCTTGTCTTTTTAAACTTTCCAGAGAGAATCTGCTCCAGAGAGCTGGAGGGAAGGTGAGCGAGCACTGCCCACGGGGAATGTTCTGTGCAGTGCCTTCTCCATCTCTGTCCTTTTGGGATCTGACGCACGCACACGCTCACCCGCCGTGTTTCCTAGCCACTGTGTCTAGGACTCGAACCATGTGGTCGGCCAGGCGGGGTCTGCCTGCCTTAACCAGCGGGCCCGGGGCTGTCCCATTTGTACAGTTGTTTACGGCAGATTTTGTGCACAACAGAATCAAGTGGAGAGGCCACATAGCCTAAAACCCAAAAATATTTACTATCAACTTTTTGAGAATTAATTTATTTTTATCTTTATAAATAAATATTTAATTCCATTTGTTATTATTTTTTCATTTGACCAGAGAGAGAGAGAAAGGGAAAGCAAGCTGCCAGGTCCAGGACTTGAACCGCACTTGGCCATGTGGAAAATCCAGCACTCTCAACCACCACGCCAGCTCCTGGCACTTTATTTTTAATTTAACCAGAGAGAGACGGGGTTGAGGGGAAATGAGAAAGCAAATTGCCAAATCCAGGACTTGAACCGTGGCCAGACATGTGGAAATGGAGTTTCTTAACCACCATGCCATCTACCAGCCGCCAAACCTCTCATCTGAAGGGAATCTACAAAGAACTCAGCGTTAGAAAACGGCCTATAGGCATTGGCACCGGATAATCCAGTATTTTGGGTCCATGCTAAAAGTAAAAGCCACGGAGGCCACAGCGGCTAGGAGCGGTCCCACAGGGCGACTGCAGTTGGAACTCCAAATCCTGCCTCGCAGCTTGCTCTGTGCAGCATTTCCAGCGGTCCTCAGGATGGAGAAACGGGAGAAAGGGATTGTGGAGTGGGCGTCTCTCACCCACACCTCTCTGGAGAGCACACACTTTCTCTGCGTTAATCAGAAGCAAGCCTGGGGTCTCTCCCCTCCCAGCAGCGACAGTGCAGCTCTGTCTTATTTTCAGGGACAACTCAGCCACTGTGCAGGATTAAGGGCTAGAAGCCTTTCTTTACTTTCTCCGTATTCTATTTTTTTTTTTTTTTTTTTGAGAGGATTTTGTCATAGGGCATGTGCGTTTGTCAGAAAGACAGAAAGCGAGAAATCACCCCCAGGGGGGATGACCACGCCACAATCCCTTCTCCTCCATTCTCCTCCCGGGATCTGGATCTTGGGCACACATGCACTCACATCCAGCGTGAGTTTAAGCCACCGGGTCCAGGATGCGAACCTCTGTCGACTATGTGGGAGTCCAGCAACATAGCCATTATGTCAACTGCTGGTCCCCTCTGTTTTCATTTTTCCCACAACTACTTCTTCTGGAAAGTTGGAGCCCCACAAGACACCCCCGGAGAGCCCTCACACCTACAGCCCGAAAGCTAGATTCTGGTGCGCGCATGTGTGTGCGTGTGCATGTGTGTGTGTGTGCGTGTGTGATGGTGGACAGTTACAGACATTTTTTGGTCCTGTGCAACGAGCACTTAGTAAGAAGCCCGCATTTCTCAGGATCTGACAGATCCCCACGCCCTCCCCACTTAGAACAGGAGTATGTGGAAATTTGAGAAGGGGACCGACCACACTGCCCTGAAAACCAGGCCGTGTCCGAGAGCAGCCGCAGGGACTCAAACCCACGCAGTCGCATGTTCTGACCCCAGCCTGAAACCACCACCCTACAGCTGAGAGCTAGCTGATCTCTCCACTCGAGCAAAAGGCACGCTGTGCACCTATTTTACTAGGCTGTGGCTGTGTTCTGCACCGCACTGTGCCTTCCCACCTCCCCGCCTCGGCTGTCCCCGGCTAGCACACCCCCAACACTCCCCGCACAGCAGGACGGCGGGCAGCGGGCGCG
>NW_006160087.1:2418758-2424449 GCF_000334495.1 Tupaia belangeri chinensis | reverse complement strand
ACGTTGTCCGTTTTCTATTTTTTTTTTTTTTTTTTTTTGAGAGGATTTTGTCATAGGGCATGTGCGTTTGTCAGAAAGACAGAAAGCGAGAAATCACCCCCAGGGGGGATGACCACGCCACAATCCCTTCTCCTCCATTCTCCTCCCGGGATCTGGATCTTGGGCACACATGCACTCACATCCAGCGTGAGTTTAAGCCACCGGGTCCAGGATGCGAACCTCTGTCGACTATGTGGGAGTCCAGCAACATAGCCATTATGTCAACTGCTGGTCCCCTCTGTTTTCATTTTTCCCACAACTACTTCTTCTGGAAAGTTGGAGCCCCACAAGACACCCCCGGAGAGCCCTCACACCTACAGCCCGAAAGCTAGATTCTGGTGCGCGCATGTGTGTGCGTGTGCATGTGTGTGTGTGTGCGTGTGTGATGGTGGACATTTACAGACATTTTTTGGTCCTGTGCAACGAGCACTTAGTAAGAAGCCCGCATTTCTCAGGATCTGACAGATCCCCACGCCCTCCCCACTTAGAACAGGAGTATGTGGAAATTTGAGAAGGGGACCGACCACACTGCCCTGAAAACCAGGCCGTGTCCGAGAGCAGCCGCAGGGACTCAAACCCACGCAGTCGCATGTTCTGACCCCAGCCTGAAACCACCACCCTACAGCTGAGAGCTAGCTGATCTCTCCACTCGAGCAAAAGGCACGCTGTGCACCTATTTTACTAGGCTGTGGCTGTGTTCTGCACCGCACTGTGCCTTCCCACCTCCCCGCCTCGGCTGTCCCCGGCTAGCACACCCCCAACACTCCCCGCACAGCAGGACGGCGGGCAGCGGCTGCTGCTCTTAGTGTCAGGCGCTCTGGCAGTCTGCAGGCAGGCCTGTGGGAGGCCCAGGAAGGACAGGACTGGACAGGGCTGGACTCCCGAGAGAACAGACTAGCGCCAGAGGGATTTGGGACGGGCACCTGGCCAGCGTGGTTCAAGTATGACCAGGGTTACTTTTTTCTTTCCAGCCTTTCATCTCCTTCCCTTCCACCCAGTGATCCTTCCATCCGGTATTCTTCCTCCCTTTTTCGCTCATAAGTATTTTTTTTTTAAGAATTATTTTATTTAACTTTATTTATTTTAATTTGACCAGAAAGAGACAGAGATAGAGAGTCAGCAAGCTGCCAGGTCTGAGACTCGAACTGTGGTCGACTACATGGGAGTCCAGCGACATAGCCATTACACTAACTGCTGGTCCCCCGAGACTCTAACACCCTTAACCACCACGTCACCTGCTGTTTCCCCACTCATTTTTTTTTAATGGAATTATTTTACTTAACTTTTTATTATTTATTTTAATTTGACAAGAGAGGCACAGAGTGAGAGAGAGAAGTGAGAAAGTAAGCCACCAGGTCTGGGACTTGAACCATGGTCAGCCATGTGGGAGTCCAGTGCCCTTAACCACCACACCACCTGCCACACAACCCCTCCCTCCATAACTTTTCTTTTTGGGGGGAAGAGGTTTTGCTATAGGGTGCGTGCACTTGCCAGAAGACAGAGACAGAGAGACAGAAAGCGAGAAATCACCCCCCGGGGGGATGGCCACACCGCAATCCCTTCTCCTCCATTCTCCTCTCGGGACTGATGCACCCTTTGAGTGTTTAATACTATGAGTTTTGGACGGGAGCTTTCTAGAGGGGAGATCAGTTTAGTGTGAAGGAAATCTCAGATTTTTGAAAATAAACACTCAGCTGAGATATGAGAGAGGGCCAGCAGGTGGCGTGGTGGTTAAAGGCGCTGGATTCCCAAATGGCCGACTGTAGTTTGAGTTGTGGAGCTGGTGGCTTGCTTCCTCCCTTTCTTTCTCTGTCTCACTCTGGTTATATTAAAAAATAACAACAAATGGAAATAAATAAATCTTTAAAAAAAGATATAGGCGAGAGCAAGATTAACACTAGGAAGAAACTGGAATAGAGAAGGAAAAAAGTCTGAGGAAGAGAACAGAAAGGGAGAAGCAGAAAGGTGTGACAGGGTGTCCCTCAGCGTCCCCTCGGCATACCGTGCAAGGTGTCCCTCAGCGCTCCCTCAGCGTACCGTGCACAGGTGTCCCTCAGCGTCCCCTCGGTGTACCGTGCACAGGTGTCCCTCAGTGCCCCCTCGGTACCGTGCACAGGTGTCCCTCAGAAGCGCTCCCTGGTGTACCATGCACAGGTGTCCCTCAGCGTCCCCTCGGTGTACCGTGCACAGGTGTCCCTCAGTGCCCCCTCGGCGTACCGTGCACAGGTGTCCCTCAGCGCTCCCTCAGCGTACCACGCAAGGTGTCCCTCAGCGTCCCCTTGGCGTACCGTGCACAGGTGTCCCTCAGCCCACCCTCGGTGTACTGTGCACAGGTGTCCCTCAGCGCCCCCTCGGCATACCACGCAAGGTGTCCCTCAGCGTCCCCTCGGCGTATGCACAGGTGTCCCTCAGCGACCCCGTGGTGGTGTACTGTGCACAGGTGTCCCTCAGCGCCCCCTCGGCATACCACGCAAGGTGTCCCTCAGCGTCCCCTCGGCGTACCGTGCACAGGTGTCCCTCAGCGACCCCGTGGCATACCGTGCACAGGTGTCCCTCGCGCCCCCTCGGCATACTGTGCACAGGTGTCCCTCAGCGACCCCGTGGCGTACCGTGCACAGGTGTCCCTCAGCACCCCTCAGTGTACCGTGCACATGAGGTGTCGCTCAGCACCCCTCAGTGTACCGTGCACATGAGGTGTCGCTCAGCACCCCTCAGTGACCCTCAGTGTACCATGCACACAGGGTGTCCCTCAGTGACCCCTCAGTGTACCGTGCACACGGGGTGTCCCTCAGCACCCCTTGGCGTACCGTGCACACGGGGTGTCCCTCAGCGACCCCTCGGCGTACCGTGCACACGGGGTGTCCCTCAGCACCCCTCGGCGTACCGTGCACACGGGGTGTCCCTCAGCGACCCTTGGCATACCGTGCACACGGGGTGTCCCTCAGAGACCCCTCAGTGTACCGTTCACACGGGGTGTCCCTCAGCGACCCTTGGCGTACCGTGCACACGGGGTGTCTTTTTGACCTTTGGAAGGCCCTTCAAGATACATTTAACATAAACTTAAAAATAACCTTTTAAGCCAAAACTGGCCCAGGACACTCCAGCCCCATGGTAGCTAATGTTCTAATGAAATACTTAACAGTGGTGCCACAGGCACAATAGAATGCTTAAGCATGCCACAAACCCACCTTAAAGTTCTTCATTAACTTGTTACTCACTTTACTGCCAGTTGAAAAAGCTGTATCCCCACCCTCACCAAGTGAACAATAGCTTCACCCCTTTTACGGCGTACCGTGCACACGGGGTGTCCCTCAGCACCCCTCGGCGTACCGTGCACACGGGGTGTCCCTCAGCGACCCTCGGTGTACCGTGCACACGGGGTGTCCCTCAGCGACCCTCGGTGTATTGTACACAGGTACGTCTTAGCCTATTTCGGAGAGAAGCAGAATCCCAGGTGTAAACATGTATTTTTGCAATTATCCTTCCTCAAACGGGATCCAGGCCTGGGCTGCCGCTTACATTAGTGAGGGTCTCTGGCGCCCTGCCGAAGGGACTGCAGCCTGCTGGGAGGCCAGCGGGCCCTGTCCCCAGTGGGGAGCTGTCAGCTGAGGAGCTGTCACTGCCCCGTGAGAAGTGTGTAGTCTGAAAGTGTGGGAGTCAGGGACCACGGCTGTGCCCGTTTTCCATTTCTGAAAGCCACACTTAATTTCTGTTCGTGAATTTCCATATATCAACAGATATGCAGAATTTAAATCATGGCATTTTCTCAAGAGAGAGAGAGGCCTTCCTTCAGGGCAGCGCCGGGTCTTATCCCCTCCCCGGTGTCTCATATGTCGATGATCACAAACACTTCCGGCTTCTCTTCATTGTAGATCTGCATTGCCGAGTATGTTACCGCTTTGACTTCTGTTCCCTACAGATGGAATTAGAGAGGAAAACATGTAAAACGAGCGCCCAAACCAGCATCATCAGTCTCAGCGCCGACTGCACAAGTGAAATGACTGCTACTCCGAGAGACCAGCCGCAGGAAAGAACCGCTCACCAGGTGAGTGAGCACGCAATTCCACCGCAACCCGCGGAAGCGGTGCACAGCAGCAAGGGGACGGCCGGGAGCCAGGAGACGGGCCTCCCCCTGGGCCCCGCCCTGCGGCCCCCCGCCCTGCGGCCCTGCGCCCTGGCTGTGGGAGCTGTCTGAGCGCCGTTTTCCCTCATCTTTCCTTGGGAAAATTTAGTCAGGGCGCACGCGCACTCACTGGAGAGGAAAGCAAGCGTACCCCAGCCCCATGGGCACGGTCCGCCACAACCCCTTCGTCTCCCCCTTTCGGGATTCGGGCACACAGGCTTATGCCCACCTACTGCTCCCGCCTCCGAGACGCCAAGGGGACGGTCAGCTGTGCGATCCAGCCGCGTAACCACTCGGCACGCTGCCCAGGTCTCCTCTACCCGGTGGCTTCAGTCCCACTGTTTGGCCAGGGCTTCCCTCTAGCTGAGTCCTCTCCTACACTACCACTGGGCTCTAGGAACCCAGCTATTCTCTCCTCGGCTGCCAAATTCACTTCACCTCTTGGGGTTCTTCTCTTTCCATTTCTAGCTGGGAGGGAGACAGTTTCCCAGGGCAAGCTTTCTACATGGTTCTGGCCCATGCCGCCCCACACACCCTGCCCCGTTCAGAACCACAGGATCAACGTTCCTCCAGCCCTAAAGAGGATCTGCAGTAACTGCACCCACAACCACCAGGTGACACACTGTGGATGGCACTTCCTAGCTCTATAGGACAAAAGAAATGTGAAGATCTCACTGAAGGATTTCAGTGGTAACTGCCTTTGACTTTTCTTTTTTAAATTTTCATTTATTATTACTATTTTAAGTTAGTTTTTTTCTTTTTTTCTTTTGGAGAGGTTTTTGCTATAGGGCACGTGCGCTCGCCAGACAGATAGAGAGAGACGGAGAGACAGAAAGCGAGAAATCACGCCCCAGGGGGGATGGTTACACCACAATCCCTTCTCCTCCATTCTCCCCTCGGGATCTTGGGCACGCACGCACACGTACCCGGCATGAGTTTTAAGCCACCAGGTCCGGGATGTGAACTGCGGTCGACTACGTGGGAGTCCAGCGACATAGCCATTACGCTAACTGCTGGTTCCCTATTTGAAGTTAGCTTTAAGGCACATGTGCTCACCAGAGAGAAAGGGAGAGAGAAAGAAAGAAAACAAGCCACCAAGTCTGGGACCCAAACCACAGTTGACCATGTAGGAGTCCAGTGCCTTAGCCACCATGCCATGTGCTGGTCCCCCAACGTGATTTTCAAGTCACTGGGTCCAGCACTCGAACTGTGGTCAGTGAGGTGGGAGTCCACAACATAATGGCTATGCCATCTGCTGGCCCCACATCTGCCTTTTCTTTCCTTTTTAAAAAAAAAAATTTGCTATACAGCAGGGGTGCTCACTAAGGGGAGAGGGAAGGAGGAAGGCAGGGACAGGAAGAGCAAGAAAAGGAGGTATCCCTCCCCCCCAGGGAAGATGGTCATGCCACAATCCCTTCTCCATTCCACCTGGGATGTGGGGCATGCACACACACACACCTGGCATGTTCTTTTCTTTCTTTCTTTCTTTTTTTTTTTGAGTTTTTTGCTATCGGGTGTGTGTGCTAGCT
>NW_006160087.1:2398520-2418628 GCF_000334495.1 Tupaia belangeri chinensis | reverse complement strand
GTTTGAAGCCCCCGGGTCTGGGACTGGAACTGCAGTCGACTGTGTGGGAGTCCAGCGACATAGCCATTACACCAACTGCTGGTCCAGACCTGGCATGTTTTTTAAGCCACCAGGTCTGAACTAGAACCACGAAGTCAGCATGTAAGATCCAGTCACCTTAACTACCATGCCACTGGTTGACCCTGTTGTTTTTTAAGAATTACTTTATTTAACTTTATTTATTTATTTTAGTTTGGCCAGAGAGGGACAGAGTGAGAGGGGGCGGTGGGGGGCAGTAAGAAAGCAAGCCATCAGGTCCAGGATTCAAAGTGTGGTCGACCATGTAGGGGTCCAACGCTGTTAACCACCACACCACCTGCCAGCCCCCTGGCCCGGGTTTTTAAACTGGACATTTTTCAGCCCAGCCTCAACGGCACAGGTAGTACCATGAGGCTCTGCAGTGCTGGAAGCCACATACATGTCAGATGTGGGTTTGGAGCCCTTGTTGAACTGAAACACAGCAGGCTTGCAGGACCCGAGACCCTGACCAGCCAGAGGGTGGGAAGGGGACCAGAGTGAGATGAGACCAAGGGGAGCCTGCAAGTCTGTCTTTGCTGTGCTTTCATGTAAGAGTGTTCATAAAAGAAACTTTCGAAAAACTACATTTCTCAAAAATAAATCATTTCAGTTCTTTTTTTCTTTCTTTCTTTCTTTTTTTTTTTTTGAGAGGTTTTTGCTCCAGGGTGCGTGCACTCGCCAGAGGACAGAGAGAGACAGAGAAACAGAAAGCAAGAAATCACCCCCCAGTGGGGATGGCCACACCACAATCCCTTCTCCTCCATTCTCCTCTCGGGATCTTGGGCACGCACGCACATGCACCCGGCGTGCGTTTAAGCCACCGGGTCCAGAACTTGAACCGTGGTCGACTACATGGAGTTCAGCGACACGGCCATTACGCTAACTGCTGGTCCCAGTTCAATTCCTTTTTCGGAAGCCTAGTGGCCTGGTTAAAAGTTCAGCACTGCACAGAGGCTCTGACATTCAATCTGATTCCATTTGTCCTTTCACATTTCCTTGCTTCAAAACTATTGGCAGTAAATGAGATTAAGTTAGTCACAATCCAACCTGGGCACCCCAAATAGCTAAAAAAAGAACTGCCATTCCATTGTCCGATTCAGAGCAGTACCCCAAGAGGGGCCTCAAGGGCATGTTATTATGGTCGTCTCATTTTTTTTTAAGAATTATTTATTTATATTTATTATTTTTTAATTTGACCAGAGAAAGAGAGAGATTAGGGGAGAAAACAAGCTGCCAGGTCCAAGACTCGAACCGTGGTCGGCCGTGTGGGAATCCAGTGCCTTCAACCACCACGCCACCTGCCAGCCCTGGTCGTCTCATCTTATGTCTCCCTAAAATGTTACACTATACACTAAATTTTCCCTTAAAAAAATCCATTGTGCCATTTATATAAAAAATGTACTAGGGCCAGCAGATGGTGTAGCAGTTATGTCGCTGGACTCCCACACGGCTGACTATGGTTCGAGTCCCAGACCTAGTGGCTTGAAAATCACGCCAGGAGCATGTGCGTGCCCAAGACCCCAGGAGAAGAATGGAGAAGGGACTGTAGTGTGGCCACTGCCCAGTCATTTCTCGCCCCCCTCTCAGTCTCTGTCTTTTGCTCTCCGGTGAGTGCATGTGCCGTACGGCAAAAACTTCTTAGAAAATAACCTATCTGTCTGTCTGTCTATCTATCTATCTATCTATCTATCTATCTATCTATATCTGTATCATTTTTTTCAGTTCACACCCCCCTCTGCTTTTTTTTTTCTTTTTTTTGCTTTCTCATCTTCTGCTCCTCTCTCCTTGCAACCTTGCTGAAATGGCTAGTGTGCACAAGTCCCTCACCAGGTGTCACTTTATTGTACCGTGCTCACAGACAACATTTTGCAGTTAGCAGAGGCAGCCAGAATTTCTCAGTCACCTACAATTAATCTGGGTCCCCCTGGCCTAAACATAAGCACCAGCAAACGACAGCCCACGGGCCGAATCTGGCCTGCCTCCTGTTTCTGTACGTCCCACAAAATAAGAATGGTTTTCATACCTCCAAGTAGTTGGAAAAAAAAAAATCAGTAATATTTCATGACATTTGAAAATAAGAGAAAATTTAAATTCAAAGTCTATAATTAAAGTTTAGGAGAACACAACCACACTCACTTACTTAGGGACAATCTACGCAGTTTTCATACTACACAAAAGAGCTGAGTAGCTATTCTTGCAACACTCTTGGCTCAAAAATGCTTTTTTAAAAGTTGTCTGAGGGTGCCTGTGTTCACCAGAGACAGACAGAGAGGACAGAGAGGTAAAGCACTCATGGGTGTGGTCATGCCACAATGCCTTCTCCTCCATTCTCTAGCCTTTCGGGACCTCGGGTACACACACATACCTGGCATGCTTCTATTCTTTTTGAGAGAGATTTTTGCTTGGTGTGTGTGCTTGCCAGAGAGACAGAAAGTGAGAAATCACTCCCTAGGTGAGATGGCCACACCACCATCCCTTCACCTCCGTTCTCCTCTTGGCATTTTGGGCATGCACACACATGTGCCCAGCTTGAGTTTGAAGTCGCCAGGTCTGAGGCTCGAACCATGATCGACTATGTGAGAGTCTAGCGATGTAACCGTTACACCATGTGCTGGTCCCATACCTGGCAAGGTTTTCAAGGTGCTGGAGTTGGGACTAGAACCACACAGTTGGTCAAACAAGTTCACTCCTTCAACCACTACATTAGGGCTGAACCAGGCAAAAGAACTTCTCGGGTTTTTTTTAAAGTGTTTTTTTTTTTTTTTAATTTTGGATTTTTATTTATTTATTTATGTGTTTATTTCAATTTGACCAGAGAAGGACAGAGAGATTGAGAGAGAGAGAGCGAGAGAGAGAGCAGGCCGCCAGGTCCAAGACTTGAACCATGGTCGGCCATGTGAGAATCCAGCATCCCTAACCACCACGCCACTCGCCGGCTCCCAAGAACTTCTCATTTTTTTTTAGAGAGATTTTTGCTACAGAGCACATACACTTGCCAGAGAGACAGAGAGAGAGAGAGAGACAGACAGAAAGCGAGAAATCGTCTCCCAGGAGGGATGGCCATGCCGCAGTTTCTACTCTTCCATTCTCCTCTTGGGATTTTGGGCATGCACACACATGAACACGGCATCAGTTTCAAGCCACTGAGTCCAAGATTTGAACCATGGTTGTCCATGTGGGAGTCCAACAACATAACCATTATGCCATCTGCTGATCTCTGGGAAAGAGAACCTTTAATTCCCACAACAATCTGTAACAAGCCCAACCCTGACTCCTAATCTACCAAATAAGATGTGTGGAATCATAGCATTCTAACATCCAGACAGCTCAGAAAAGTCTGAGAAAAACTTACCATTTTACACCACTTAGCATTAGTTGAAGTTTACTGTAACATATATGAAAGTTTTTTTATCCTATTTTTAAGAATTATTTTATTTTACTTATTATTAGTATTATGTTTTATCTTGTATAGTCATCAGAGAGAGACAGCGAACGAGAAGGAAAGTGAGAAAGCAAGTCACCAGGTCTGGGACTTGAACCAAGGTCGGCCATGTGGAAGTCCAGTGCCTTAACCACCATGCCACCTGCTGGCCCCCAAATAAGACCTTTATGTTCAAGAAGTATAAAATAATTTTAGTGGCTAGATTTTCTTTAAAGAATTATTTGTATTTAAATTTATTTATTTATTTAAATTTGACCAGAGTCAGGACCAGCAGGTGGCGTGGTGGTTGGGGTGCTGGACAGTCCCACATGGTCAACCATGGTGTGAGTCCTGGATCTGGTGGTTTGCTTTCTCACTCTCTCTCTCTGTATCTCTCTCTCTCTGGTCAAATTAAAATCAATGAATGAATAAATAAATAAAATTAAATAATTAATTATAAAAAAAATTGACCAGAGTGACAGAGAGAGAGAGGTAAAGGGGAGAGGGGAGTGAGAAAGCAAGTTGGCGGGTCCAGGACACGAACAGTAGTTGGCCATGTGTGAGTCCAGTGCCCTCGACCACCATGCTACCTACTGGCCGCCCCCCCTTTCCCATTTATTTAAATTATTTATTATTATTATTCAATTTGATCAGAGAGAGTCAGAGAGAGAGAAAGGGAGAGTGAGAAAGCCAGCCATCAGGTCTGGGACCCGAACCAAGGTTGGGCACATTGGAGTCTAGCCTTAATGACTGTGCCATCTGCTGATCCAACCCCTTTCTTTAAAAAAAAAGATTTTTGTGTGGCCAGCAGGTGGCATGGTGGTTAAAGGCGCTGGACTTCCACATGTCAAATTGCAGTTCAAGTCCCGGACCCAGTGGCTTGCTCTGCCTCTTTTTGGTCAAAATTGAAAAATAATAATAGAAAATAAATTATTTTTTTTTTTAAAAAAAAGAGAGATTTTTACTACTGGACATGGGAGCTCTCCAGAGAGACAGAGACAGAGAAACACAAACCAAGAAATCACTCCCCCGTAGAAGGATTGCCATGTTATAATCCCTTCTCCATTCTCCTCTCGGGATTTTGGTCACACACGCACATGTGCTTGGCATGAGTTTTAAGCTGCCGGGTCCGGGACTCAAACCACTGGAACCGTGGCAGACTGTGCGGGAATCCAGCAATGTAACCATTTCGCCATCAGCTGGTGCCCTAAGTGGCTAGATTTTAAAACATACCTGAGGGTGCTTGGACAACGAAAATTCTTCTCCCCACCTTGAGAAGGAAAAGTAAAACATGATTAAGATTTCAACACAAAACAAGGATACAAATAAAGAAACCCCAAGATTTCTAAGCCTTAACATGTTTTTTCCATGAATATCTTTAAGTAAAGCCTTATAGAAGTGACTACAATACTAGAGAGCTAGAGGGGCAATGAAGAGATGAGAGCGACAGGGCTCCGAAGCCGTGCTTGGATTTGCCGTGGTACAGCGGCCACCGAGGCGACGTGTGCAACAGCCGGCCGCTGCCGAGGTCTCGTGCGGCAGGAAACTCGCTCAGCTGTAATGCGCTTACATAGGAACAAGCACTACTTAAGAAGCCTCACCACAGAGTACTGTGCTCAGTACTTTCACTGTACTCACGGCTGTAGGACTGAAGAAATAACACTTCTCACTGGAGTAGCAAAAATCCAAAACACTAGATTGTATAATATGGTCTGAACTTGGTTTGCAGTTTATAATTTACACCATCTATAGAAAACCCAAGAAAAGTACTCTCCTAGAACTTAGGATAAGTCTCCTTTCTCCCTTTGACACTACTGTGGCTGAAGATAACAGTATGATGTAGAAGAAGTAAAATTTAAAAATTCTATTCAGCCACTTATTAAATATCTTTGGACAAGACTATTTCTTTACCAATTAAAATAAAGGAGAGGGGCCAGCAGGTGGCGTAATGGTTACATCACTAGACTCCCACATAGTGGACTGTGGTTCGCGTCCCAGACCCGGTGGCTTAAAACTCATGCCGGGCATGTGTGTATGTGTGTCCCAAATTCCAAGAGGATTACGGAGAAGGACTATGACATGGCTATTCCCCTGGGGGGTGATTTCTTGCTTTCTGTTTCTCTAGTGAGCACACAGGCCCTATAGCAAAAATCTCTCTTAAAAATAAGTAAAAATAAAAGAGAAAGAGATTAACAACAACAAAAAAGATCTCAGTTTACAAAACAAAACTGCTAACATTTAATACTGTTATGCGTTAGATGGTAGTTTGTCCTCGAAGTTTCATATGTTAGACTGTGACACTGGGAGATGGTAAGACAGTGGGCAGTGGTTAGATCGTGGTGAATGCATCGTGGACACAACATTCTCGGGAAGATTGGTGATGTCTGGCAAGGCTCAGTGAGTTCGGTCCTTGTGAGAAGGATTTAGGTCTCATGAAAGCTGGTTGCTGTAAAAGACCCGCAGCCTTCTCTGCACACGCCTGCCATTCTCTGTACTTCTGTCAGCCATGTGGTAGGCCAGCTGCTACCAGGTCTATACCTTTGGCCATTTCAGCTGACAAAATTGAGAGTCAATGAACCCCTATTTCATTATAAATCACTGAGTCACGGGTGTTTGTTAGCAATGACTAAGCCAAATATAAAACGAAAAAGATAAACTACATATAAAAATAACCTGGGACCAGCAGATGGTGTAATAGTTACATTGCTGGACTCTCACATAGTAGCCCTTGGTTCGAGTCCCAAACTCAGAGGCTTAAAGTTCATACTGGGTGCATGTTGTGTGCATGCCCAAGATCCCAGAAGGAGGATGGAGAAGGGACTGCCATCCCTCCTTGGGGGTGATTTCTTGCTTTCTCTCTGTCTCTCTGGTCAGTGCACATGTCCTATAGCAAAAAAAAAAATCTCTCAAAAAAGTAAATAATGAAAATAACCTAAAACAGGGGCCAGCAGGTGGCATAGTGGTTAAGGCACTGGACTCCCATATGGCCAACTGCGGTTTGAGTCCCAGACCCAGAAGCTTGAAACTCACACTGGGCACATGTGTGTGAGTGCCCAAAATCCTGAGAGGAGAAAGGACTGTGGTGTGGCCATCCCCCGGGGGGTGATTTCTCACTTTTTGTCTCTCTGTCTCTCTGGTGAGTGCATGCACCCTAATAGCAAAAATCTCAGGAAAAAAAACAAAACCTAAAACAAACAAAAAAAAACTTGGGAAACAACAAGTTCAATCAAAGTGATCTAACCAATGTTTGCAACTCTGCACTTGATCTTAGCCAAAAGGCCGAGAAGCGATGTGTTTGCAATAATGGAATGAAAAGTATAATTTGTTGATAGAGGGGCTGGCAGGTGGCATGGTGGTTAAGGGCGCTGAATACCCATATTGTCGACTGTGGTTCGAGTCCCGGACCTGACAGTTTGCTTTCTCACTTTCCCTCTTTCTCTCTCTCTCTCTGTCCCTCTCTGGTCAAATTAAAATAAATAAATAAATAAATAAATAAACAAACCTCAATAAAATAACTCTTAAAAATTATGTTAATTTGTTGATAGAGGAAGTAGTCTGGATGGGTCTAGAAGGGAGGGTCTATGAGAAGGACGGGTCTGTTTCCCACCCACTAAGCCGGGCTGTCTGCCGCTATTTAGTAATTATATTAGGCTGTCAATACATTGTGACTTTTCAGACAGCCCAATACATGCTACATTTTTTCTCCCCCCTGAAAAATGAACAAGTGGGAATCAGGCTTGACAACCAGAGCCAACTTAAATCCGACACGTTTCTTGTCCTCCAGAGCTTAGGAGGGCCCTCACTCCCAGATGTTTCACACAGCTCAACCTGCAAAGCCCTACCAAGTCCAGGTCACCCTCTGACTTAACATTTCTGCCTTCTAGCCCACTGAATTCAATTAAGAATATAACATTAACATCTTTTAGATTTTTGCCACAGGGCACAATGTGCTTGTTGGAAAAGAGACAGAGAGGGAAAGTAAAAAATCGCACACCCTCAAGCCCCGCCCCCGCCCGCTCCTGCGACGCCGGGAGGGGGCGCGCGAGGCCGGGCCGGGCGGTTGCAGCGGTTGGGTGGACTCGGCCGGCGCCATGTCAGCCGGGGGCGTTGCGGCGCTGCTGTGCTGGCTGAGCTGCTGTATCTCGGCATTGTGGAGGTATTACTGTTACAGCCCAAACTATCTCATTCTTTCTACAAGAAGTACTCAGGACCATTCAGTGGCTGGAGAGGACAGAGACAGAAGAAAGGAGAAAAAAGCAATCCCTTCTTCTCTATCTCCCCATTGTGTTGGGCTTCTGGGAATGCACATGCATGCTCCTGGCATGTTTTTCAAACTACAAGATTCGGGGTTTGAACCACAAGGTTGGCCATGTGTGATTTGGGTCCCTCATCCACCAGTCTACAGGGTCAGCCTGACAAATAATTAGTATTTTTAAATAAAGTAATTAATATTACCTAAACACACACACACACACACACACACACACACACACACACCCTCTCCCCAGGAGCAGGGGGATGGCCATGCCCCAATCCCTTCTCCACTCTCCTCTAGGGAATCTGAGCATGCATGCACACATGCCCAGCATATGTTTTAAGCCACCAGATCCAGGACTCTAACCATGGAGTCAGCCACATAGGATCTAGGGTCTTAACCACCATGCCAGTGGGTAAGCCCTAACTATAACATCTTATTATTTTTTTAGAGGTTTTCGCTATAGGGCGTGTGCGCTCGCCAGATAGACAGAGACAGAGAGACAGAAAGTGAGAAATCACCCCCCGAGGGGATGGCCACGCTGCAGTCCCTTCTCCTCCATTCTCCTCTTGGGATCTTGGGCATGCATGCACACGCGCCCAGCGTGAGTTTTAAGCCACCGGGTCCGGGACGCGAACCGTGGTGGACTACACGGGAGTCCAGCGACATAGCCATTATGCTAACTGCTGGTCCCAACATCTTTTTTTTTTTTTTTAAGGAATAATTTTATTTAACTTTATTTATTTCCTTATTTTAATTTGACCAGAGAGGGAGAGAGAGAGAGAGACTGAGAAAGCAAACTGCCAGGTCCAGGAGTTGAACTGTAGTTGGTCATGTGGGAGTCTAGCATCCTTAACCACCACACCACTTGCTGGTCCCCCCTCCCTTTTTTTATTTGGAGAGTTTTTTGCTATAGGACACGTATGCTCGCCAGAAAGACAGAGAGACAGAAAGCGAGAAATCACCCCTCAGGGGGAATGACCACACCACAATCCCTTCTCCTCCGTTCTCCTCTCCGGATCCTGGGCATGCATGCACACGCATCCGGAGTAAGTTTAAGCCACTGGGTCTGGGACTTGAACCGTGGTTGACTACATGGGAGTTCAGCGACATAGCCATTACACCAACTGCTGGTCTGGCCCCATCTTTTAAGACTTACTACTTAAAAGACTTTTAAAACTTACCCAATTGACCGTAATTTGAAATTTTTCTGATCAATATTAAGCACTTTCACTTCCTAAGGAAGAAAAACAGATTTTTTTTTTTTAACTAAAATGTTCATAATAGATCATAATACCAAAACATGTCTAGGATGGTACTTTTCTAGAAAATAACACCATACAACTTATCTGAAGCAAAGAAAATTTATATGTTAACTAAATTAAAACCTAAATATATTTCAAGAAAATAAGGATTTTTCTTACATATTCAAGGGAGGTATTCTTGAAAAATGTACAAGCTAAAATTATGAGGCAGAAGATTTCTCTGTAAGTATACAGTAGAGGAGGAGGCAGACATAGGATTTCAATCACTCCCAGCCCGTTTTATAAAATACGGTAGTCACTTGATGAGTGACTTGGTTGGTAGAATAAAATGTGAGAGGACTTTAAGAAGTTGGTGAAACAGGGAACCAGCAGTTAGCGTAATGGCTATGTCGCTGGACTCCCACGTAGTCAACCGCGGTTCGCGTCCCGGACCCGGTGGCTTAAAACTCACGCCGGGCATGTGTGCGTGTGTGCCCAAGATCCCGAGAGGAGAATGGAGGAGAAGGGATTGTGGCGTGACCATCCCCCCTGGGGGGTGATTTCTCGCTTTCTGTCTCTCTGTCTCTGTCTGTCTATCTGGCAAGTGCACGCACCCTATAGCGAAAAAAATCTCTCAAAAAAAAAAAAATAGTAGAAGTTGGTGAAACAGAGAAATTAAAGTATTAGTTTACTTTGGCACCAAAAACTTGAAACCTTTAGTTTCTCATAATACACATTTTCCATACTTTCTGAAACCCCTTGTTAGCAGTGCGCTGGTAAGGGAGCGAATACAGGAGCCACGGAGGCAGGAGCGCCGTATGTTAGGTCGCAATGGTGCTGCACAACGCTCCCTTCTGGGGTTTGACAATGGCACGCATTCTCCATTTGTCTTTTCCTTTTTTCATGTTAAGGAAAACTAAAAGCAGCAATTTTGTAACTTAGGCCAATGTGACAGCAATGCTAAATTTCAAATGAACAAAAGAAACATAAGCTCAGACTAAATTTAGCTCAATCTTGGGAGACACAAAAGCGGATGAAGACTAGGTGTTCTTGCAGTACTGATCAGAGGTCAGACACGGAATGCATGTACATAGGCACACTCGGCTGAACCCAGAGGAGACTGGTCACTGTCATTTCTGCGAATCAGAATCATCAGATATATCTGTGTGGTTTGGTTTGGTTTGGTTTTTACTGGAAGAGAGAAAGCAAGCATGTAGGAGGGATGAAGGCAGGAAGAGAGAGGGGGAGATAGGTGTTTCTGACAAGGTCTCAGCGTGTGGCGATCTTCCGGCTCCAGCCTCCCAACTAGCTAGGGACACAGGTTCGCGTCACCACACCCAGCCTGTTCAGGTCTAGGCCGGGAACCAAACCCAGTCTGCTCACAGTCTCCGCCCTGCATGGTGGCACCTCCCGCTTGCAACTTTGCATGGCTGGGCTCACATGCTGTCTTTTAAATCCCTTGTTCTGTTTCAAAATATGAACTGAGAACCCATTTGCTCAGTTAAAAAAAGAAAAGAAAAGAAAGAAAACTCTTGCTTACCCGGGGTATGAAGAATTCATCAGCACTGAACTTGTAAAGCCACTCGTTCAAAAAGTGAAACAGAAGAGACTGTAAGTCATCTCCTAAACAGGACCAAAAGAGCCACGACAGTACAATGTTTAATCATTCTGGTCTCTGCGAAATCTGTGCGACTTCAAAGTGCAATGAACTTCTTAGGCTAGTTGAAAGAACAAGCTTATAATCAGTCTTACTCTTTAAAAAAAAAAAAATTATTCATTTATTTATTTTAATTTGACCAGAGAGAGATACACACAGAAAGAGAGAGAGAGAGGGAAAGTGAGAAAGCAAGTCACCAGGCCCAGGACTCAAATCACATTCAGCCACGTGGGAATGTCCAGCGCCCTGGCTACCATGCCCCCACTGATTCCAAATCAGTCCTACTCTTACCGTGAACCTACACTCAGATTATATATAATACCGCATGTCTGTCTGACAATTGCTTCCCGGTTAATAAATCAGTTGTCGGGACCAGCAGATAGCACAGTGGTTACGTCGCTGGACTCCCAGATGGCTGACTATGGTTCGAGTCCTGGACCCAGCAGCTTGAAACTCATGCCAGGGGTGTGTGTGTGTGTGTGTGTGCCCAAAATCCCAAGAGGAGAAGACCAACCCCCCAGGGGGTGATTTCTTGCTTTCTGTCTCTCTGCCTTTGTCTCTCCAGCGAGTGTACATGCCCTATAGCAATAATCTCTCTTTAAAAAAATAAACAAATATATTACCTTGGGTTTCTACTTCTACTGTTTGGAGGGGTTCCACAGTCCCAGTATCTGTCATGTAGCCAAACATGGCCATCACACATTGCTCAAACGCTTCCTCCAGGGAATCTCCCCACGCGTGTAACCTAAAGAAACAGGTGATGCTCTCTGTAAAATAATCCACTCAACAGACAAAACTTGACCATGAGGCCAAAATAAAATCAGTATGACAAATACAAATCTAAAGGTCTCAGTCATTTAATGGCAATAAAATGGAGGGGTTTTTTTTCTTTTTTTTTGAGAGGTTTTTGCTACAGGGCACTTGCGCTTGCCAGAAAGATAGAAAGGGACAGAGAAAAAGAAAGCAAGAAATCACCCCCAGGGGGGATGGCCACGCTGCAATCCTTTCTCCTCCATTCTCTCAGGATCTTGGGCACGCACGCACATGAGCCCGGCCTGAGTTTAAGTCACCAGGTCCTGGACTCGAACTGTGGTCAACTACGTGGAAGTCCAGCGATGTAGCCATTACGCCATCTGCTGGTCCCAAAACGGAGGACTTTTAAGCCATTATTCTCATGTTCTGGAGGGCTCAAAATGAGAGGAGAATAACTGAGAGTAGGATGATCAAGAAGAAAACATTCAGCCTATCTATTTAAAGAGATAATTTCAAAGGGACGAACTCCAGCGATACTCACTGGACATCTGCTGTATGGTCCAAATCTGAGGGAGAGAGAGAAAGACAGATGTCACTCAACTTGACTCTCAAATCACAAGAAAAGGACTCTCATTCATTATTACTAAGTGCATTACCTGAGAAGAACAAGAAAATGCAGGGTAACCCCTACCTTCTGCTATCTACTTACTCAACACATCTAACTGCTTTCTAGGGTGTTCTCTTCGTTTATTTTTTTAAGCCAAGGTTTATATTTAAATGAATAACGGTTTCTAGAAGGCAACAGGGCCAGGGTCTTCTAGGTGATCTAAAAGATGTCTCTCAACAGACAAATGCATATTAGTATATTAAAGTCTATTAGTTTCTCAACGAATGCCAGTTCCTGCTATTAGAACCTTTCCTCGACAGACCAATATATTTTTTCAATTATTTATTTATTTGAAGAGTTTTTTTGTTTGTTTGTTTTTTGCTATAGGGCACATGCACTTGCCAGAAAGACTGAGAGACAGAGAGACAGAAAGCAAGAAATCCCCTCCCAGGGGGGATGGCCACACCACAATCCCTTCTCCTCCATTCTCCTCAGGATCTTGGACACGCATACACACGCGCCCGGTGTGTTTAAGCCACCAGGTCCAGGACTCGTACTGTGGTCGACTACATGGGAGTCCAGCGACATAGCCATTATGTCAACTGCTGGTCCCCCAATATTGTTTTTAAAAATAATTATTTAATTTTATTTTATTATCTTTTTAAGAATTTTTTATTTAAATTTATTATTATTATCTTTTTTTTGGAGAGATCTTTGCTATAGGGCGCGTGCGCTCACCAGACAGACAGAGACAGAGAGACAGAAAGCGAGAAAATGTGGTAGGCAGTTAGTTAGCCGTGAGCGGGCAGCCCTAAGAGAAAAGCGAAAGGCTCATCTAGCTCCAGGTGCCAGGAGGACAAGGGAATTTGCCATCTTCCTTCCTTGAGGCCTGAGGGAAGCACACAGGGATGATTCCTAATTTTTTCTCTTATCGAAAAGACCTAAGCAAGCGTTTTGGTCAATGCCCCAATTCCTATTAGGGCAGTGGACTAATTGGGCAGTCTAATTGGGGTAACCTGGCTTGCATTGGGCACCATGCGCAATTAGGTGATTAAATTCCTCATTCTTTACCTGTGAGGAAGGTGCGCAGGTGCAGGAAAAGGGCGTATGGATTCTAACTTAAAGGACGAACGTAGGCAGTGTAAGGGGCCTCCCACTAATGAATATTCATAACCTCTAGTAATAAAAATAAGGGTTAACTAGTACCAAGCGCAGCTGCCACTTGGCAATCTGCCTACCCAACAACCTTTTTGGGTGTACTTTCTTTCCGTTCCTTTCTTTCTTTCTATTAAACCTTTTCTACCTACTTTATTCATGGTTGCGGTTTTATTTTGCGCCTAGGGACAGATCTCTAATTTTAGTGACCTGGACCCAAAGAACCAAGGACTTCACAATGCAGCTCAACACTCTCCCATCCATCCGTTAACAAAATCACCCCCCAGGGGATGCCACACTGCCATCCCTTCTTCATTCTCCTCTCGGGATCTTGGGCACACACGCACACGCGCCTGGCATGAGTTTAAGCCACTGGGTCCGGGACTCGAACCGCGGTTGACTACATGGGAGTCCAGCGACATAGCCATTACACTAACTGCTGGTCCCTATTATTATTATTTTTAAATTTGACCAGCAAGAGAGAGGGAGAGGGAAAGTGAGAAAGCAAGCCACTAGGTCCAGGACTTGAATCGAGGTCACCCATGTGGGGAGTCCAGCATCTTAACCACCGTGCCACTGCTGGTCCCTGATTATTATCTTCCAACTTGTACAGGGCATGCGCACTTGCCAGATAGAGACAGAGAAAGAAAGAGAGAGGGAGAATGTGAGAAAGCAAGCCACAAGGTCTGGGACTTGAACCACAGTCAGCCATGTGGAAGTCCAGTGCCTTAACCACCATGCCACTTGCTGGCCCCCAAAAGAATATCTTTTTAAAATACTATATGGGACCAGCAGATGGCATAATGGTTACATCGCTGGACTCACATGTAGTTGACTGCAGTTTGAGTCCCAGACCCACTGGCTTAAAACTCATGCTGAGCACCTGTGCGTGCATGCCAGCGAACTCAAGAGGCAAATGGAGGGTTGGGATTGTGACATGGCCATCTCCCTAGAGGGTGATTTCTCACTTTCTGTGTGTCTCTGTCTCTCTGGTGAACGCACACAGCCTACACCAAAAAAACTCTAAAAAAACATATGTGTGTGTATATATATATATATATATATTCAAAATTCTAGGAACTACCTCACCATCTAAAATATAAATTTTTTTTTGGAGCAAGTTTTTGCTGTAGGATATGTGCACTCGCCAGACAGACAGAGAGAGACAGAAAGCGAGAAATCACCCCCCAGGGGGGATGGCCACGTCGCAATCCCTTCTCCATTTTCCTCTTGGGATCTTGGGCACGCATGCACACGCAGCCGGTGTGAGTTTAAGCAACTGGGTCCGAGACTCAAAACGCAGTCTACTACATGTGAGTTCAGTGACACCCATTATGCTAACTGCTGGTTCCTAAAATATAAAATTTTGATTTCTCTGTCTTACCTTCTCTTGAGGAGCTAGTCTATATTAAATACTAAATTTAGATAAAAGTTTTGGTTTTAATTTTGCCAGAGGGCAAATTCCTTGCTAAAGCAAGATAGGGAAGGAGGGGGAGAAAGCATCCCTCAATGGGACATGGTTATCCCACAATTCCTTCTTCACTTCTCCTTCCCTTTAGTGTTTTGGGCATGCATAGCACACACGTGTCCAGAGTTTTTCTTTTCTTTTTTTTTGTAGAGATTTTCGCTATAGGGCGCGTGCACTCGCCAGACAGACAAAGACATAGAGACAGAAAGCGAGAAATCCCCCCCAGAGGGCATGGTCACGCTGCAGTCCCTTCTCCTCCATTCTCCTCTCGGGATCTTGGGCACGCACGCACACGTGCCCGGCGTGAGTTTTAAGCGACCGCATCCGGGATGCGAACCACGGTCAACTACGTGGGAGTCCAGTGACATAGCCACTACGCTAACTGCTGGTTCCCGTGTCCAGAGTTTTCCAAGCCATTGTTGAGGATCTGAGCTGCAGCTGAGCCTGTGGGACCCAGCTCCTTTTACTACTAGACTAAGGGGAGAGACCCTAGATAACATAGTTTTAGAAATTAAACTCCATAGCATATATTATGAGCTTTTTCCTGTTAGTCTCATAGAAACTCCAGAAAGTAACAACTACAGCTTTCTCTCATTGGATCTGTTATCTCGTTGTTTTCAGGCTCCTTTTCACCCCATCCTGATTCCCATCCATCCTCCCACTTAGGATCAGAGAACGCTGAGCAGAAGCAATTGTGAGAACATGTGACCCGATCATTCACTTAGAGGAAGCCTGAAATCCAGAGATGCTGTGACTTGTTCAGGACAGCACTGATGAGAAGCAGAGTTGGGTCTAGAACTGAAGTTTCTTTTTCTTTTTAATTATTATTTATTTTATCATTATTATTATTACTATTTTTAACTTGCTACAGGCCATGTGCACTCACCAGAGAGACTGACAGAGAGAAGGAAAGTGAGAAAGAAAGCTACCAGGTCCACGACTCGAACTGCAGATCACCACGTGGGAGCCCAGAGCCTTAACCACCATGCTACCTGCTGGCCCCTAGGATTGAAGTTTTCGTACTCTGAGTTTAGTGCACTTTGCACCAAAACACATCATCTTCTGATAGCACACTCACACTGAAGGTTCAAATTCATCTCTAACTCATAGATATCACGGAGGAATAAGTTTTCGGCACTTTGAAGCTCAATGAGCAGCAGAGGGGACCAGGAGGCAGCACAGTGGTCACGTGACACTGTGAGGCTAGTCCACAGGGAAGGTTTCGGGTTTGTGTCCAGAGCCCTCTGTGAACACGGTGGGTGTGTGCATGCCCACCATCCGGGGCTGGCTGAAGGATCATGGCATAAAAACCCTACTGGGGTATCTGTCTCTCTCTGTGTCTGTCTCATGGAAAAGATAAATAAAATAAACTTAGGAGAGAAAAAAAGACCAGCAGCGATGATTAAAAAAAAAAAAAGTCCAGGTATTGACCCTAAGGAAATGAAAGAAGACATGTAAAAATGCTCACAGCAATTTATTCCCCCAAATTAAAAAATCTAATTTTCATCAATCAGAGAGCAGATAGGTATAATCAATGAAATTTTACTCAGCGATAAAAAAGCACGAAATACTGATATGTGTACTTTTTTTATGGCCAGAGGCCATGTGCATTTGTTAGAGAGAGAACCCTCCAAAGGGGCATGGTCACACTGCAGCCAATTTTCCTGTCTGGGATCCGGCAGGCAGGCTCCAGCACTGAGCTGCCCCGTGCTGGGGGCCAGGACTCTAACTGCGGCAGCCTGTGGGATCTGGCTTTGGATACAGTGTTTAACTGGCATGCTGTGGGTTGGCCCTGATAAGCCTTAGCATCAATGTCAGAACATTCTGCTGTGTGAGAAGTCCAGAACTCTCAGCACCAGACCATCCAAACCCGTGTACTGGCTTCTAGCAGCATGGGATGACCCCAGCCCCACTGCTGAGAAAGCTCAACAGAAGAATCTGCTCTTTGTCCTAGCTGACACCTGACACAGGCCCTGACCTCTCTCTTAGAACATGTACTAAATAGGACTTAGAACTTTACATTTCTCTCTCTTACAACTCAGGAGTCTCTTTCTCAACGATGAGGGCCATTCCTTCGCAGGGAACCATCGGGAAGGCCAGGGCCTCTGTCTTCATCTGTGGAAGGAGAGATGTCAGCTTTGGCGACCACCAGCTAACACAGCCGGTCTCACCACACCAACACTGACCAACCTGTGTACATTTTTAATTTTTGGAGAGGTTTTTGCTATAGGGCACGTGTGCTCACCAGACAGAGAGAGACAGAGAGACAGAAAGCGAGAAATCACCCCCCAGGGGGGATGGCCACGCTGCAATCCCTTCTCCTCCATTCTCCTCTCAGGATCTTGGGCATGTACGCACATGCGCCCAGTGTGAATTTAAGCCACCGGGTCTGGGACTCGAACCATGGTCAGCTACATGGGAGTCTAGCGATGTAGCCATTACACCAACTGCTGCTGGTTCCTGTTTATTTTTTTTAAGAGAGATTTTTTGCTGGGCCAGCAGGTGGGGTGGTGGTTAAGGGTGCTGGACTCACATGGTTGACTGTGGTTCAAGTCCAGGACCTGGCAGCTTGCTTTCTTTCCTTTTCTTTCTCTCATTCTGTCTCTCTGGACAAATTAAAATAAATAAATAGTTAAATTAAAAATAATTATTTTAAAAAAGACACATTTTTGCTATAGGGAACATGCGCTCACTGGAGAGACAGAGACAGAAAGTGAAAAATTACCCCCTCAGGGGGATGGCCACACCACAATGCCTTCTCCTCTCAGGATTTTGGGCACACACAACACACATATGCGCCCAGCATGATTTTTGTTTTTAAATCATTTTTATACATTTGATCCCTACACATTAGCTTGTAGAGAATTTACCCAACATAAAATACACCTCAGACCAGTCTGGTTGAGTATTACATGTCATCTTAAACAGGTAATTAACCATTTGTGTCCCATAAACGTCTCACCTCTTTCTCCCTAACTTCCTTCCCTACTCTTCCCTTCTCCTACCCTCCTTCCACACTGTCTCTAGAGTCCATAACTATTTTCAATGCTTTTATGTCCTTCAATCTTTTAGTCTCTACCATAGAGTGTGGACATTCTGTACATGTTAAGTGGAGACATACAGTGTCTCTCTTTCATAGCCTGGCTGGCTTCACTCAACAATAAATCTTCCATATTCATCCACTATCTAGCAAATGCCAGGGTCTTTTTTTTTTGGAGAGGTTTTCACTATAGGGCGCGTGCGCTCGCCAGACAGACATTGGGGATGCCACAATCCCTCCTCCTCCATTCTCCTCTTGGGATCTTGGGCACGCACACACATGTGCCCAGCATGAGTTTTAAGCCACCGGGTCCGGGACGCAAACCGCGGTCGACTACATGGGTGTCCAGTGACATAGCCATTACGCTAACTGCTGGTTCCCACAAATGCCAGGGTCTTGTTGCTAGCACGAGTTTTTTTTTTTTTTTTGAGAGATTTTCACTGTAGGGCGCGTGCGCTCGCCAGACAGACAGAGAGAGACAGAAAGACAGAAAGCGAGAAATCACTCCCTGGGGGGATGGCCACACCACAATCCCTTCTCCTCCATTCTCCTCTCGGGATCTTGGGCACGCACACACATGTGCCCAGCATGAGTTTTAAGCCACCGGGTCCGGGACGCAAACCGCGGTCGACTACATGGGTGTCCAGTGACATAGCCATTACGCTAAATACTGGTTCCCGCTAGCATGAGTTTTTAAGCCGCTGGATCTGGAATTCAGACTGCAGTTGACTATATGGGATTCCAGCAACATAACCCTTACACCATCTGCTGGTCCCTGTACTTTTTAAAAAAATTGTTATAGGTACATGTGCTCATAAAGGACAGAGACAGAGAGAAAGCACCCCCCAGGGAGGGATGGCCATACCTCAATCCCTTCTCCATTCTCCACTCAGGATTTTGGGCATGCATACACATGTACTCAGTGTTTTTCGAGTCACTGTGTCCAGGACTAAAACCGTACAGTGTGGCCATGGGGGATCCAGGTGCCTTAACAACCTTGGGCTAACAATTAGCCCAAACCCTTCGTACTTTTTAACTTTTCTGACCCTATTAAGCCTTTGCTCTCTCCCACCACCGTCACATTCTCCCTTTAAAAATCCCTCAATCATTGGGGACAGCAGATGGTGTAATGGTTCCATCAGTGGGACCTCCACGTAGTCGACTGCGGTTCAATTCTCGGACTTGGTGGCTTCAAACTCACACCTGACACAGGTGTGTATGCCCAGGATCCTAAGAGGAGAATGGAGACGGGACTGCGCCATGGCCATCTCCCCAAGGGGGTGGGTGATTTCTTGTGTTCTCTGTTTCTCCAAGTGCACACGCCCTCTAGCAAAAAAAATCTCAAAAAAAAAAAAAAAAAAAAACCCTCAATCATCTCTAGACAAAATTTGCTTTCACTGTTCTAATATCCAGCTATTTTTTTTTTTTCTTCAGAAGGCATATGCAGTCACCAGAAAGAGACAGAAAGCAAGCATCCCCTGATGGGGCAAAGTCATGTCACAATCTCTTCTCCTATCAACAGGGATTTGGGGTGCACACACATGTTGAGTGTTTTTCAACCCACTGAGGCCAAGACTGTAATTCGAGCTATGTAAAATTGGTCATGTTAGATCTGGCTCCGTTAACTGCTAGGCTACAGGGTCAGCCCAGATGTGTTTACCTTTGACATGAGTGAAGAATCTAGACGTAAAACAATCAATACTGTGTGAGTCCATATTTATGAAATGCTAAAATGGGAAAAACTAAGCTATGATTATATGAAAAAGAAAAAATAATTATTGGTTAAAAAAAAATGAGGGACCAGCAGTTGGCATAATGACTCTCTCTCTAGACTACCATGTAGTCGACCGCAGTTAGAGTCCTTGACCCAGTGGCTTAAACTCACATTGGGTCCGTGTGTGTGTGTGCCCAAGATCCTAAGAGAAGAATGGAGAAGGGATTGTAGCGTGACCATCTCCTGGGAGGTGATTTCTTGCTTTCTGTTTCTTTCTGGTGAGCGCACACAACCTACAGTAAAAATCTCTCTCCCCCCAAAAAAAGAAAAAATTCAATGAGAAGTGACAGTATTTTGCATTTTTTCAGTATTTTAATGTATGATTTCCAATGTGTGTTACTATGTTTAGTTGAAGTGCATAAATAAAATCGATCCTCACAGATATGCATGAAGGAGAGTATTTTAATAGCTTTTTCAAATAATTATGGGTAGTTTCCTTTGATGTTATGCTAGAATGCCAAACATACTCATTCTTTAGAAGGGTAGTTTGAATGTGGAATCTGAAGCTCTATCAATGAACTTTCCATAGTCTGTAACAAAAAATTCATTGGCATATTCTTCACTTAGAATGGCTCTTATCCACGCCTGATTGCGTATTATCAAGCACTGGTTGTCTAGATGAGTTCACTGAGTTATACAAATAATATTAGCATTTTAATTACATAGAACTTTCCCTA
>NW_006160087.1:2390878-2396779 GCF_000334495.1 Tupaia belangeri chinensis | reverse complement strand
TTCCCCAATGTGCCACCCCCCCTAGAAAAAAAAATCCAAAAAAAAAAAAAAAAAAAAAAACCCTCAATCATCTCTAGACAAAATTTGCTTTCACTGTTCTAATATCCAGCTATTTTTTTTTTTTCTTCAGAAGGCATATGCAGTCACCAGAAAGAGACAGAAAGCAAGCATCCCCTGATGGGGCAAAGTCATGTCACAATCTCTTCTCCTATCAACAGGGATTTGGGGTGCACACACATGTTGAGTGTTTTTCAACCCACTGAGGCCAAGACTGTAATTCGAGCTATGTAAAATTGGTCATGTTAGATCTGGCTCCGTTAACTGCTAGGCTACAGGGTCAGCCCAGATGTGTTTACCTTTGACATGAGTGAAGAATCTAGACGTAAAACAATCAATACTGTGTGAGTCCATATTTATGAAATGCTAAAATGGGAAAAACTAAGCTATGATTATATGAAAAAGAAAAAATAATTATTGGTTAAAAAAAAATGAGGGACCAGCAGTTGGCATAATGACTCTCTCTCTAGACTACCATGTAGTCGACCGCAGTTAGAGTCCTTGACCCAGTGGCTTAAACTCACATTGGGTCCGTGTGTGTGTGTGCCCAAGATCCTAAGAGAAGAATGGAGAAGGGATTGTAGCGTGACCATCTCCTGGGAGGTGATTTCTTGCTTTCTGTTTCTTTCTGGTGAGCGCACACAACCTACAGTAAAAATCTCTCTCCCCCCAAAAAAAGAAAAAATTCAATGAGAAGTGACAGTATTTTGCATTTTTTCAGTATTTTAATGTATGATTTCCAATGTGTGTTACTATGTTTAGTTGAAGTGCATAAATAAAATCGATCCTCACAGATATGCATGAAGGAGAGTATTTTAATAGCTTTTTCAAATAATTATGGGTAGTTTCCTTTGATGTTATGCTAGAATGCCAAACATACTCATTCTTTAGAAGGGTAGTTTGAATGTGGAATCTGAAGCTCTATCAATGAACTTTCCATAGTCTGTAACAAAAAATTCATTGGCATATTCTTCACTTAGAATGGCTCTTATCCACGCCTGATTGCGTATTATCAAGCACTGGTTGTCTAGATGAGTTCACTGAGTTATACAAATAATATTAGCAATTTAATTACATAGAACTTTCCGACAAATAACTTTGTTAATATCACTAGCTGGGTCAGCTGGTGGTACAGTGAAGGCTGCTGGATCCCACATGGCTAACAGCATTGTAGAAGTCCTGGACCTGACAGCTTGAAAAAGATTCTGGGCACAAGTTCCTGCGTGCCCCAAATTCCAAGAGGCCATTCTCCCCGGACGATAATTTCTCCTCTCTCTCTCTTTCTCTCTCTCCAGTGCATGCACCCTATAGTGAAAACAAACAAACAAAAAAAACAAACAAAACAAAACAAAAAGGGTAAATAGTTGGACTTTTTAAAGAGGACAGTGGGCAACTAATTAAGGCAGAGAAATAGGTGTCTGATTTGTGTTCCCTAAACCATAACGACATTTGGGGATGACAGCTTAACATTTAATATAGAATATAAGGGGGGTCAACAGATGGTGTGTGGTTGGAGTTCTGGACCTGGTGGCTTGTTTTCTCACTTTCTCTCTCTCTGTGGTCAAATTAGAAAAAGAGTAATAATAATAATAAATAAAAAATATATAGAATATGAGTCTCAACTAGGGGTCGGCAGGTGGCGTGGTGATGAAGTAGCTGGATTCTTATCATGGCCAACTATGGTTCAAGACCTGGGGTTGGGGGACCAGCAGTTAGCGTAATGGCTATGTCGCTGGATTCCCACATAGTCGACTGCGGTTCGCGTCCTGGACCCAGTGCCTTAAACTCACACCGGGCGCGTGTATGCCCAAGATCCTGAGAGGAGAATGGAGAAGAAGGGATTGCAGTGTGGCCATCCCCCCTGGGGGGTGATTTCTGGCTTTCTGTCTCTCTGTCTCTGTCTGTCTGGCGAGTACACACGCCCTATAGCAAAAACCTCTCCAAGAAAAAAAGACCTGGGGTTGGTGGCCTGCTTTCTCATTTTCCCTTTCTCTCTCTCTGGTCAAATTAAAAATAACAATAACAACAACAAATAAAGTAAAATTATTTTTTTAAAAAAGAGTCTCAACTATACTTTCACAATTATTTATTTCTCAGATGGAAGAACTGCGACGCAAAGATAGGCTAGCTGATTTGCCTAAAGTCACTAAGTTAATAAAGGACAAAACCAAGTCTTTTTACTAACACGATCAAGGTACTAACACGACTAAGTTAGAAATGTCCTACTTAGCCTAACAAGGGGGCGGCAATCGGATGTCTTTAGAATTAGCGCACTTGTTAGACGCACAAGGAGAAATGGGAGTAGGCACACGTGGAGGATGTTAAAGCGGTGGGCACCTAGGATTCCGGACTCCCGGACCTGGTGGCTTTCTTCTTCGGCAGACCCGGGCCGGGTACACAAGAGACGCCGATCAGGCAGCGCTGGGGTGGTGCCGGCAGCTCCTAAGGGCCAAGCCGGGCACGGCCGGAGCAGTGTGAGGGGATGCCGGGACGCCCATAGCCCATATCCGGAGAAGTGAGCCACCTACTCACATTCGTACTTCCGACACACTGGAGGGTACTTGGCCTTGACCGCCTTCTGCTCCTCAGTCAAACTGTAATCTCTGAAATCCTCCTCTTCCTGCGCCATGGTCGCAGGGCCGGACTCCGTACTTCCGCACTAGACCTGCCAGACTGGTGCCCCGCGACACAGCTTCCGCTCTGGACCCCGCCCCTTGGGGGCGCGCTTAAAGCCCCAGGAGCCCGTTCTCCAGGCCCACAGACAACAGGCGTACTTCACGGACGTCCGCCTGCGTCACTCGCATAAAGCCAGAGCCCCACGTTCAGCTGCTTCAGCCTTGTTCTCTCTAAAGACAAAAGGAGGTGAAGGAGCCTTGCATCAGACACCTGAGTCTAACTACGGAGGCCTCTTCCCTCTGCCTGCTCCTAGAGTTGATAGTTAGACCCGGAAGCATCCGAGACTTCGTACTCCGGAGTCGCAGGCTTAGCGGGCTTGAAGAAAATGGCCGTCCCCGGGGCCGTGCGGCCATCCCCCGTCACGTGACTGGGGACGGGTGCAGTCCCATCAGCCCCCGCGCAATCCTTGGAAGTAGGCTGTGGCGCGGCAAGGGAAGGGGCGGAGCGCGCGGCGACCCCGTGACCTTCTGCGTCCGGATAGGCCGAGGACGCGGCTTCCCCGCCCACCGTGCCGTTCGGGGCGTTCGGGTTGGCCAGAGTTGGCGCGAAGGTGCGCGAGTCGGCCCTCACGCAGGGGCCGCAGGAAACAATAGAGGCCGCGCGAGCGGAGCGAGCGCTCGTCGCCTCCCCGCCCCTCACGCAACGCTCTACCCGGGATCTCCCCGGCTTGCCTGCCCGCCATGGCCGACAAGGAAGGTGAGGGTGCCAGGGCCGCCCCAGGTGGGAGAGGGCGGCCGGGGCTGCGCCGCGGCCTGGATGCGGCCTAACAGCGAGGCAGGCCGGGCTTGGCTGGCTGCAGCGCCCTGCGTCCGCGGGTGAGGAGGGAGCTCCCGCAGGGCGGGCTGGCGGCCCGCGACTGGTGCCGGCCGCCTCGGGGCGGAGCTGGTGGTGCGGCCTTGGGGTGTCTGTTCTCCTCGCGCTCCCTGTCGGTGCCGCCGACCCCCTGTTCTGGCCTCGCTGGTCCTGGTGCAGTTCCGCGCGAGCTGGCTCCCGAGGCCGGACGCCGTCGGCGCAAAACGGTTAACGGAGTGGCGGCTTGGGATGACCCGCGGAGTTCCGACCCCGCGGAGGCGGAGAGGGCCTTGGTGCTCGCGCCTCGGGAGATTGTGACCAGTTCCTCGATTTCAGAGGCTGGTCGTAGAAGTCACGCCGGGTGCTTTGGAGAAGTGTACGCGGTTTCCGATTCTCTTGGCTAATCAATTTGCTTTAAAAATTTAGCAGCCTTTGACGATGCAGTGGAAGAACGTGTGATCAACGAGGAGTACAAAATATGGAAAAAGAACACTCCTTTTCTTTATGATTTGGTGATGACCCATACTCTGGAGTGGCCCAGCCTCACTGATCAGTGGCTTCCAGATGTAACCAGACCTGAAGCCTGGAGTGGCCCAGCCTCACTGCTCAGTGGCTTCCAGATGTAACCAGGTGACGTGAGTCTGTTGAACGTTATTTGTTGCGTCTTCAGTGTCGCTTTCTCACATTGATTCTGTTTTTCTCTCTGGTCACTCGGAGGGGGCAGTTGTCAGAACCTGTTGGTGAAACTTTTTTTTTGAGGCCAAAAAAAATGTAAAGTTACTTTTTTATTTACCTTACCAAAGAAAACACGTTTGTTTTCTCATACTGAGTCCAACAGCCATATTACCTTAGTTGACCAAGTAATAATGTAAAACCTGTCATCTTTCAAATAGTGTTATGAGTTCAGTTATCAGAACGTTTGAATACTCAAAATCATTGGTAGTGGCTGCTTAATACAAAGCCTGGTATGTCCTGCTTCCTGCCTTCTAGGAGCATATTGTCTAATGGAAGATACTGGTGTAAACTAGAACTAGATGGGATGAGAGCTGTTGTAAAGATAATTAGGGTACTTGGAAAATGGCCGAAGGGATGGTTTGCATGTGAGGGAGTTGGGTATAGTGAGGGCTGTAGAGATTGATCACATCTGTTCCTTACACTTAGGTAGCTTACCTCTGATAGGATACAGTGTTGTTCAATTGAGCTTGGCCGGTGCTGTGTTGTGGGTTTTTTGTTTATTTTTTGAGAGAGAGATATTTTTGCTATAGGGCACATGTGCTCACCAGAGAGACATAAAACAAGAAATCTCTAGGGAGGATGGCTATGGTACAGTTCCTTCACTTGCATTCTCCTCTCAGGATCTTGGGCACACACACACCTGGTGTGAGTTTCAAGTCCCCAGGTCTGGGACTTGAACTGCTATAGACCACGTGGGAGTTCAGCACCGTAATTAATTATAAAAGTGGAACATAAAATTATCAGAGGATGGGATCAGGAGTTAGCGTAATGGCTAGGTCACTGAACTCCCCTGTAGCCGACCGTGGTTCGAGTCCTGGACCCGGTGGCTTAAACTCAAGCCGGGCACTTGGTGTGTGCATGCCCGAGATCCCGAGAGGAGAATGGAGGAGAAGGGATTGTGGCGTGGCCATCCCCCTGGGTGGTGATTTCTCACTTTCTGTCTCTGTCTTTCTGGTGAGCACACACGCCCTATAGCAAAAAACCTCTTTAAAAAAAAATTATCAGAGGAAGAGTTTTGTGTGGTTTGTTTTTAGTTTTCTATAGGGTGTAGAGGGGATGGCCACTTAGTTAATCCTTTCTCTGGATTTTGGGCACACATTCACACACATTGTACTTTTTTTTTCCCCCAAGCTGCCCAGTCTAGGACTCAAACTGCAGTCAGCTATATGGGATTCAGCTGCCTTAACCTCCGTGTCATATGGCTGGCCCAGAAGTGAATTTAAATTATAGGTATTAAAGTTTCAGGGACCGGCAGATGGTGTAGTTGTTAAATTGCTAAATTCCCGTGTAGTAGACCGTGGTTCTAGACCCAGACCTGTCTGCTCAAAACTCTGGGTGAATGTACATGCGAGCCCAAGATCCTGAGGAGAATGTAGGAAAAGGGATTGCAGTGGAGCTATCCCCCCTGGGGTCTGATTCTCACTTTCTGTCTCCAGCAAGCGTACACACCGTATAGCAAAAATCTCTCTTAAAAAAGCTTTTTTTCAGCAAGACAAGTGGACCTATTTTGATAATAGGTTGTTACATAATTTGACTTTTCTGGGCCAGCAGGTGGCGTGGTGGTTGAGGGATCTAGATACCCATATAGGTGGCTGTGGTTTGAGTCCAGGGCTGGCAGCTTGTTTTCTCACTTTCTCTCTC
>NW_006160087.1:2371640-2390856 GCF_000334495.1 Tupaia belangeri chinensis | reverse complement strand
AAATTAAAAAATATGAATGAATGAATAAAGTTAAGTAAAATAATTCTTTGAAGAAATTTTACTTTTCAGAATACCTTTTCATAAGTTCTATACAACATAAGTTCCTCATAAACTCAAATCTCTGGAAATCAAAATACTTCTAAAGTATGGTTATTTGATTATGATCCAACTAACAAAAAATAGATAAGCTCTCTCAATAGGGTCTTCACATCATGACCTCACCCCAAGTCAGCCAGGACCGTAAAGCATAAACACTGGTTCCTGTACAGGGGAACACTTGGAACTTGAATCCTGGATCCTCCCACATAGCTTCAGCATTGCTAGCATTGCATGCTGTGGTGCCATCCCTGCTTGGTGTGTGTGTGTGTGTGTTGTGGAGTTTGCCAAAGGTTGTATGTGTTCTTTAGAGAGAGAGAGAGGGGGAAAGTGAGAAATCGGGGGGGGGGGTCATGCTGCAATCCCTTCTCCATTTTCCTGGGATATTGAACACACGCCCACATGTTTTTTTTGTTTTGTTTTTAATAAGTTGTTTGTTTGTTGGTTTAATTTGACCGGAGAGGCACAGAGTGAGAGAGAGTGGGGGGGTGGTGAGAAAGCGAGCCACCAGGTCCGGGACTCAAACAACAGTCGGCCGTATGGGAGTCCAGCGCCCTTAATCACCATGTCACCTGCTGGCCCTGTAATTTTATTATTTTTAGAAAAATTTTTGCTATAGGGCATGTACACTCGCTAGAGAGACAGAGACGAGGGTGGAAGGCCACACCACAATCCGTTCTCTTGGAATTTTTGGGTATGCATGTACAGGTGCCCAGCATGAATTTTAAGCCTTTTGGTCCGGGACTAATACCACGGTTGGCCACGTGGGAGTCCAGTAACGTAACCATTACGTAGTCTGTTGGTCCCCTCTTCCAGACTTGCTGTAGTTCATTACCTGACCTCAATGCAGGCATTTCCAATATTCTGTTCACTGCTCTCCTTTCCTCTGTCCTTTTTGTAGGATTATGCTATCACAGCTTTGCTTGTCATAACTATACAGAGAGGTTTTTTTTTTTTTTTTTAAGAATTATTTATCTATTCATTTATTTATTTTAATTTGACTAGAAAGGGACTGAGTGAGAGAAAGTGAGAAAGCAAGTTGCCAGGTCTCGGACTCTAGTGGTTGGCCATGTGGGAGTCCAGCACCCTTAACTACCACACCACCTGCCGGTGACGGAGAGAGACAGAAAACGAGACAGAAAACGAGAAATCACCCCCAGTGGAGATGTCCACGCATAGTCCCTTCTCCATTTTCCTCTCAGGATCTTGGGCACTCACATGCACCTGGTATGAGTTTAAGCCACTGGGTCTGGGACTCGAACCATGGTCGACTACATGGATGGGAGTCCAGCAACATAACCATTATGCCATCTTCTGGTCCCCCAAATTATTTTGACTTTATTTTAATTTGACCAAAGAGGGACAGAGTGAGAGTGAACAAGCCACCAGGTCCAGGACTTGAACTACAGTTGGCCATGTGGGAGTCCAGTGTCCTTAACTACCACGCCACCTGCTGGCCTTCTGTTGCTTTGTTTATACCCAGTTTCTTCTGATAGCTCCTTGATTTTTTTTTTTTTTTAATTTGCTCTAAGGCATGTGCACTTGTTAGACAAAGTGGAAAGCACCCCCCAGAGAGGATGGCAGTCTCTTCTCTTGGCATTTTAGGTACACATGCAAATGTGCCTGGCTTGTTTTTAAAGCCTCCACATTGGAACTCAAACTGCTCGGTCAGTCATGGGGATCCAGCTGCCTTAACCACTACACCACTGGCTGGCTCAAGAGTTTCTATTTTTCAGAGGTTCCCAGGTCATGCTCATTTTGTTCATCTAAGGACCACACTTTTTTTTTTTTAATTAATTTACATTCATTTATTGAGCATCGTCACAGCATACAAAATGTGGTTTCCTACCCTCCTCCCACACCATCTCTAGTGTTAAGGTTTTTTTTCCTCCCTTTTGTCCCCCACATTTTATTGATTCACAAAATTTCTTAAATAATCTAACTACTTTCAATAGCAAGTTCAGCTGATATATACATATCTGCGAGTACCTGTCTGACTTTAGGTGTAAAACTGAGCAGAATGATAAAGTAGCACCTAGCTGATGCTATATAGCTTACGATGGTCATTAGGTATTTAATACATTTTTTAATTTCAAGAAAAGCAGTTTTAGCTTTAATAAATCAAAGAAATTCTAAGAAACTTTACTTAAAACTTAAAGCCAGGGGACCAGCAGGTAGTGTAATGGTTACATTGCCGTACTGCCATATAGTTGACCACGGTTCAAGTCCCAGGCCCGGTCACTTAAACTTATGCCAGGCACCAGCGTGCATGCCCAAGATCCCAAGAGGAGAAGGGATTGTCCTTCGGTGGTGATTTCTTGCTTTCTGTCTCTCTCTCTGTCTTTCTAGCGCGCACACATGACCTATAGCAAAAACCTCTCCAAAAAAAAAAAAAAAAAAAAAAAAAAAAGCCAGGGAACAGGTTAGGATTCTGTTCATATAATAGGTACGTGAACCTATCGGCAGCTCAAGAGAAGACAAAAATCCTTTAAAAACCGGAAAACAAAGCCTAGAAGAAAATCAGCAATGTTTTAGTCAAAAGTCATAAAATTCTATTTCACAAGTTCAGTCTCATGTACTTTATCTTGTTTTATTATGATCTTCCTAATTAAATTTTGGGATATAATACTCAACTCCAGATTTGTCTCTACAATTGGCCATTTTCTTAGCTTTTGAACTCTTATTTTTGTGTGTCTGTATGTGTCTTGGAGAAGATCTTCTTGGGTTGATTGTATTTGGGGTTCTTTGTATTTCTTGGGACTGGATCTTTGAGTGCCTCTCTAGGTTTGGAAAGTTTTCTTGCAGGATTTAATGGAATAGGTTATAAATACTATTATGAGTCTCCTCACCTTCTGGGATACGAATTATCTGGATGTTTGGACGTCTAGTATTTCTCATCATTTTGGGGGGCAATTTATCTCAGTCTTTGTGGTGGAATTTTCTAGGTCAGAGGTTCTGTCTTCTACATCCGAGATCTGATCCTCTACATAATCTAATCTGCTTTTAATACTTTCAAGGGAGATTTTGACCTCCTGTATTTCAGCCTTCATCTCTAACAGTTCCATTTGATTCTTTTTTATGGTGTGTATTTCCTCTTTCAGATCGTGCAAGAATTTCCTTACCTGGAACTCATCAGCTCCTTTCTCCTGCCTCTTATGCAGTTCATTGTCTCTCTTCTCCATCTCTGTTAGTTTTATCACTGTGAATATTCTGAATTCTTTATCTGACATTCCTGTGAGTTTCATTGTACTGTCTGAAGATGAAGTTATTCTTTTCCCTTGGAGGAGAGGTATTTTCTTCATATCCCATATTTCTTGTGACCCTGTGGTGATTTCTGGTCATCTGATGGATGGTGCATTTCTTCCTAAATCTTGACGTTCAACCTGAGCGTTCAGAGACTTGTAGGAGGAGGTGATCTATAATCTCTGTTCTGTTTGTTTTTCACTTTTTGCACATCAGATTCAGTGGAAATTGAATATTCTGTCCCTAATCATATTCAGATGTTTGGATCCTGTTCACTTGCACATATCTAGACACTTGGTGCGTGGAAGCTGCTAGAAATGAATCGGGAGGGAGAAGTCTCAGCAGAAAATACTCATTTTTAGTCAGTGAAAGCAGTATTTCACAGCTCAAGTTCAGTAGCCATCTCAGGATGCCTATTGGGTTTGTCTTAGGACCACACTTTTAAAAACCTCTGCTTTAGGCGGACCAGCAGGTGGCATGGTGGTGAATGTGCTGGACTCTGACATGACTGACCGCGGTTCAGGTCCTGGACCTGGCAGCTTGCTTTTTCACTTTCCCTCTCTTTCTCTCTCTCTCTCACTGTTTCTTTCTGGTGAAGGCATGTGCCTGGTACAAATAAAACAATAATAAAATTAATTCTTTACCAAAAGAAGAACCTCTGCTTTACACTTTCAGATAAACTCTTCTGAGGCAACTCATATAATGCTATGGCTCTGTTTAGAAACTTTCTATGATTCCTTGTAACCGCGGTATAAAGAGCCTGTTTACTTTTTTTTTTTAATGTGCCAGAAGGCACATGTGTTTGCCTGGGATGGGAGATGAGAAAGTACATTGAGGATGGCCACTCTTCAGTTTCTTCTATTTCTTTCCCTGGGATTTGGGGCATGCGGGTCCCCCACCCCCACCCCCCGAGCCACTTTGTCCAAGATTAAAACCATGTAGTCAGCCATGTAGGACCACCATGCTACCCATTGGCCCACATCTGCTTTTTTTTAGCCTTTTCTCCCACTGGGCTATTCCGTATTCTTCATTCCCGGTTCTGATAATAGTTATATGACCTTAGGCAGATTGCTTGATTACCTCCTCAAGTGCCTTCATTTTGTAATTGGAATAATACCTCATAGCGTATGGTGTTTAAATGATTAAAAAATAATTGTAGCGTTCTTAGCATTAGAATCTGGCACTTTTGGGACTAGCAGTTAGTGTAATGGCTGTGTCTCTGGACTCGCATGTAGTCGACCGCGGTTCGCGTCCCGGACCCAGTGGCTTAAAACTCATGCCGGGTGTGGGTGTGTGTGCGTGCGTGCCCAAGATCCCGAGAGGAGAATGGAGGAGAAGGGATTGCGATGTGACCATCCCCTCGGGGGGTGATTTCCTGCTTTCTATCTCTGTCTCTGTCTGGTGAGCGCACGCGCCCTATAGCAAAAAAAGAATCTGGCACTTTTAGCTGTCATTTTCGAGTTTTCAGGTCACACCTATTCCTTAACAGTTCCTTAATTTATTAATCTTTTCATTTAAACTCCCCATTTTTTTAAAGAATTATTCAATTTTATGTATTTTTATTATTTTAATTTGACGATCGAGGAGTGGGTGAGAAAACAAGCTACTGGGTCTGGACCTCGGTGATGGTCAGCCATGTGGGAGTCCAGCACCTATAACCACACCACCTGCCAGCCTGTAAATTCCCATATTTTGAGTACCACTTTTGTAATATATTTTGTTACTTCTGTCCATTACTGATTAGCCCTGGTTTTTTTTTTGGAGAGGTTTTCGTTATAGGGTGCATGCGCTCGCCAGAAAGAGAGACAGAAAGCAAGAAATCACCCCCTGGGGGGGATGGGCATGCACACACTCACACACGTGTCCGGCGAGAGTTTAAACCACCGGGTCTGGGACTCGAACCGTGATCAGCTACGTGGGAGTCCAGCGACATAGCCATTACTCTAACTGCTGGTCCCAGCCCTGGTGTTTTGAGGATGGGAATCCTGTCTTTACCATCTTTGTGCTTAGATAACATTGGAGCAGTGCCCATTCGTTCGATGCTTATTAAATGTGTGAACAGCTAGTTTACCTTCTGTTATTTCCTTTCATTCCTTTTTTATTCATTTCTTTCATGATAGAGGGTTTGCACACGTACAGAGCGGGGAGCATCCTGCACAGGGTCTGCAAACACCATGATGCCCTTCCTCCAGTCCTCTATCTTGTCACATCACGGGCACCCATGTATATGTCACATGTGTTTTAAGCTGATGGGCCAGGGATTCATACCGCAGTAGCCATGTGAAATCGGGCTTCTCTGCTTCTCATTTATTTATTTAATTTAAAACAAGTACATTTAATCACTGTGCATCTTTACAGTATACAACATGGTTTTTTCCAGCATGGATATAGTGCATATCTGTCAGGTCAACCATGCTTCTCTTAAACAGAACATTACCACCCATCACTGGTGTTTTCTTTCTTTCTTGAGAAAGGGAGAGGAAGATGTGCATCCCCAGCAGGGTCCACACACGATCTCTGTTTAGCCTTAGCCAGCCTGGATCTCTCCTGGGTAGGTGTGAATGCCCAGCATGCACAGGGAGGCCTGGGTGTGAGCCAGGGTTCGGCATCACAGCATTGTATTACTGCCCTGCTGCTGTCAGCTGTAACTCACTGCTTTTCTGGGCACGTGTGCTTGTCAGAGAGACAGAGTACAACATCACCCCCCGGGGGATGATGGCCGTGCTGTAGTCCCTTCTCTCAAGGTTTTGGGCACGTACGAACATTCACCGGGACTGGGTTTCAACCTGCTAGGTCTAAGATTCAAACTGCGGTCAGTCCTGTGGTGGGAATCCAGGACTAAGCACTACACCTTCTGCTGACTCCAGTAATTCACATTTTAGTCCATTCAACCTCTTTTTATCGAGAGTAATTGTATTTTTTTGGCCAGGATAACAAATACAAATTAGACTGACCCCGTGTCCCATTGGTTAAAGGAACCAGAACCCATATAGCCCACCATGGAGTTTTAAGTCCCAGGTTTAAAGAACACATCAGGCATGTGGCGTTCAAATCCCAACATGGGGACTAGCAGTTAATGTAATGGCTATGTCGTTGGACTCAAATGTAGTCAGCTGTGGTTCCAGTCCTGGTCCTGGCGGCTTAAACAGCGTCTGCATGCGAGCCCAAGATCCCAAGAGGAGAATGGAGAAGGGATTGTGGTGTGGCCATCCCCCCTGGGGGGCGATTTCTCGCTTTCTGTCTCTGTCTCTCTGGCGAGCATATGCACCCTATAGCAAAAACCTCACACACACACACACACAAAAAACAGAAACACAAAATCCCAACACGGTGGAGAAATGCAGAGGGGTTTGTGGCATGACCACACTCCATTAGGAATGCTTTCGCCCTTTCTCTCCCCTCTGGCAAGCATACCTACCCTCTAGAAAATTAAAAAATTAACAAAACGAAGTTACATTAAAAGTAGAAAATGTGGACCTTAATGGCTCGTCCATCCTGCTTGCGGATGGCTGTCACATACGTTTTCTTGCTGACTTCTGGTTTCTGTTGATGTTATTCGTTCGGACGACAATGACCTTATGTTGCTATTGCAGACCTGAAGGGAAAGATTTCAGCATTCATCGACTTGTCCTGGGGACACACACCTCGGATGAGCAAAACCACCTGGTGATAGCCAGCGTGCAGCTCCCTAACGATGATGCTCAGTTTGATGCGTCACACTACGACAGCGAGAAAGGAGGTAGGAACCTTAATGAAGGGAGTGGTGATGTAGGGGTTGTGTCTTCCATACATTTGGATCAGCTTCTCTATGTAGAAATAAGAGTGAAGCTCAGAAATGCCTCAGCTTTCAGTGTAAATGTTAATTGTAGGTATCAGGAAATTCTTAACATACACTTGGTTCTGTACCTTTGTAACATCCTTGCTTTTACTAAACTGGTGGCAGGTGACTTTTTCTCATTGAAAGAAGCAAAAATCCGCCATTGTTGCCCTATAATATTTTCAACAGAGGGGATATTGCCACTACAGAGATTAGAATTATGTCACAGATGTGGGTAGATGTAAACGGTATTAAGTGTGGGATGTAGAAAACACACAGTGCGTGAACAGAGGATATCAATGATATTAAACATCTCTTTGTGGGTCAGCAGGTGGCGTGGTGGTTAAGGGTGCTGAACTCCCTTGTGGCTGACCACGTTTCAAACCCTGAACCTGGTAGTTTGCTTTCTCTTGTTCCATCTCTCTCACTCTCCCTCTGTCCCTCTCTGGTCAAGTTAAAATAAATAAATAAAATAATTATTTTTAAAATGTTTTTTAAAAATAAATCTCATGGGGAAGCTAAAGGAAAAATGTCTTCAAGGTATTTTAGAGGGGGCTAGCCCTGTAGTATGGTGGTTAAGAGAGCTAGATTCCAAGGACCAGTAGGTGGCATGGTGGTTAAGGCACTGGGTTCCCAAATGGCCGGCTATAGTTTGAGTCCCAGACCCGGCAGCTTGAAAAAGACTCGGCATGAGTTTCTGTGTGCCCAAAATCCTGAGAGGAGAATGGAGGAGAAGGGATAATGGTGGCCATTCTCCCGCAGGGCAATTTCTCACTTTGCTTCTCTGTCTGTGTCTGGCAAGTGTACATGCCCTATGGCAAAAAAAAAAAAAAAACCTGGAAAAATGAAAAATACAAGGCAAGAGTCAGATCCCACATGGCTGACTGTGGTTCTATTCCCAGCTCCTGTGGCTGAAAGCACACTAGATACATGTGTGTGCACGCCCACAGTCCACATAGGGTAAAGAAACGAGAAATGGGAGGAGAAGGAATTGTGTGGGACTATGCCTCATAGGGTTGCTATCTCGCCTTTCTTCTCGGTGTTTCTGTGACTTGTGCATGTACCTTCTGGCAGTAAAAGAAAAACCAGAAGTTTCTTTCTTCTTTTTATTTTATTAAGAGATTTTTTGCTATAAGGTGCATGCGCTCGCCAGAGAGACAGAAAGCGAGAAATCACCCCCCAGGGTAGATGTCCACTCCAGAATCCTTCCTCCTCCACTCTCCTCTTGGGATTATGGACATGTACACACATGCACTTGGTGTGAGTTTCAAGCCACTGGATTCGGAACTTGAATCACAGCCGTCTGTGGGAGTCCAGTGACATAACCTTTATCCATCTGCTGGTCCTCCCCACCCCCACCTTTTTTTTTTTTAAAAGGTTTTTGCCTTAGGGTGTGTGCTCTACCGAGAGAGAGAGAGAGAGAGAGAAGAAATCACCCCTCACAGGACTTTTGGCATCGTGCATACGCACCTGGTGTGATTTTCAAGCCACTGGGTCTAGGACTTGAACTATGGTTGACCATGTGGGAGTCCAGCAACGTAGCTACTACACCATCTGCTGGCTCCAAAACAGGTTTCTTAGAGGGACATTAAGGAAGTCAAGGTTGAGAAACACTGCCTGAAATTACCCTTCTCGGGTTTAATGTAGATATGGCCATGGTACTTGTTATGTGTATACAAATCAAATTTCAGTGAGCCGTCTAATTGCATCCTAGTTTTAAGGGGTAGTTTACTCATGAAATGCTACCGTTCAGAAGAGGTGGGAAATTGTGAGATTTGTGCCCTATCTAATAGATGTCACTGAGATTTTTCTTGATAAGCAGAACCCATTTTTAAATCTAAGTTCTTTTCAGCTCTAGTCATTTGCCAAGGTTATAATCCTGCAGTTTAGTCTTCACTCATTTACTGCAGTGTGATGCAGAATGCAAAATAAGTTCTTAGGATAAAAGTCAGTAAATATATTGTGTCACTGGCTCAAGGGTGTAATTTTAGAATTTGATTTCTGGAAAATTATTCTCCCTGTATCCATCTGTGATTGGGGGGAAAGAACATTGAGTTTAAATCAGAAGAACGGGGATAAGGACCATGCTGTGCCACTAACTGGTTGTGTGTTTTGGGTAGTGGTTTGTCCTCTCTGACCCCAGTCCATATTAGTAGATGAAGAGAAACTGTCTTGGGAACCAGCAGTTAGCGTAATGGCTATGTCGCTGGACTCCCACGTAGTCGACTGCGGTTCGCGTCCTGGACCCGGTGGCTTAAAACTCACGCCGGGCACGTGTGCGTGCGTGCCCAAGATCCCAAGAGGAGAATGGAGAAGGGATTGCAGCGTGGCCATCCCCTCTGGGGGTGATTTCTCGCTTTCTGTCTCTATGTCTCTCTCTGTCTGTCTGGCGAGCACACGCGCCCTATAGTTATATGGAGAGAACAGGCCATGTAGCCTAGTGGTTAAGGAACTGGATCCAACATGTTTTGAGTCCTGGAGTTGAAGACTTGAAAAACTCACCAGGTATATTTGCCATATGTGTCCAATATGCTGATAACGATAGAAAAATGGAGAAGGGATTGAGGTGTGGCCACACTCCAGTTGGCAGATTTTTCCCTCTCCATCTCAGCTAGGGAGCATGTGCCCTCTGGCAAATATTTAAAAAGTGGAGGGAATTTCAAAGAGTTTGTCAAAAAATTGGAATTAAACCATGTATAGGTTTTTTAGAAGACACATTTTTCATGAGGTTTCCTGAAGACTGCTTGTATAATTTTCATTCAAAGCAAATACTATGATTAATAATGTATTAATTGTTTCATAATTTGTGCTAGAAGGCACATGTGCTTGCAGGGGGCTAGAGAAACCACCTTCTCGTGGTGGGGAGTGGTCATGCTAAAGTGTTTATTATTAGATTAGTCCTGAAAATAGATTAGATGTAAAATTTTACTTCAAGCTCTGTTACCAGAATCTTCAAGAGAAATCTCTAGTGTTTTCTTTTTTTTTAAGATTTATTTATTTTTAATTATACTTATTATCATTATTCTTCAATTTTGACCAGAGAGAGACAAAAAGGGAGAGTGAGAAAGCAAGCCTCCAGGTCCAGGACTTGTACCTCGTGGTTGGCCACATGGGAGTCCAGTGCCTCAACCACCACTCTACCTGCTGGTCCCCGAGATCTCTAGTTTTTAATCTAAATTATATATAATAAACTCTTACAAGTTCATGATAAAAATAATTGGGATATTTGACTCGGGCTATTAGAACTTACTCTTCTGGATGGGTAGTTAAGGTGGCTAGATCCCACATGGTGATCATGCAGTTGAGCTCTGGACCTGTTAGCTTGAAAAACGTGGGCGTGTGCATAACCAAAATCCTGAAAGGGAGCAGTGGAGCGAAAAGAATTGTGATGTGACCACACCCTGCTTCTCACTTTCCCTCTAATGGAGGACATGCACCCTCTGACAAATAGGGGGGGAAAAATGCTTCGTTTTAGGTTTATGGTCTCAAAAGTTGAGTGGTCGTAGAGCTCAGAATAGTGGTTACTTGTTTGTGGTGATAATATTGATTAGGTAGGACACAATAGTGTCTTCTGGGGTGTTGAAAATGTTTTTCTTTTGATTTAGATAATATTTTCACTAAGTGCATTTATATATAAGAATTCATCAAGCTACAGAGATGAGTATTCCTATTATGATGTACCACAGGTTGCTTTGTTTTAAATTTTTTTTTTATTTATGATGGAGCACACCTGTATGATACAGTGCCCTCGAGAGGGTCCTGCTGCTCCTATCCAGCTTCAGCCAAGCCCAGATTATGGGCACACCTGTGTCCAGTGTACTCAGGGAGGTCCCCAGGTGCAAACTGGCAACCTTCCCGTGTGGGTCTGTCAGGTAGAGCATTCTGTCTCAGGTTTATCTGTTTCTTCCCTGATTGAAAGAAAGGTGGGCACCCCCAGCAGGGACCATAAGCCACAGTTGCCCCCCCCAGTTCTAGCTGGCCTGAATTATGGGCATACACATGCCCAGTGTGTTCAGCAAGGCCCCAGTGTGCAAACCCAGAACCTCCCCCAGGTGGGTCCTGCTGTCTAATGTGCCACCACTTGGCCCCTGGATTCTTATTACTGTGCTTTCTTCACAGTAGAGAGGCCCACGTTCAGTATATGCCCAATGCTAAAACACCTTCTGTAGGGAGTACTCTTGCTCAGTAGGTGCCATGCCATCCGTTGCCTTTTCCCTGGTACTGGTGTCTGTCTCCTGGTAGCTGTGCTGGTTTTGTTATTGTTGTAGTGAATTGTAGTTGTGTACTTATCTCCCTATGGTTTAGACTGAGCTCCTTAAGGTCACGTACCTTATCATCCCTTTTTTTGTAGGTTAGTAGATGCTTCTGGGCTAGAGTTTTTTTTTTTTTTTTTTTTCTTTCTTTCTTTTTTTTTTTTTTTTTTTTTTTTTTTTTTTGTTTTTCTTTTTTTTTTTTTTTTTTTTTGGAGAGGTTTTTGCTATAGGGCGCGTGCGCTTGCCAGACAGAGACAGAAAGTGAGAAATCACCCCCCAGGGGGGATGGCCACGCCGCAATCCCTTCTCTGTTCTCCTCTCGGGATCTTGGGCATGTACACACACATGCCCAGCATGAGTTTTAAGCCACCAGCTCTAGGATGCAAACTGCAGTCAGCTACATGGGAGTCCAGTGACATAGTCATTACACTAACTGCTGGTCCCTGGGCTAGAGTTCTTGAAGAAATTTATCTTTTTCTCCTCCTTTAGAGTCTGGCTTGAACCAATTGAGACATTTTTCCGATTATAAAAGTTATTTTGAGGGGGCCAGCAGATGGCATGCTGGTTAATGCACTGGACTCCCACATGACTGACCATGATTCGAGTCCAAACCCTAGTGGCTTGCTTTCTTAGTTTCCCTCTCTGTCTCTCTCTGGTCAAAATATTATTTAAAATAATAAAGTGTATAAATTGGTAATTCTTTTAAAAGCTATTTAGAATGACTAGCATATGACTTACTGGTTATGTTGCTGGACTCCCACATAGTCAACTGCAGTTTGAGCCCTGGGCCCAATGGCTTAAAATTCACACTGGGCACATGTGCATGCCCAAAATCCCAAGAGGAGAAGGGTTTATAGCGTGGCTATCTCTCCGTGGGGGTGGGATTTCTCACTTCCTGTCTGTGTCTCCAGCAAGTGCATGCACCCTATAGCAAAAATCTCTTTAAAAAAAAAAAAAAAGAAAGAAAAGAAAAGTTGGGGCCAGCAGGTGGTATGTTTGTTAAAGGTACTGGACTCCCACATGGCTGACCATGGTTTGAGTCCCAGGCAACTTTCTTTCTTTCTCTCTTTCTGTTCTTCTCTGGTCAATTTAAAATGGATGAATAAAGAAAGAAAGTTTAAAAAAAAAAAAAGTTATCTTAGGGGACCAGCAAGTGACGTGGTTCAGGCGCTGGACACTCCCACATGGCTGACCACGGCTTGAGTCCCAGATCTGGTGACTTGCTTTCCCACTTTCTCTCTCTCTCTCCCCCCCGGTCAAATTAAAATAAATGAATGAATAAATAAATTTTAAAAAGTTATTTTTAAATGGAATGTTATATGCTGACCATTTTACCCTTGTATCTCTTTTCTTAGAGTGACTCCTAATTTCTTTGCTTTATGGGTAAGGTATTTATTTGAGGCTCAGGGAGAGTGTAGGCCTTCCCTAAGTTACCACACTAGAAAATGGGATAGTCACTTAGGCCTGGATGTGAGTCTTATTTAGACCTTTCTCTACCTTATTTTACTGCCTTTTGTAATTTTTCAGTCATGAAGTACCATTGTTTATATATTGCTTTGCCGAGATTTCCAGAAGTATATTGTTACACATTTCATAATGGTAGAGGAGTCCCTTAAGTACATGACACTTAATGTGAATAAAAGATGTTTTTGCCTCATCCTTGCCTACCTGGTCTATTTCAGTCAAGGGTTTGGCAAGTGTAAGTAGGAGTTAGGAAATGGAACTAAGTGTGGTGTAGTGACTTTTACCTCACCAGACTAAGAATCTGTAAAGAGAACATGTAGTGTGATGTATTTCAGAAAGGTCATCTCAAACTAGAGCTGCAGGTGAATGGTCTAAGAGGGACACAGGGACTCTTTCAAGCCTAGTACACTGTGAGCTTGATCTTCAACGTAACTGGCAGGCTGGGTAGTGGCTCAGCCAGTGCTCTGCAAGACTGGCCCACCTGGACAGACTCAGTCACCTCTAGAGACACCCCTCCGACCCCAGCACACAGTGCATGTGCGCACCATGATCCAGAGCTTACTGAAGTTGAGGGTGGATCGTGGCATCAAGGCATTGGGGAGGCCAGGAGGTGGCGTAGTGGTTATGGCGCTGGACTCTTACATGGCCAACTGCGGTTTGAGTCCTGGCTTGAAACTGACGCGGGGCACATGTACCTACATGCCCTAAATCCTGAGAGGGGATTGTGGAGCGGCCTTTCCCCCCAGGAGGGGGAGTGATTTCTCACTTCCCCTCTCTCTCTGCATCTCCCATGAGTGCACACTCTATAGCAAAAAATCTCTCTTTAAAAAAAAGTCATATTGGGTGCTCTGCTCTGTCTCTTTCTCAATGTGGAAGAAATAAATGGATTTTTTAAGATAGTAAGTTAAATTTTTTTAAATAATTATTTTATTTATTCATTTTTTTTTTTAATTTGACCAGAAAGCCACATAAAAAGAGAGAGAGGGAAAGTGAGAAAGAAAGCCACCAAGTCTGAGTCTCGAACTGTGGTTGGGCATGTGGTAGTGTCCAACGCCTTAACCACCATGCCACCTGCTGTTCCCCAAGAAATGGAAGTTTAATAGAAAGCTTTAAAAATTAGTAACTTACCTGTTGTACTTTTGAATGAGATTTAAAAACTCTTTATTAAGGACCTCTTTTGAAGTAAAGTTGGTGGTCTTCCTTAATTTCCAGTAATGAGAAATTTTTTACTGGGTGTTCTAGCTGCCAGAAGTGGGAGATATGAAAGCACCCTGAGGTGCTAACACGTTTATCTTCCTGTGCTGGTTTGTTAGTTTGTCTGCCCTAACCTTCTGAGTGATACATGCAGAGTAACTTGTTTGTCCTCATTTGGTATTTATCTTACTTACAGAATTTGGAGGTTTTGGCTCAGTTAGTGGGAAAATCGAAATAGAAATCAAGATCAACCATGAAGGAGAAGTGAACAGGGCTCGTTATATGCCCCAGAACCCTTGTATCATTGCAACAAAGACTCCATCGAGCGACGTGCTTGTTTTCGACTATACAAAGCATCCTTCTAAGCCAGGTACCTGCGCTTTGTGTTTTTAACATTGAGTTTTACGTACTTACTATTTGTAACTTGGCTTTTGTAATGCTTTGTAGTATGACTTCTTGTGATTTAAGTGTGTGGATATTTTTCTTCATGTTTAGTCCCTTCACTGGGAAAAAAAATGCTTTTTTACATAAAAACAGAATGATGGTAAAGCTTAAATATTATGTATTGGGTCAGTGAGTTCTGTATTGTTTATATAAACAACTATTAGGAGTTTTAGACATCTCAATCAAAATTTTATTAGACCCGGGACCAGTAGATGGCATAATGGTTATGTCGTCAAACTCCCACATAGTCAACCACGATTGGAGTTCCAGACCAGGTGGCTTAATACTCACGCCGGGGGGCTAAAAGTAGCGTGTTGGTTAAGACGCTGGACTATCCCACATGGCTGACCGTGGTTCCAGTCCCGGACCTGGCAGCTTGCTTTCTTATTCTCCCTCTCTCTGCCTCTCTTGTCTTTTATCTCTCTCTCTTCTCAAATTGAATAATACTGCTATAAATAATCAATAAAAATTTAAAATTAAAAAGAAAAACACATGGCAAGCGTGTGTACATATGTACCAAAAATCCCAAGAGGAGGTTGGAGAACAATGCATTGCAGTATGACCATCCACTCTGGGACGTGTTTTTCTCTTTCTGTTTCCCTGTCTCTCCCTGTGTCTCTTTGGCAAGCACATGCACCCTATAGCAAAAATCCCTCTTAGAGAAGACTATAGGGCTTCTCAGCTTTTCGCCATGTCTTCTCACAAGACTTTCAGAATCAAGTGGTTTCTGACCAAAAAACAGAAGCAACATCATCCTGTTCCCCATGGATTAGAATGAAAACTGGTAATAAAATCAGATACAACTCCAAGAGCAGACACTGGAGAAGAACCAAGCTGGGTCTACGAGGAACTGGACAGGAGATGGGCCACATATTTATACTGTACCAAGGTCACTGTGGTCTTACTACATCAAGCTAAAAATGATCACCACTGATTGGACACTTGTGTTTATTGGGAAAAATGATGCTTAACTTTGTTTCTAAGTTCTACATTGGTAGGTTGGTTCAGTAATAAATATGTGAGACATTTAGGGAAAAAAAAAAGGAAAAGGCTATAGGGACCAGCAGATAGTATAATGGTTATGTCACTGGATTCCCACACAGCCAACTGTGGTTCAAGTCCCGGCAACTTAAAACTCACACTGGAGGGGCCGGCAAGTGGCGTGGTGGTTAAAGGTGCTGGGCTCCCACGTGGCCGACCACAGTTCAAGTCTTGGACCTGGTAGCTTGCTTTCTCACTTCTCTCTCTCTCTGTCTCTGATCAAACTGGAAAATAACAATGATAATAATAAAAGTTAAATATATTCTCACACTGGGGACATGGATGTGTGTGTCAAAAATCCCAAGTAGAATGGAGAAGGGATTATAGCATGGCCATCCTCCTTAGGGATTGATTTCTTGCTTTCTGCCCCTCTCTCCAGAAAGCGCACATGCCCTATGGCCAAAAAATAAACCAACAAACAAATAAAAATAAGTAAATTTTATTAGCCTCATACTGGGTGGTCTTGATGTGTCCGTTACTTTGCAGACCCTTCTGGAGAGTGCAACCCGGACTTGCGTCTCCGTGGACACCAGAAGGAAGGCTATGGGCTTTCTTGGAACCCGAATCTCAGTGGGCACTTACTTAGTGCTTCCGATGACCACGTGCGTATCCGCCCCATTTTGAAGCAAATCTGGGCTAGTTACCATTTGGTTTCTTTTTCGGGGTGTGTGGGGAGGTGAGAATCTGCCTCTTATGTAATAGTTAATTTTACATTTAAGACCATCTGCCTGTGGGACATCAGTGCCGTTCCGAAGGAAGGCAAAGTGGTGGATGCAAAGACCATCTTTACGGGGCACACGGCGGTGGTGGAAGATGTCTCCTGGCATCTGCTCCATGAGTCTCTCTTTGGATCAGTTGCTGATGATCAGAAACTTATGATGTGAGTAGAGTCCATTGTTTTTTCTTCATGTTTTGTCTGTTTTATATTTAATCACCATTCAAAGCTTTTTCCTTATTTGCTCCCCCCGCCCCCCACAGATGGGATACGCGTTCAAACAATACTTCCAAACCTAGCCACTCAGTGCCTGCCCACACTGCTGAAGTGAACTGCCTCTCTTTCAATCCTTATAGTGAATTCATCCTTGCCACAGGGTCGGCTGACAAGGTCAGTTTGGCTTATTTTAAGAGAAAACAGAATTTCTCTTTGTGTGTGTGTGTGTGTGTATGTGTGTGGTTTCCCTTTGTATAGGGAAAGTACACTCAGAAGACATAGAGTGAATGTGAGAAATCACCCCCAAACGTACCCCACTGCACCCCAGGGAGAATGGCCATTCCACGATCCCTTCTCCTCTGGGTATTTTGGGTATGTGTGCACATACATCCGGCATATTTCCAGGCTGCCAGGTCTGGGACTCGGACTGCATACTCAGCTATGTGGAATCTGCTCCCCTCAACCACCACGCTATCTGGCTGGCTCTCCCATTTTTTGCCCCCCCCCCTTTTTTTTTCCTAATGTGAGAAGATCTCATCATTTTTGTTTTTTTCTTCTTGTTAAAATTACCTTGCTTTCCCCTTTATATGCAGACTGTTGCCCTGTGGGATCTGAGGAATCTGAAACTGAAGTTGCATTCCTTTGAATCACATAAGGATGAAATATTCCAGGTAGGAGAAACTACCACTAATTCATTTTTAAAGGTAAATGTGGATGTGTGAGTTGGCACATGTGTACTTTGTAGCCCATTCCTAAAAGTATCAGAAACCCTCTCTGTGCCTGTGCTAATCTCTGTGGGAAGTGGATTGTTTCTTCTTTGCTTCTGTATTTTTCTTTCCTTTCCTTTTCTTTTCTTTTTTATTTATTTTTTTGAGAGTTTTTTGCTATAGGGCACATGCGCTTGCCAGAGAGACAGAAAAGCAAGAAATTACCCCCTGCGGGGGGAATGGTCACGCCACAATCCCTTCTCCATTCTCCTCTCAGAATCTTGGGCACACACGCCCAGCATGAGTTTAAGCCACTGGGTCTGGGACTCGAACCACGGTCAACTACATGGGAGTCCAGTGACATATCCATTACACCAACTGTTGGTCCTGTGTGTATTTATTTTTAATTTGACCAGAAAGGGGCACAAAGCGAGACAGCAAGGGAGCATGAGAGAGAGAAAGAGGGGGAAAGTGAGAGAGCAAGCTGCCAGGTCCAGGACCTAAACTGTGGTCTTTCATGTGGGAGTCCAGTGCCCTCAACTACCACGCCACCTGCTGGCCCCCAAATTAAATTACCTTTAAAAAAAAAAAAAGCCCTTGGGACTGGCAGGTGCTGGGCTCTTTCACATGGCTGACCACGGTTCAAGTCTCAGATCTGGTGTCTTTCTCTCTCACTTTTTCATCAAATATAATAATAACAAATAAATTTTAAGAGCCCTTTTGGCGCTCTGTGCAGTACCATGGTGGTTGGCAAGAATAAGTGCCTTAAGAAAGGTGGCAGAAAGGGAGCCAAGAAAGTGGTTGATCATTTTCTATAAAAGACTGGTATGATGTGAAAGCACCTGCTATGTTCACCATGAATATTGGGAAAACACTAGTCACCAGCACTCAAGGAGCCAAAAGTGTGCCTGACGGCCTTAAGGACCTTAGGTTTGAAGTGAGCCTTACAGATCTGCAGGATGATGAAGACACATTCAGGAGATTTAGGCTAATTACTGAGGATGTTCAGAGCAAAAACTGCCTGATTAACTTCCATGACATGGATCTTACCCATGGCAAAATGTGTTCCATGGTCAAAAAATGGCAGGCCTTTGTGGGAGCGCATGTCAAGACTACCGATGGTTATTTGCTTCGTCTCTTCTGTGTTGGGTTTACTAAAAACTCAACAGATGTGGAAGACCTCTTACTCCCAGCATCAGCAGGTCTGCCAAATGCGTAAGATGATGGAAATCATGTCCCGGGAGGGTAGACAAATGACTCAAAAGAAGTGGTTGATAAATCGATTCCAGACAGCACTGGAAAAGATGGAGGAAGGGCTTGCAAATCCATCTATCCTCTCCATGGTGTCTTTGTCAGAAAAGTAAAAATGGCGAGGAAGCCCAGGTTTGCATCGGGGAAAACTCGTGGAGCTTCATGGTGAAGGAGGTAGCTCTGGAAAAGCTCCTGGGGATGGGACAGGCACAGAAGTTGAATAGGCTGATGGATATGAACCACCAGTCCAAGAATCTGTTTAAGATCAGATTTTTTTTTAACTTTATTTATTTATTATTTAAATTTGATGGGAGGGACACAAGCTGCCAGGTCCGGGACCCGAATCATAGTCAACCATGTGGCAGTCCAGCACCCTTAACCACCATGCCACTTGGTGGTCTGTAAAGATCAGACTTTTGTTTTTGAGAGAGAGAGATTTTCGTTGTATGGCATGTGTGCTTGCCGGAAAGACAGAGACAGAGACAGAAAGCGAGAAATCACCTCCCGGTGGGGATGGCCACGCTGCAGTCCCTTCTCCTTTTTCCTCTCGGGATCTTGGGCACACATGCACACGCGCCCGGCGTGAGTTTAAGCCACCGGGTCCAGGACTCGAACCACGATCGACTACATACATGGGAATCCCGTGACATAGCCATTACAATAATTACTGGTCCCTTAAAGATCAGACTTTTAATAATGACAAAAAAAAAAGTTCTGTTTGCACAGAGAGGGGAAAAAATCCACACACACATGGGCACGTGGAAGAAAAAAAAAA
>NW_006160087.1:2348423-2366800 GCF_000334495.1 Tupaia belangeri chinensis | reverse complement strand
CCCCTCCTGGCCCCCAAATTAAATTACCTTTAAAAAAAAAAAAAGCCCTTGGGACTGGCAGGTGCTGGGCTCTTTCACATGGCTGACCACGGTTCAAGTCTCAGATCTGGTGTCTTTCTCTCTCACTTTTTCATCAAATATAATAATAACAAATAAATTTTAAGAGCCCTTTTGGCGCTCTGTGCAGTACCATGGTGGTTGGCAAGAATAAGTGCCTTAAGAAAGGTGGCAGAAAGGGAGCCAAGAAAGTGGTTGATCATTTTCTATAAAAGACTGGTATGATGTGAAAGCACCTGCTATGTTCACCATGAATATTGGGAAAACACTAGTCACCAGCACTCAAGGAGCCAAAAGTGTGCCTGACGGCCTTAAGGACCTTAGGTTTGAAGTGAGCCTTACAGATCTGCAGGATGATGAAGACACATTCAGGAGATTTAGGCTAATTACTGAGGATGTTCAGAGCAAAAACTGCCTGATTAACTTCCATGACATGGATCTTACCCATGGCAAAATGTGTTCCATGGTCAAAAAATGGCAGGCCTTTGTGGGAGCGCATGTCAAGACTACCGATGGTTATTTGCTTCGTCTCTTCTGTGTTGGGTTTACTAAAAACTCAACAGATGTGGAAGACCTCTTACTCCCAGCATCAGCAGGTCTGCCAAATGCGTAAGATGATGGAAATCATGTCCCGGGAGGGTAGACAAATGACTCAAAAGAAGTGGTTGATAAATCGATTCCAGACAGCACTGGAAAAGATGGAGGAAGGGCTTGCAAATCCATCTATCCTCTCCATGGTGTCTTTGTCAGAAAAGTAAAAATGGCGAGGAAGCCCAGGTTTGCATCGGGGAAAACTCGTGGAGCTTCATGGTGAAGGAGGTAGCTCTGGAAAAGCTCCTGGGGATGGGACAGGCACAGAAGTTGAATAGGCTGATGGATATGAACCACCAGTCCCAGAATCTGTTTAAGATCAGATTTTTTTTTAACTTTATTTATTTATTATTTAAATTTGATGGGAGGGACACAAGCTGCCAGGTCCGGGACCCGAATCATAGTCAACCATGTGGCAGTCCAGCACCCTTAACCACCATGCCACTTGGTGGTCTGTAAAGATCAGACTTTTGTTTTTGAGAGAGAGAGATTTTCGTTGTATGGCATGTGTGCTTGCCGGAAAGACAGAGACAGAGACAGAAAGCGAGAAATCACCTCCCGGTGGGGATGGCCACGCTGCAGTCCCTTCTCCTTTTTCCTCTCGGGATCTTGGGCACACATGCACACGCGCCCGGCGTGAGTTTAAGCCACCGGGTCCAGGACTCGAACCACGATCGACTACATACATGGGAATCCCGTGACATAGCCATTACAATAATTACTGGTCCCTTAAAGATCAGACTTTTAATAATGACAAAAAAAAAAGTTCTGTTTGCACAGAGAGGGGAAAAAATCCACACACACATGGGCACGTGGAAGAAAAAAAAAACTTGTACTATGTTCAAAGCTTGTTATCAGGGCACTCACTGCGAGGGATGCATTGTAGTCTGCTGTCTAAGGGCTCAGAATTCATACATCTGAGGGTGATTAAGATTGATTATGGTGGGGACCAGCAGGTGACGGGCGCCTAAGGCACTCGACTTCCACATAGTTGATTGCGGTTCAAGTCCCAGACTTGGGAGCTTGCTTTCTCTCTCTCTCTTTCTGTATCTCTCTCTAGTGAGCACATGTACCCTGAGACAAATTTTTAAAAATAATAATAATAAATAATTTTTAAAAGAAATGTATTATGGTGGGCAAATGTGACACTGAACTGAACCATACTCCTACTCAGTCTCTCTTTTTTTTTTAACCCTTGAGCCTGTTGAAGGAAATGTTTAGCCTTCACCTCATTTGTTTATCTTTGCGTGTAATGGTGTTCTTGCCTGGCCAAGCCCTCAGTCTTCCTAACTACTGGTCACTAAGGCCGCCTTTTGTGTGCTATGAGGCTGGTGCTCTTACCAACAATAATAGAATATGTGATTATTGCATGTATAGTAGTTAACTCCTCTTTGATAAGGTCTTTGTTGTAAGGAATAATTTTCAAATCAGCCTCATATGTAATACAGAATTCATAATTAATTACTTGAGAAAATAATTAATGCCTATGTGTCATCCACACTTCAGTTCTTAGGTCTGAATTGGATTGGCCAGAATTAGAGGATGAATAAGATAGCTCTTTAGAAAATAAGATGAAATGGAACAGAAGTTGTTATTATCTTAGGTCTAGTTTATAGTTTTTGGTTTTTGTTTGTTTGTTTGGGGGGGGGTTTCTGTAGGGCGCATGCACTTGCCAGAGAGAGAAAACGAAAAATCACCTGTTGGGGGGGCAGCCGTGCCACAATCCCTTCTCCTCCATTCTCCTCAGGATTTGGGGCACATATGCGCACGCCCGGTGTGAGTTTTAAGCGACCAGGTCCAGGGCTCAAACTGCAGTCAACTACATGGGAGTCTAGCAACATAACCGTTACTCCATCTTCTGGTCCCTATAGTTATTTTTATAAAAGATCTACTGGGTTGTTGGAAATGTCATGGCATATTTTTTCTATTTTTCTATTCAAAAAGGCGTTATGACTTTCCTGACAACCCAATGACTTCAGTGTAAGCAGAGAAAGAGAAAGTGAGAAAGCGAACTGCTAGGTCAGGGACTCAGACTTTGGCCAGCCATGTGGGAGTGCCTCGACCACCGTGCTACCTGCTGGCCTCCTTGGCTTTTATTTAGAAAAGTTCCCATTGCTGGGGCCAGTGGGTGACATGGCAGTTAAGGCACTGGATTCCCTCATGGCAAATCACAGGCCCTGCCTGAAAATCATGCCAGGTGCATGTACATGCATGCCCAGAGTTCCAGGAGGAGAAGGGATTGTGGCATGACCATCCTCAGAGGCGATTTCTCACTTTCTCACTTGCACCCGATGGCAGAACCTTAAAAAAAGAAAAAGGGAAAGAAAAAGTCAAACTTCTAAAGATTCTAGGTATTGAAGGTAGCAGGTGGCATAGTGGTTAAGGTGCTATACTCCCTCCCATATGACCATCCACAGTTTGAGTTCTAGACTGGTGGCTTGAAAATCTTGCCAGGCACGTGTGCGTGCATGCCCAAAATGCCAGGAGAAGGGCATGAAGCATGACCATTGCGGGGCGTGTGATTTTTCCCTTTCCATCTCATTGTCTCTCTCTGATGAGTACACAGACCTTTATCAAAACCTACCCCCAAGCCAAATAAATAAATGAGAGAGAACGTCTTTTAAAAATCATGGTTGTCCCTTTAAGAAAAAGATTCTAGGTATTTTTTCTTTGTTTTGTAATTCGAAGGCTTCTTTATTTCCTTTCTTCTGGACCAGCCTGCTAATACAGGGGCTAGATCCCACATGGCCAACTCAGAAAACATGCTGATCGTATGTGCACGTATGCCCGGAGTGCTGGCGGAGATGGGAACGGAGAGGGAAGGATTTGGCATGACCACATCCCACTGGGGCCTCCTGGGGCCCGCTGAGGCGGGGGTGCCCTTTTTCTCCCTGCATGTCTCTCTGGCAAGCACATGTACCCTCTAGCAATGAAAATTTAAAAATATTTTCTTCATTCTCCCGTGTAGGTTCAGTGGTCACCTCACAATGAGACTATTTTGGCTTCCAGCGGTACTGACCGCAGACTAAATGTCTGGGATTTAAGGTAGGTCTTGTATTAGTTGCTCTCTCCATGGAGTTGCTTTCTTTATACTTTCCAAAGCAGTCTCATAGAGAAATCTGTTTTGACTTGTAATGTTACTTTTCTGTGGCAGTAAAATTGGAGAGGAACAGTCGCCAGAAGATGCGGAGGATGGGCCACCAGAGTTGTTGGTATGTTGCCAGCAGGTGTGGTACTGGGATCGCCCGTAACTGAGCGGCCCCGGTCTGCAGTTCAGCTTGTTTTCTGCCCTCTTTCAGTTTATTCATGGCGGTCACACTGCCAAGATATCCGATTTCTCGTGGAATCCCAACGAACCTTGGGTGATTTGCTCTGTATCAGAAGACAATATCATGCAGGTGTGGCAGATGGTAAGTGGTCATTTATTTGAGAGAAGTGAGGTAAATGAGACCATACCATTCCGTTCTTACACACCTCGCGAGTGTGGTTGCGACCTCTCTCCGTCTGTTCCTGGATGTGACGTGCTGGTCCGCACGGGATGGTCTCAGCTGCTCGTTCCTTGCATTTATCTGGCGGTCTTGCCGGCATTTCAGACAAAACTGATCTTCTCTCCTGCTTCTCCTGAATTTTCTTTCCTCCTCCTTAGTTTGCTATTTTCTGTATGGCTCTAGTGTTTCTCTGGCTCATCAGATTCAGAGACTTTTTGAGTTTTGGGACCAGCAGTTAGCGTAATGGCTATGTCGCTGGACTCCCATGTAGTTGACTGCAGTTCGAGTCCCAGACCCGGTGGCTTAAACTCACGCTGGGTGCGTATGTGTGCGTGCCCAAGATCCCGAGAGGAAAATGGAGAAGAAATTGCAGCGTGGCCATCCCCCTGGGGGGTGATTTCTCGCTTTCTATCTCTCTGTCTCTGTCTTTCTGGCGAGGGCGCACGCCCTATAGCAAAAACCTCTCCCCCCAAAAAAAAAAAAAAAACTTTTTGAGTTTTCAGAACAATTTTTTTTTTTTTTCTCTGAGAGATTTTCGCTACAGGGTGTGTGTGCTCGCCAGAGAGACAGCAAGAAATCACGCCCCGGGAGGATAGCAAACCGCAATCCTTTCTTCCTCCATTCTCCTCTTGGGATTTTGGGCACATATGCCCGGTGTGAGCTTTGAGCCACCAGGTCTGGGACTAGAACTGCAGTCAACTACGTGGGGGAAGTTGAGCAATGTAACCATCACGCCATCTGCTGGTTCCAGGATTTTGCGTGTCTTCTCCATGTCTATTCACCTCTAGGTCTAGTTCAGGTAACAGATTTTATATCATCCCTTTGTATTATTTTGTGTGTGTGTGTGTTGTTTTTTTGTTTGTTTGTTTGTTTGTTTGCGGGGGGGGTGGTTCTTGCCATAGGGGGTGTGCGCTTGCCAGAAAGAGACAGAAAGTGAGAAATTATCCCCCTGGGGGGATGGCCATGCCACAATCCCTTCTCCATTCTCCTCTCGGGATCTTGGGCACGCACACACACGTGCCTGGCATGAGTTAAAGCCACCAGGTCCGGGATTTGAACCACAGTCGACTACATGATAGTCCAGCGGTATAGCCATTATGCCAACTGCTGGTCCCACATCCCTTTGCGTTTTGAGAGCAATTGAATAGTTTACATTTAGAATGACATGTGGCATGGTAGTTAAGGTGACTGGAGTCCCACATGACTGACCGTGGTTCAAGTCCCAGACCCAGTGGCTTGAGAATCATGCTAGACACATGTGCATGTGTGCCCAAGATCCCAAGAGGAGTATGGAGAAGGAATTACAATGTGGCCAATCCCCCCAAGGGGTGATTTCTTTTCCCCCCCCTGTCTTTCTGGTGGAGGGCACATGTCCTGTAGCAAATTTTAAAATAGTAATGATAAATAAAATTAAATAATTTTTTAAGATAAAAAGAAAAAGAAACCTTTATGGGAACCAGTGCTGAAGTAGAAAATTCTAAATTATAACTGATGAATAAATAAATGAATGAATAAATAAAATTAAATAATTCTATTTTAAAGTGTGTGTGTGTGTGTGTGTGTATACACAAAATAAAGCTATGAATTGAAGATAAAATGAATGTGGCCTGCCAGATTAGTAAGATTGTACTATGTCCATACTTGGCAATATTGCATATCAAAAGAAGGGTAGATCTGTGACATGTTCAGGGCCTCCTAGTAAATAGGGAGGGAAGCCGACTAGAACAGCATGATGGTATCTCTCACATTAAAATTTTGTGCCAGGGCCAGCAGATGATATGGTAGTTAAGGTGCTAGGTCCCATATGGCCAATTCCATGGTTCAAGTCCCAGACCTGGTGGCTTAAAAAACATGCCAGTCACATGTACATATGTGCCCATGATTCTGAGAGGAAAATAGAGGAGAACGGATTTATTGCATGGCCATTCCAACTAGGAGGTGGATTTCTCACTTTCCCTCTCTGTGTCTCTGGCGAGCGAACGCACCCTATTGCAAAAAAAATGTTAAAAAAAAATCGTCCATCTGATCTCATGTTTAATTTCACATCATCTGATCTCATGTTTAATCTCACATCATCTGATCTCGTGTTTAATCTCACATCATCTGATCTCGTGTTTAATCTCACATCATCTGATCTCGTGTTTAATCTCACATCATCTGATCTCGTGTTTAATCTCACATCTGATCTCGTCGTGTTTAATCTCACATCATCTGATCTCGTGTTTAATCTCACATCATCTGATCTCGTGTTTAATCTCACATCATCTGATCTCTCTCCCCCTCTCTGGTCAAATTTAAAAATTAAGTAAATAAATAAATAAAATAGTTTGTTAAAAAGAAAATAGAGCTATTGGCACAGATTGCATTTTTTGTTTTAAAGAATTTTTTTTATATATATAGAGGTTTTTGCTATAGGGCATGTGCGCTCGCCAGAGAGATAGAAAGCGAGAAGACACCCCCCCGGGTTTGATGGCCATGCCTCATTCCCTTCTCCACCTTCCTCCTCTTGGGATCTTGGGCACGCATGCACACACACCCAGTGTGAGTTTTAAGCCACCAGGTTCGGGACGCAAACCACGGTCGACTACATGGGAGTCCAGTGACATAGCCATTACGTTAATTGCTGGTCAAGAATTATTTTTATTAACTTTATTTATTTATTGACCTGATGGCTTAAAACTCAGACTGGGCATGTGCATTCCCAAGAAAAGATTGTAGAAGGGATTGCGCCGGTGTGGTTACCTCCCCTAGGGGCTGATTTGTCACACTCTGCGAGTACACGCACCCTGTAGCAAAAATCATTCTCTTTTTTAAAAAAAAAAAAAAAAACAACTGTAAGACTTTTCTAACGGTACATGTCTTTCATAATGATCCGCTATGGTCCACACCTGAGTACGCTATTGAGGTGGCTCTAGTGGGGCACCTAGATAAACTCATGGCGGAGGGCAGTCCTCAGACCACTCACTCAATTAGGTGCTTGGAACTTTTCAGTCCCACTTACAAACTTGGGGGGTGAGTGGCTGAAGATTGAGCTCTATGAAAACTCTTGATTTGATGGGTTTCCAGGGTGGCGAGCACAGGGCAGCACTGAAGCTATCAGCTCCCTTCTTACTCCGCCCGTGCAGCTCTCATTTGGTTCCTCAGTTGTGTCTTTTATGGTAATGGGAAGTAGAAAGCTCTCGTGAGTTCTATGAGTCATTCTGGCATGCGTCATGAGAACCCATACATTTGTGGCCAGGTTAGATAGAAGTGTTTGGGTACCCTTGAACCTAGTACTCAATACTGGCTTCTGAAGTGAGGCTAGTTTGTGGGGCCTCGAGCCTGCTGCTCGCTTGCAGCATGTAGCGTACACATCCAGTTGGCTTAGGAAAGAAAGACACGCCAGGTTTGTGTTAGGTGTCAGGGCGTGTCTCACAGTCACGTGCCTTTCCTCTCTGAAGTTAGATCCTGTGCTCTGAATATAGGCTGGTCTTTGTAGCACCTAGCCCAGTGGTTTGTGCACAAGATCTTCCAAGACAAACTTTGCTCCAATTAAAATGGTTCCCATACTTAAGATTATGCCTTTGGACGTAGATACTTCATCAGGTAGTAGAAACAGGGTTTATTTTATGCAAGAGCAGTTTTTCTTTCAAAACTGTAAGGTTTGCAGCATCAGATTCCAGGGGCTTTTTGTGTACAATTGAATGATAATCAGTATGTTCACAGGTTGCAACTGTCACCACAATGTTTAAGAACATTTTCATCATCCCTAAAAGAATATTGTATTCCTGGGAACCAGCAGTTAGCGAGCGTAATGGCTATGTCGCTGGACTCCCACGTAGTCAATCGTGGTTTGCGTCCCGGACCCAGTGGCTTAAAACTCAACGCCGGGTGCGTGCGGGGGCGGGGCCATCCCCCCTGGGGGGGTGATTTCTCGCTTTCTGTCTCTATGTCTCTCTCTGTCTGTCTGGCGAGCGCATGCGCCCTATAGCGAAAACCTCTCCCCCCCCCACAAAAAGAATATTGTATTCCTTGCTTATCTTTTCCCATTTTTCTCATAGTCCTTGCAATCCCATCAGCCCTAGGCAGCCATCAGTCTGCTTTCTCTATGGACTGGCCTATTCCAAATGCTTTGTGTAAATGGAATCATAGTGTGTGGTGGTTCCCCACATCCTTTTTTTTTTTTTTAAAGAGAGTTTTGCTGTGTAATGCTTGTGCTCGCAGGAGAGAGACAGAAAGTGACAAATCACTCCACGCCACAACCCTTTCTCTTCCATTCTCCGAATTTGGGGCACACACACATACACACCTGGAGTTCGTTTTCAACCACCGTGTCCAGGACTCGCACTGAGGTGGACTCCATGGGAGTCCAGCAACTTAGCCGTTATGCCATCTGTTGGTCCTGTGGGTTCCTTTTTATTGCCTGATACTCTGTTGTATGGATATGTCATCCATTTATTAGTTGATGGACATTTAGATTGTTTTTACGTTTGGGCTCTTTAGTTATATCTGGTTAAAAGGCTCAGACATATTGGTTACCAGGGTAAATAGTAACCAAACTTGAGTTTGTGGGAATATCCTAAGTCAAAGGCCTACAGCCAGCTGTTTTTCTTTCTTTATACTACGTAGTGAGAGCAGTGGTGAGCACCCTCCACAGGGTCTGTTCACACCACAAGCCCCCCTCTCCAGAACTCCAGCCGCCCAGATCTCGGGTACCTGTGCGCATGCCCTGTGTTTCTGGCTGGCGGGGCAGGAGATTCCAACTGCAGTTGCCATGTGGGATCTGGCGTCTCGACTTCCACGTTGCCTGTGCACTATGAAGCCACCCCCACCTGCCTATTTTTATTGAAACAGCCACATGACTCAAGGTCATTGCATTACAGGTTGTCGGGCCATTTTCATCCAGTGCCAGAGGTGAATAGTTGCAGTAGACAGTCTTACCAAAAGCATGGAAAACCAATGTTGACTGACCGGTTCCCTGGCCCGATCTATTGTTGAAGCCCTGACTTCAAGAAGCCTTCATGTTTACTAAATGCTTTCTCTTCTTATTTTTGGGCAGGCTGAGAACATTTATAATGATGAAGACCCTGAAGGAAGCGTGGATCCAGAAGGACAGGGGTCCTAGATATGTCTGCACTTCTTGTGATTTTAGACTCCCCCTTTTCCTCTCAGCCCTGCGATTGGTTTAACACTGGTTTTGAGACATACGTTAGATCTACTATCCCTCTGATAGGTATCACCAATACTCTTACCCGAACAGTGGGTGTTTTCTAAATATGAACTGGGGGGCTTAATTTAGCAAAGCCACAGACTTATATTTAAATTTTCTTCAGGAATTTTCTAGTAACAAACCCAGGTCTACAGTAGCCACAGAAAGGGGAATATTATGTGTGATTATTTTTCTTCTGATGCTGTATCCCCAAGTTTTTCAGACTCATTTAAGTAAATGCTAGAGTGAGTAAGGAATAGAGCCAAGTGAAGTAGGTGTCTGAGCCATGAAGTATCCATACTGCGCGATGATGCCATCCTTATTCAGGACGTAGGGGAGATTCGGTCCTAGATTCCTGCTCTGAAAACCTTCACGCCCGGCTTTCCGGGTGCACATTTCCTGGTAGACCAGGCTCCTCGGACTCTTCAGTTAAGAAAACTACATGTTCTTCTTTGCCCCATATATTTTTGCTCGTTAGTGTATTTCTTGAGCTGTTTCCATATTATTTCTTTCCTTTCTGTGAAATGGGTTTTTTTGTTTTTGTTTTTAAACTTGGGACCACCAAGTTGTAAAGATATATGTTTTTACCTGACAGCTGTACCACAGGTAGACTGTCAAGTGGAAAAGAGTGAGTCGATAGCTTGTATTTGTTTTTGAAATTAAGTTAATCCTTGATAAGAGTTGCTTTTTTAGGAGTTAGTCCTTGACCACTAGTTTGACCCCTCTCCATTGGGGGACCTGTCTCACCTGCAGGCCTGTCGCTCTCCGTGACTGACTGTGTAAGTGCTTATATGGAATAAATCGCTTTTCTACATAGCCGCATGCTGGTGGGTTTTATTTACACATGACTCCATCGAGCACGAGTCTGGCTTCTACAAGGATTGTGCATATGGCAGTTATTTCGCATGGTATCTGACTGTCAAGAGCAGAATGAAATATAATAGACCCATAGTCATAGAAAAGAGCTTTAGTTCTTCCCGAGGAAAGTGGCGTAGTACACTGAATCACAGGTGCACGTAATAGTCTGATAAAATACATCTTACTGAAGTCTGCCCCTGGAGAACCAGGCATACTTGAGTGTCAAAGGCAGTGTGGTAGAGTGAATGTAAGGCAGAACTTAAACTTGGAAAGGTGGTTGGGCCTTTTCTCAGAAGTTGAATCTACCCAGTCTGTCACTCACTAGGGCCTGTACTTGGGAGTTAGAAATCATGGACTCCGGGACCAGCAGTTGGCATAATGGCTATGTCGCTGGACTCCCATGAAGTCGACCACGGTTCAAGTCCTAGACCGGTGGCTTAAACTCACACCGGGTGTGTGCGTGTGCGTGCCCAAGGTCCCAAGAGAATGGAGGAGAAGGGATCACAGTGTGGCCATCCCCCCGGGGGGTGATTTTTCGCTGTCTCTCTGGCGAGCGCACGCACCCTATAGCAAGCCTCAAAAAAAAAAAAAAAGGACTCTTGTTAAGCAGATAAAATACCTGATGTTTTCACATGCGGTTTTTTTGGTATTTGTTTTTTTTACTGAGTAGACTAATATGACCCCAAACTACACTCATAAGAATGCAGCCTTTGGGGAAATCTTAGGTTGAACCTGAATTGGTTCCTTATTTCCAAGTCTGGTTGGTTTTAAAGTAGAGTGAAAATTGTCTTAGTAAAATATGAACAAGCATAGTCTTTAAGAAGTAAACTTTGTAAGAGGATGCACTCATAGCACAAAGTAATTCACATTATAAACCCATATAATGAAAACTGGTCGCCCTTTGACCCCATCCGTCCCCGCCCCCACCCTCCCAAGTATGTTTTTAGTTTGGGTCAACACAAGGCAAGGTACATTCTTCACGATACTGCAAGGTGTGTCCGTACATTCATCCTGTACTTGGCACCTGTGTGCGGACTGCTGCCGGAAGACCAGCGCTCTCCCATCCTCAGGACACAGGTCAGGGCCAGCAGCCCAGAGACGGTGCTGCTGGGAGTTGGCTGCTGCTCTGCCTCCAGCCAGCCCTACGAGCTATTTTAAACACGTCAGCCCTTATTTGCAACTTTCAGGAAGTGAGCTGCTTGCCAAATCTCTGGTGTTCCTCTGGGGGAAAAATGTCCAAAGAATATTTAACACTCCTTTGCTATGAAGTGGTTTTTGTTTCTGGGTTACAGATTCGGCCATACTTTTCTAAACAGCCCCTGTAAGGTTGAGAAAATAAAAAGGAGTTAAGTTTATCATAACATGAAATAGTGTAGTAAAAAGTTTCTAACAATGAACTTGCAAGGTTTGGTTAGTATAGGCTGTTGGGAAGAGACTGCTTTAGTGTGATTTTTATATGATCAGGGAGGACTTTCCTTCGAGCAAATATTTAAGTGCCTCATATTTGCAAAACAGTGACCAGGAGTGGGTAAATTTTTTTCTCTGCCCAGGGTAACTTCACACAGGTATTTCAGTGCCTAAAAGTCTGTAATTTCTTTTTAATTGGCTATTGGGTACATGCAGTCACCAAAGAGGGAAAGTGAGAAAGCACTCCCCAGTGGGAGTGGCCACACTGCAGTCCCTCCATTCTCCTCCGAATTTTAAGCATGCACACATACACCCATGGATTTCAAGATGCCGAGCTGGGACTAGGACTAGTTAGTTGGCCATGTGGGATCCAGCTGCTTATCTACCACACCACTGGCTGGTCCGTCTTGTTTCTTTGGAATAATTACTCTCTGTCTCAGTGTGATATATACAGAAGTGTCTGATCAGACCATTCTCAATGATACGGTTATCCAAATCTCCCAAACAGCAAGTGTAATCAGAGGAAATCTTGGACGTGACGTTAGGGAAAGCATCAGTCAAAATATTTGTGAATTCCCAGTTACATGTTTAACCAGGAAATGAATGAAATGTGTGGGCATCTAGAGTATACACATGGTGGACGATTTACCACACTTTCTTTTACCCTTGGTTTCTTTAAGGGACCCTAGAACTTAAAAACGGGCCAGCAGAGCAGCCTGGTATTTAAGGCACTGGGTTCCACACAGCCAACTGGAGCCCACAGCCATTGGCTTGAAAAACACGCCGGGTGCATAGGCATGCCCCAAATCCCTTTCTCACTTTCTGGCTGGCTGTCTCTTCAGCAAGCACAAATGCCCTGTAGCAATCTTTATCCGAGAGAGATTATTGCTATAGGGCATGAGCACTCACTGGGGAGACAAAGTGAGAAATCACCCCCAGGTGGGATGGCCATGCCACAATCCCTTCTAGTGCATGTGGGCAAGCACGCATACAGGTTTTAATCCCCCAGGTCCAGGATTTGAACCTTGGTCAACTATGTGGGAGTCCAATGACGTAACCATTACACCATCTGCTGGCCCCAGTAAGTTAAAACCAAAGCAATTGTAGCGGATTGGGGGTGGGCCATGCTCAGTTCACTGGCCTCCGGTATCGCCAGGCTCTAAGTCTGCGACTAGCTTTCCCAGCTCCACGCAAAACCCGTCTGCATGTTTATTACGTAAGGAGAGTAGTGGGTAGTGTGATGGTATTTCACGCAGCGAGCAGTACTTCTGTCCCTCAGCCTTCGGAGAATGCCCCTCAGATCTCTGTAGTAAACCGTCTCCTTGGCCTGCCAGGCTGAATCTGACAGCACAGCTGCCTTTCCTGCCCTTCTGAGGAAACCGCTTCACCGTGAGAGGCCAAGAAACAGAATGCCCAGAGTCAAGCAGTTTTATCCTGCTGCAGAATTCCTGGTGCTGGGGCCGGCAAGTGGCATGGTGGTTAAAGGCGCTGGACTCCCACATGGCCGGCCATGGTTCAAGTCTCGGACCTGGTGGCTTGCTTTCTCACTTCCTCTCTCTCTCTGATCAAGCTGGAAAGTGATAATGGTAATAATAAATAAAGTTAAATAAAATAATTCTCTAAAAAAAAAAAAAAATTCCTGGTGCTATCTACAGCATAGTGAGTCCTACTAGAAACTGAAACATTCCAAATGACAGATGCTTCGCCCAAGCATTCTGGAGGTGCGGGTTATTCCTGAATGACTTGTCGTTAGATGCACTTCGGTTATCGTTAAAACCCTTCATTAGTATAGTTAGGCAAGCAGTGACGATGCCTGCAGAAGTCACCTTGAGACTGTGTCTTGATTCCACCTGCCTGAGCTGTGGGAACATCGGCTTGTTCCAGGCTCTTGGGTAGCATAGCCCTTTAAAAAAAGAGAGCCAATTCCCATCTGTTCATGATTTGAAAATCGCAAATCATTTTTTTGGTTCCTGATAGGTGGGACCTTCCGGAGCCTTCCCACCCCCCGCCCCCACCCCATCCCTCAGCTAGCAGTCGGGCAGACTCGGCACAGCAGACACTGACTTGTAAGTGGAGAGCTCTTCAGTAAGACTGATCCTTAGCTGCTCCATCTCTCTGTTCTTCTGTTGCTGGAGTTGCACCCCGCTTCTTAACTGCCTCTGGCGTTCTTCCATCTCCTCCAGCTGCTCCTGCATGAGATGGCCAGAACCGTTTCTAATGAGCCGAGGAATAAACTGACATCGTCCGTTACAGTCTGTAAAGCACTTTCCTGTGTATGGTCTCATCTTCACAGCATTATTGAGGCTGGTATAAGCTTAAGGTTAAGAACTAGAATGAAAAAAGTTGTGTCTTGGGCCTGGCAGGTGGTATGGTGGTTGACATTGGACTCCCACATGGCAGACCGCGGTTCGAGTCCTGGACCTGGCGGCTTTCTCTCTCTCTCTCTCTCTCTGTCTCTCCCTGGTCAAATTTAAATAAATTTTAAAAAAGCTTCTTAAAAAAAAAGTTGTGTCTTGACAGAGTGGCACTTAAAAATGGTGACCAAGGGCCAGCAGGTGGCATCGTGGTTAAGGCACTGGACTCCCACATGGTTGCGGTTTGTTTTCTCTCTCTGGCCAAAGTGAAGAATAATGATGCAAACTGAAATTAAATAATTTTTTGGGGGGTAGAGGTTTTTGCTATAGGGTGCGTGCGCTCACCAGACAGAAAGCAAGAAATCACCCCCCGGGGGGATGGCCACGCTGCAATCCCTTCTCCGTTCTCTCGGGATCTTGGGTGGGCACACATGCACACATGCCCGGCGTGAGTTTTAAGTCACCAGGTCCAGGACGTGAACCGTGGTCAACTACAAGGGAGTCCAGCGACATAGCCATTACACTAACTGCTGGTCCCAATAAATTTTTAAAAAAGAAATGATGACCAGGCGAGCTGGTAGCATGGTGGTTGAGGTAGCTTGATTGCACACGGCTAACTGCGTGTTTGAGTCCTGGACCTTGTGGCTTGAAAAAAACAGTATGATGTGTGTGTGAGTGCCCACAATTCCAGAAGGAGAAAGGATTGCAGTATGGCCATCCCCTCTGGGGTGTTTTCTCACTTTCTCCCCCTGCTCCCATCACAAGTGCACTCATCCTGTAGCAAATTTTTTAAAAATGAAAAAGGTGAGCTGAGAGGGGTGTGTTATCTGTTCACTAGTTTGTTCCAGTCCTAGAAAAGGTGAACTGGTACTCAAGCACTTGGTGGTTTCTCAGTCTTAGGGGAGGATTTGGGTCCTTCAGTTGGTTAGCTGAATTTCACATACTTTTCCATGTGAAAGTCTGTTAAGATCATCAGTAGTGAGGTCGGCAGGTGGCGTGGTGGTTAAGGGCACCGGACTCCCACATGGCGGACAGTGGTTTGAGTACCGGACCCAGTGGCTTGCAGTCGGCTACATGGGGGTCCAGCAACACAGCCATTATGCACGCTAGCTGCTGGTCTCTACAGGCCTGTCTTCTCACTTCCCCTTCCCTCTCACTGTGCCCCTCTGCTCACATTCAAATACGTTAAATAAAATAATAATTTTTTAAAATGATGTTTAAAGAAATATAATCAATGGTTATTTAATTTTCTCAACAAAACAAGTGGGAAAGTGAGGAGCACGCCCTATGGAGGACTGGTCACGTCAGTCTCCTTTCTCCTTGGAAGATGTTAGGCATTCATGCACACACAGCCTGTGTGGTTTTTTCTTTCTTTTTTTTTTTTTTTGAGAGGTTTTCGCTATAGGGCGCATGCACTCACCAGACAGACAGAGAGAGACAGAGAGACAGAAAGCGAGAAATCACCCACCAGGGGGGATGGTCACACCGCAATCCCTTCTCCTCCATTCTCCTCTCGGGATCTTGGGCACGCACACACATGCGCCCGACGTGAGTTTAAGCCACCGGGTCCGGGATGCGAACCATGGTCGACTACGTGGGAGTCCAGTGACATAGCCATTACGCTAACTGCTGGTTCCCACAGCCTAAGTTGTAGGCCTGGTTCCCACACCCTAAGTTGTAGGCCAGTAGGTGGTGCGGAGGTTAAGGTGTTGTATGCAATGCACAGTTTGAGTCCTGGACCTGGCAGTTTCAAAATCATGCCAGGTGTGTGCATGCGTACCCAAGATCCTGAGAGGAAAACAGAGGAGAAGGGATTATGGCATGGCCTTCCTCCCTGAGGGGGATCTCTCTCTCTCTTTCTGACTCATGTGCCCGATAGCAAAACTTTAAAAAATTAAGTTGAAAGAAACCAAGTGGAAGAGTGTTAAATACTGGCTAGGGTTCTAGAGGGATTATATAGCTGACAGAGGTTCATGTTTAGGAGCTGATTGGGTTGTTTGCAATAAAACTAACTTTTGCTTCTATATCTGAAGCTCCTTAAAGTTAGAAACACCTCTACTTTAGGGAACCAGCAGTTAGCGTAATGGCTATGTCGCTGGACTCCCACGTAGTCGACTGCGGTTCGTGTCCCGGACCCGGTGGCTTAAAACTCACGCCGGGCGCGTGTGCGTGCGTGCCCAAGATCCCGAGAGGAGAATGGAGGAGAAGGGATTGTGGCGTGACCATCCCCCCTGGAGAGTGATTTCTCGATTTCTGTCTCTATGTCTCTCTCTGTCTGGCAAGCGCACGCGCCCTATAGCGAAAACCTCTCCAAAAAAAAAAGAAAAAAAAAAAAAAGAAACACCTCTACTTTATAGCACTCACTTTTTTTTCCCCCACCAGAGTGAGAAAGAGAGAACATAAGCCTGTCGGCCGTGTGGGATGTAGCGCCTTAACCACCACGCCACCTGCTGGCCCCACTAGCACTCACCTCATCTGTGAACAGAGGTTTTAGTTGTGAGGATGCTGGCTGTCCGTCCGTTAGTTAACCTCCTGCATCCTTTACTGTTACTCAGAAACACTGAACCTGTTCGAGAGTTCTCAGAAGTGAAGCTGCACTCGAGAGACCCTGGGGAGCCCCGGTTGCTCCGTTGCCCGTTCTGCCCAGACTGAGCTGGTTTCATTGTGTGCAGTACCCCGAGGAGGCAGGGAGGGCGTCCGCAGCGGCCTGGACCTTACGGAAGCAGAAGGAAGTTGGGAGGGCAGAGGTTGAAGCTAGAAGGTGCGTTTCAGAGGGGCAATGACCACCTCGGATCCAGTCCGGGTACGTGCTATTGTTAGAAGGATCTGACTTGCTCGGAGTCATCCTAGCTCTTGTGCCCGTGCTTCAGGCTGCCATGTTTGATGCCGACTGAATCTCAGCTTCCAGCAACGTTGTTCAAAGGCCTTTTTTCAAGTGCCTGGCCATGCCTTGGAGCCACACTGCAAGATACAGCCTTACCACCAGCATCAGGGAGGCTGGGAGGCACCTGTGTCCTGCTGTCCCAGTTTCCCAGCTCGCTGCTGGCAAACCCATTCTGGTGAGGCACAAAAAGCACATGGTTGGGAAATCAATCTGTGCCCGCGTGGTGAGCCCTGGTGGGGCAGAGCAGCCTCGCTGGCATGAAAGGATCGCCGTGCAGGAAGGGCAGCATGTCGTGCACCACTGGGTTACCTTTGGGGACTTCCATCCTCAAAACCCTGCAAAGGCCCCCTGCTTTCTGCATTGGCTCTCAGACACCCCCTGGGTAGGCCCCTGCCTCTAGCATGGACCTCTCAACTTCCTTATCTGAGCATTTTCCTCGGTCCCCGCACTGTCCAGGACAGAAGCCACTCACGCGTGGCCATTGAGTATTCTAAATAGGGCTGTAAGTATAAAAGATTTAGTGGCCTTCTAAGACTTAACACAAAAGGGTAAACTACCTCAAATGTTGGCACTGTTATATGTCGAAATAATACATGCTAGGTTAAGTAAAATGTATTAACGATCACTTAGGGACCGGCAGGTGGTGTGGTGGATGAGGCGCTGGGCACTCCCACATGGCCGACCGTAGTTTGAGTCCCAGACCTAGTGGTTTGCTTTCTTACTTTCTCTCTCTCTCTGGCTGATCAAATTGGAAAATAGTAATAATAAATAAAGTTAAATAAACTAATTATATAAAAAAAAAAGATCATTTAGCTCACCTTTTTTTAAAGTGTTTGTGTGTGCTCACCAGAGAGAGAAAGTAAAAAGTCACCCCCCAGGGGGGATGGCCATGCCGCAATCCCTTCATTTTCCTCCTAGGATATTGGGCACATGTGCACACAAGCCCAGCATGATTTTCAAGCCACCAGGTCCAGGATTCAAACCAAAGTCAGCCATGTAGGAGCCCAGTGCCTAACCACCATGCCGCCAACTGCCCCCCCCAACATATTTATTTATTTAGAGAGATTTGCAGGAGAGACAGAGACAGATAGAAAGCAAGAAATTGCCACCCCCCCAGGGGGGACAGCCAGGCTGCAGTCCCTTACCCTCTCAGGATTTGGGGCATACAGGCACATGCACCCGGCATAAGTTTTAAGCCACTGGGTCAAGGATGCGAACCATGGTCGACTATGTGGGAGTCCAGTGACCTAACCATTATGCCATCTGCTGGTCCCTTATTTATCTTTTTTAATGTGGCCGTTAGAAAATTTGAAATTTGGAACCAGCGGTTAGCGTAATGGCTATGTCACTGGACTCCCACGCAGACGACCAGGTTCGCTTCCCAGACACGGTGGCTTAAAAGTCACGCCGGGCGCATGTGCGTGCGTGCCCAAGATCCCGAGAGGAGAATGGAGGAGAAGGGATTGCAGCGTGACCATCCCCCCTGGCGGGTGATTTCTCGCTTTCTGTCTCTATGTCTCTGTTTGGCGAGCGCACACGCCCTATAGCAA
>NW_006160087.1:2333230-2348279 GCF_000334495.1 Tupaia belangeri chinensis | reverse complement strand
ATTTCTCGCTTTCTGTCTCTATGTCTCTCTCTGTCTGTCTGGCAAGCGCACGTGCCCTATAGCGAAAACCTCTCAAAAAAAAAAAAAGAAAAAAGAAAATTTGAAATTATTGGAACTAGCAGTTAGCGTAATCGCTATGTCGCTGGACTCCCATGTAGTCAACCATGGTTCAAGTCCCGGACCCGGTGGCTTAAACTCACGCCAGGCACGTGTGTGTGCATGCCCAAGACCCCGAGAGGAGAATGGAGGAGAAGGGATTGCGGTGTGGCCATCCCCCCTGGTGGGTGATTTCTCGCTTTCTGTCTGTCTGTCTCTCTGTCTGTCTGGCAAGCACACGCACTGTACAGCAAAAACCTCTCCAAAAAAAAAAGAAAGAAAATTTGAAATTATTAAGGCTGCCAGGTGGCATAGTGGTCAAAGCTGCTGGATTCCCACGTGGCTGACCGTGGTTTCAGTCAGTCCTGAATGTGGTGGTTTGCTTTCTTGCTTTCCCTTTCTCTCTCTCTCTCGGTCTCTCTCTGTTCTAATTGAAGATAATAATAATAGCAAATGGAATTAAATAAATAATTTTTAAAATTATTTTTAAAAATTTTTCTGGGGAACCAGCAGTTAGCGTAATGGCTATGTCGCTGGACTCCCACGTAGTCGACCGCGGTTCGTGTCCCGGACCCGGTGGCTTAAAACTCACGCCGGGCGCGTGTGCGTGCGTGCCCAACTTACCAGACAGAGACAGACAGAGAGACAGAGAGACAGAAAGCAAGAAAATCACCCCTCGGGGGGATGGCCATGCCGCAGTCCCTTCTCCTCCATTCTCCTCTTGGGATCTTAGGCACACACGCACACATGCCCGGCGTGAGTTTAAGTCACCGGGTCCGGGACTCGAACCGCAGTCAACTACATGGGAGTCCAGCGACATAGCCATTATGCTAACTGCTGGCCCCATAATTTTTTTTTAATTTGAAATTCAGACCAGCAGATGGAATAATGGCTACGTTGCTGGATTCCCATGTAGTTGGCTGTAGTTCGAGTCCTGGACCCAGTGGCTTAAATTCATGCTAGGCATGTGTGAATGCATGCCCTGGATCCCAAGAGGAGAAGGGATTGTGACGTGACCATCCTCCCGAAGGGTGATTTCTCACCTTATGTCTTTCTGATGAGCGCACGCACCCTATAGCAAAAACATCTCAAAAAATTTTTTTGTTTTAAAATTATGGCACCAGCCCTGTGGCCTGGTCCTTAAGGGAGTGGATCCCACATGATAACCATGTGGGATGGTTGGTCAAGGCTTGGACCTGGCGGCTGGGAAACGTACTGGGCACATCTGTGCGCATGCCCGAATCCCAGCGGCACGACCGTACCCCACTGGGGGTGCTTTCTCTCCAGCTTACGTCTAAGCATGTGAGCACGTGTGCCTTCTGGCAATATTAGGTTTTTCTATGAAAAATACGTCAGTGACTTTTCTGACGACTCAGTAAAACTAGAAAAGTTGAACTTAGGCGGCTCTCATTACATTTTTTTGGATAGCACTGGTCTGAATTCTCCCCATACTTCAGGTCATAGCTGAAATTCCACCTCTTTTTCCATGAAGCACTCTCTGATTTGACCCATGGCTAAAAATTACCTCATTCCTTAGCTCACCTGCCCCATTTTTTTCTTTTGAGAAATTTTTGCTATAGGGCACGTGCTTGCTAGAGACAGAGACACAGGAAGTGAGAATCACCCCTCCAGGGGATGGCCACGCCACAATCCTTCCTCCACTCTCCTCCTGGGATTTTGGGCACACACACACCCAGTGTGAGTTTCATGCTGCTAGGTCCGAGACTTGGACAACAACTGACCACGGGGAAGTCCAGCCCTTAACCACATGCCACCTGCAGCTTCTTAAATCACATTATTTTCTAACCTGACTTAATGAATTTGACTCTTAGCTGTTAATGACAATATTTGTTCTAAATAAATAACTGTCCTTTCACTAGATTGTGAACCAATTTAAACCACTGGGGGCCAGCTGGTGGTGTGGAGGTTAAGGCCCTGGATCCTACATGGCCAACTCCAGAGTTCGAGTTTCTGACCTGGCAGCTTGAAAAACATGCTGGGCGTGTGTGCCTAGGTGCCCCGATTCCCGAGAGCAGACTAGAGAAGGGACCGGTCTGAGGGGTGACCTCACTTCCCCACCTCTCAGTGGTGCTCTGGTAAGCTCACACACGCAATGACAAAAATGGGAAAGAAAGAAGCAACGTGCTGGAGTGGGTCCTGAGGGTGACGCCGGCACGCCTCACTTGAAATGTTTCACCTGTGACCCCAAAAAGCCAGCTGTTACAAGATGGACTATGGGAAGCAGCCGTGTTCAAGAGAGATCATGTTTCCTTCAAGGTGTATCAAGGGGAGAACAGGTGGTGTGGTTAAGGCGCTGGACTTCCACATGGCTGACCGTAGTTTGAGTCCAGGACCTGGCAGCTTGCTTTCATGCCTTGTCTCTCTCTCTCTCACTCTGGTCAAATTAAGAATAACAGTAATGGGGGGAACCAGCAGTTGGCGTAATGGCTATGTCGCTGGACTCCCACGTAGTCAACCGCGGTTCACGTCCCAGACCCGGTGGCTTAAAACTCATGCCAGGGGAACCAGCAGTTAGCGTAATGGCTATGTCGCTGGACTCCCACGTAGTCGACTGCGATTCACGTCCCAGACCCGGTGGCTTAAAAGTCACGCCGGGCACATGTGCGTGCGTGCCCAAGATCCCGAGAGGAGAATGGAGGAGAAGGGATTGTGGCGTGACCATCCCCCCTGGGGGGTGATTTCTTGCTTTCTGTCTCTCTGTCTCTCTCTGTCTGTCTGGCGAGTGCAGGGCACGCTCCCGATAGTGAAAAAAAAAAAAAAACCAAAAAAACTCATGCCGGGCACATGTGTGTGTGTGCCCAAGATCCTGAGAGGAGAACGGAGGAGAAGGGATTGTGGCGTGGCCATGCCCCCTGGGCGGTGATTTCTCGCTTTCTGTCTCTCTGTCTCTCTCTCTTTCTGGCGAGTGCATGCGCCCTATAGCAAAAACCTCTCCAAAAACATTGGAAAATTAAAAAATAAAAGTAATGATAAATAAAAGGAAATTATTTTTATAACAAATTTTGAAATTTTCTTATTTTATTATTTATTCATTCATTTATTATTATTTGACCAGAGAGAGTCACAGAGAGAGAGAGATGAAAGTGAGAGAGCAAGCCACCAGTCCGGGACTTGAACCATGGTCAGCCATGTGGGAGTGTCCAGCACTTTAACCACACGCCACCTGCTGGCCCCCAAGGAAATAATTCTTTTTAAAAAAAAAAAGTGGATCAAAATCCTTGGAAGGGGGCCAACAGGTAGTGTGGTAGTTGAGGTGCTGGATGCTCGCATAACTGACCATGGTTTGAGTCCCAGCCCTGGCAGCTTGCTTTCTCAATTTTCCTCTCTCTGTCTCTCTCTGTTCAATTAAAAGGATGATTATGATGAGTAAAATTAAATAAAATAATAAATAAATTTTTAAAAAACCCCTGGAAGGGCATAAGATTTTTTCAATAAGTATTTTTTGCTTCATTTTATTCCTTTTTGCCTAAAAAAATAATTTTTAAGCTTTTATGCTTTAAAATCACACTGGGGATGGCAGCAGGTGGCGTGGCAATTGAAGGCGCTGGATTCTCACATGGCTGGCTGCGTTTCGAGTCCCTGACCTGGCCGCTAACTTTCTCACTTTCCCTATCTCTCACTCTGGTCATATTTAAAAATAATAATAATAAATAAAGTTAAATGAAAATATTATTTTTTAAAAATCACACTGGGCATATGTGTTACGTGCCCCAAATCTCAGAATTGAGAAGGGATTGTGGCGTGGCCATCCCTCCGGGAGTGTTTTCTCATTTTCCTCTGCCTCTCCGGCAAATGCCCATGGCCTATTGCAAAACTAAAATAAAGAGAAAGACGGCGGGGCCCACCTAAGGCACAGTGGTCGTAACACGATACTCTGCAGGTCCACAGACCCTACCGAACACTGGCGTACCGTCCCAGGGCTGCCGAAGCCGGGGCTGGGTCACGGCATGAGGCTTAGCTGGGAACCACGGGTGTGTCTCACTCATAAGTGAGTTTAAAGGGGAAAGATAAAGGCACTGCTCTGTGGGCCAGCTGTGCACCGTGGTTCGGCAGCTGGAGCCTACACGGCTGACTGTGCTGTTTGCATCCTGGACCCAGTGGCCTGGAACATGCTGGGGACATGTGTGTGCATGCCCAAAAGTCCCAAGGAAAATAAGGGAGAAGATGACATTGTGGCCATCCCCCTGGGAGGTGCGTTCCTCTCCCTCTGTCTCTCCAGTGAGCATGTGTCCCCTATGGCAAACACCATAAAGGAAAAACAGTGTTCTAAAAGGCCCGCAGGTAGCGTGGTGGTTAAGGTGCTGGGACCCCACACAGCTGACCACAGTTCAAGTCTTGGACCTGGTGGCTGGAAAAATCACCAGGCACATGTGGGTGCACGCCCACAATTTAGGAGGAGAATGGAGAAGAGTTTTGCGGTGTGGCCATCCCCCCCCGGGGGTGATTTTGCACTCTCTCTCTCTCTCTCTTTGTCTCTGAGCACATGCAGCCTATGTCAAAAGCCTTAAAAATAAATAAATAAATAAAAGGCACCAGGGCCAGCAGGTGGTGTGGTGGTTAAGGTGCTGGACACTCCCACATGGCTGACTACAGTTCGAGTCCCAGACCCGGTGGCTTGCTTTCCCATATTCCTCTGTCTCTCTCTCTCTCTCTCTCTCTCTCTCTCTGTGTGTGTGTGTGTGTGTGTGTGTGTATGTGTCTACCTGATCAAATTAAAATAAATGAATGAATAAATAAAATGAAATGATTCTTTTTAAAAAAGAGGCACCACCATGGTGCCTTTTCCTCTCGTGGTCTCAGCGGCACGTCACTCAGCACTTAACTGGAGTGCCCTGAACCTCGAGTGCGTGTCAGCGAGTAACGGATGCGTCGGCATACTCCTCACCTCCGGAGAGCCCCGTCTGGGAGAGGGCGGCGTCATTGTTTATGCTGTTACAGTAACCTCCCACTCTGTTCTAAAACGGGATTAGAACTGGCTCTCGGCTAATCAGAAACAATGAATACAGGGAGATGGTGGCAAATGTACAAAAAAGGAAAACGAATGTGGAGATTTATAGATTTCATCCCAGTGGACAGGCTGGAAAACTTGAAGGCAGAAACCAGAGAGGTGGTTCTCGAGGGTGGGGTGGAGAGGAGCGATGAGGTCACCCCGCCTGCTCCGTCGCCTCCTGCTCTGTCTGCACTCACGTGCAATTGGTGGTTCAGTTAGAAAATAGTTTGGTGGAAAGAGCCCTGAAATTTGGGGTGGCAAACCAGAGTTAAACTACTCCAAGCCACTGAGCCTGAGTTCCTGGCACACAGGAAGTGAGAGTACGGGACGGCAGGGTTGGTGTGGAGAGCTGGTGAGCTCCCTGGTGGGAAGGGCTGTGTACACCAAGAGTGCAGAAAACTCGGTCCCTAGGGCAGGCTTGAAGGAGGTCAGGGGAGGAGTGGCCCCAGAGAACAAGACGTCCTGCCTACGTGTGATGGCAGCCCGCAAACCCGAGACACCGGCCTCCGGCCACCTCCCTTCCCTGGGACAGAATACCTCGCGCCACGCGTGCCCACCACCCTGTACCGCGGCCCTGCCATGTACCGTGGGCCTACCCTGCCCTGTACTGTGGGCCTACCCTGCCCTGTACCTGTACCACCGCCCTGCCCTGTGCCGCGGGCCTGCCCTATACCGCAGGCCTGCCCTGTGCCGCGGGCCTACCCTGTACTGCTGCACTTCTTCGTCGCGTTTCTGCCTCAGGAGTGTGATCTGGTCCTCCAGGTTCCTGTTCTGCAGGTGGAGCTGCCGGGCCTCTGCCTGCAGGGGTCTCAGAGCCTCTTTCATCTCCTGGATCTCGGCCTGGACTTTCTGCAGAGCCTTGGTTCCGGCCTCCTTCCTCTCCAGGAGCCGCAGCAGCTGAGGTTCATACTCCTCCTCCAGGCCCTGGCGGCTCTCTGCCATGAGGTTCTCAAACTGGGCCGAGAGCCGCCGGCTCTCCTGGAGAAAGTGCCCGTCCCCCTGGCTGGGGGGCGCTTCTAGTCGCTGCCGCAGCTGCTCCTTCTGCTTCTGACAGGCGTCCCGGAGCTGGGCCAGCTCCTGCGAGAGCTGGGCTGCCCGGGTGGTCAGCACGTCCCGGAGATCGGCCCACTGGGCCACGTCCTGCTGGCGGCACTCCAGCTGGTACTGGTAGGCCACGCACTCCTGTGTCACCTTGAACAGCCGCTGCTTGACCAGCCGGACCTCCTCCCTGAGCCCGTCCCGCTCCAGCTCGGCCTGGGCGTGCAGTTTGTAGGCCGCCAGGATGTCCTGGTGCACCTGCTGCACCTCCTGCAGGGCCGGCTCCCTCAGGACCACCAGCTCATGCACGAGCTGGTCCCGCTCCTCCTCCAGCTGGGCCACGGCCCGGACACACTGCTGGAAGCGCCCCTCCAGCAGTTCCAGGGCCTCGATGCTTAGGGCCTCCTCTGAGCTGGGGCTGGGCTCTGCTTGGGGACCCTCTTTGGGGCTAGACTTCTCGGGCCCTGGGACCATTCCTGCCCCACTGACAATCTGCTCTGGGCTGGGGGGCCTTCCTGGCTCCCCCATGGCCCCTGTCCCCTGCAGACCTCCCGGGTCACCCACATCCAGTGCCGTGACAGGCTGCCCAGTCTCCTCGATGTACAGCGTCTCCTCTGGCTTCTCGGTCTCTTCCACGTGGAGGATCTCAAGGTCGTCTGCGTCTCCCAAGTAGAGAATGTCCTCCAGGTTCACGGTTCCCTCCAAAGACAGAGTGATTTCTGGGTTCAGGGTCTCGGTCCTGTTCAGGGATTCGAGGTTCTCTTGAAGAGGACCAGCCTCTGCTCTTGCTTCCCTGCAAGACAAGCAATTTAAAGTGAGACGGTGACCCCACTGCCAGGAGGGCCGGTGACCGAGCCACTTGCCATGGGCCGAGATTTTATCTGGTCCTCAGCAGCACCTGTCCACTTGCTTCCCTTTATGGATTTCCCTGCAGTCCATTGTTTGGGTCCCTGTCACTGTCACATCTCTGTCACCTTCTAGGACAGGAAACTTACACCTGAGGCACTGCTATGAGGGGACTTTAACAAGATGAAAAAATTAAAGAATGGGTGATGTGGTGGTTAAGGTGCGGGACTCCCACATGGCCGACCGTGGTTTGAGTCCCGGGCCTGGCAGCTCGCTCTCTGGTGAGTGCAGTGCCCTACAGCAGATTTAAAATAATAGGGACCAGCAGATGGCATAATGGTTACGTCGCGGAAGCTGACCGTGGTTTGAGTCCCAGACCTGGTAGCTTAAAACTCACACCAGGTGTGTGTGCATGCAAGCCCAAAATCCCAAGAGAATGGAGAAGGGATTGCTGCATGGCCATCCCGCTGGGGGATGATTTCTCTCTTTCTGCACACACGCCACTGGGTCCAGGACTCAAACCTCAGTTGGCCCTGTGGGAGTCTAGCGGCGTAGCTACTATGTCATCTTCTGGCCGCCATCCATGTAAGCTTATTATATATTTTTTTTAAGAATTATTTATTTGTGGGAACCAGCAGTTAGCGTAATGGCTATGTTGCTGGACTCCCACATAGTTGACCGCGGTTCGCGTCCCGGACCTGGTGGCTTAAAACTCACGCCGGGCGCATGTGCGTGCGTGCCCAAGATCCCGAGAGGAGAATGGAGGAGAAGGGATCGTGGCGTGACCATCCCTCCTGGGGATGATTTCTCGCTTTCTGTCTGTCTGGCGAGTGCACGTGCCCTATAGTGAAAACCTCTCAAAAAAAATAAAAAGAAAAAATAAAAAGAATTATTTATTTGGGACCAGTGGGTGGCATGGTGATTAAGGACACTGGATTCCCACATGACCATGGTTCGAGTCCCAGATCTTGTGGGTTGGTTTCTCACTTTCCTTCTCTCTCTCTTTCTCTCTCGCTGTCTCTCTCTGGTCAAATTAAACAAAGAATGGCGGCATGGAGGTTAGGGCACTGGACATTCTACAAAAAAGAATTATTTATTTGGGACCAGTGGGTGGCATGGTGATTAAGGACACTGGATTCCCACATGACCATGGTTCGAGTCCCAGATCTTGTGGGTTGGTTTCTCACTTTCCTTCTCTCTCTCTTTCTCTCTCGCTGTCTCTCTCTGGTCAAATTAAACAAAGAATGGCGGCATGGAGGTTAGGGCACTGGACATTCTACATGGCCGACCACGGTTTGAGCCCCAGACCTGGTGGCTTGCTTTGTTACTTTCCCTCTCTCTCTCTCTCTCTGGTCAAATTAATATAAATGAATGAATAAATAAAATCAGAAAATAAATAAATAAAGTTAAATAAAATAATTCTTAAAAAACCTTAGGGCCAGGAGGTAGTATGGTGGTTAAAGGCTCTGGACGCCCACATGACTGACTGTGGTTCGAGTCTCTGAGCTGGCAGCTTGTTTTCCTACTTTTTCTCTCACTCAGTCCTTCTCTGGTCAAATTAGAAGAAACAAATACATAAAGTAAAATCATTATTTAAAAATTTGTTAACGATTAATTTTATATGTTGTTATTATTTTTAATTTGACCAGAGAGACACACAGAGAGAAATGGAAAGTGAGAAAGCAACCCGCCAGGTCCGGGACTCAAACTGTGGTCAGCCATGTGGGAGTCCAGCACCTTAACCACTGGGCCACCTGCCGGTCCCTCCATGCAAGCTTTTTAAACACTCGGGATAACCAGCTTATCTTTCAATTATTCCACAAGTGTCAGGATCCCCAGCGCCTTCTCCACGTGGATCACACGTCCCGCCCAGGCCCCGCCTGCCACTGTCCCGAGCCTTGAAGGACTGAGGCAGCTCCCCAGATGCGCTCTAGCAGCGATCTGAGGCAGCCGGCAGGGCACAGGCTCCGCACACAGGCAGCTCCTCCATGTCATGACAGGTGCTGAGGACCACTCGGGTCCTGCAGACTTTGTTTTTAATGCCAGAGGGCGCATACACGAGAGAGAGCGAGAGAGAGAGAGAGAGCGAGCGCGCCCCCAGGGCCTCGTCATCCTGCAGTCCTTTCCCCTTCAGTTTTCTTCCCCACCAGATCCTGGGCATACATACGCTGGCTGCCATGTTTTCCAGCTGCTGGGGCCAGATCAAAGCCTGGCTGGCCATGCGGGATCTGGTGTCCTCTGAGTGGTACACCCGCTGTGCTGTGGGGTTGGCCCCTCCAGACTTCACCCAAATGTTCTTTTTAAAAAAATATATTTTATTTAGGGACCAGCAGATGGCGTAATAGCTACATCATTGGACTCCCATGTAGTCGACCGTGGTTCAAGTCCTGGACCCAGTGGCTTAAACTCCCGCTGGGCACATGTGCGTGCGTGCCCAAGATCCTGAGAGGAGAATGAAGGAGAAGGGGTTGTGGCCATCCCCCCGGGGGGTGATTTCTCACTGTCTGTCTCTCTGTCTTTCTCTCTTTCTGGGGAGCACACACGTCCTATAGCAAAACAAAACAAAACATAAAAACAAAAACTCTTTTTTAAAAAAAGAATTATTTTATTTAACTTTATTTATTTATTGTAATTTGACCAGAGAGGGACAGGGCAAGAGAGAGGGGAAAGAGAGAGGGAAAGGAAAAGACCCAGCCACCGAGTCCGAGACTCGAACCAGTCGGCCATGTGGGAGCCAGCACCCCTAACCACCACACCACCTGCCGGCCCCACACCAAGTGTTTTGGAGCCACAGCTATGGTTCCTTAAAGCTCTATCTTGTTAGAACTGATCCATCTCTCTCACCTGACAGGCTCCTAACTCAGATTCTGGTTCCGCCCGCTGCTGAGGCAGAAAGCTACCTCAGGTGCTGCACGGCTGGAAACCATGTGGCGACCGTGGGTCTGGATCCCAGGTTAGCCTGGAAGGGCGGCGTGCTCACCGTGCCCAGGAGCCCGAGGAGCTGGACGGTGAGAGGAAGGGGGCTGCAGGGTGATGAGACCCTGTTGAGCGTATTTCTTCTTCTTTTTTTTTTAAGATACTCAACATCTTTCTTTTAATTTATTCATTCATTTATTTTTAATTTGACAGAGAGACACAGAGAGAGAGAGAAGTGGGGAAGTGAGAAAGCAAGCCACCAGGTCCAGGACTTGAACCGTGGTCAGCCATGTGGGAGTGTCCAGCACCTTAACCACCATGCCACCTGCTGGTTCCTTCTTTTTTTTTTTAAGAATTATTTCTTTCAATTATATTTCTTATTGTTATGATTTTAATTTGCTAAAGGCACATGAGCTCACCAGAGAGACAGCGAGCAGGAAAGTGAGACAGACAGGGACTCAAATCAGTCGACTCCATGGGAGTCCTATGGTTCGTGCCTGCCCCAAGGGTATTTCTCCAGTTCTTTTCTTTTTTTTTTAAGAATTATTTTTTGTTTAGTTTTATCCATTGTCATTATTTTATTTTTTTATTTTTTGAAGTTGGCCAGAGAGAGACAGAGAGAGAGAGAGGGAAAGTAAGAAAGCAAGCTTCCAGGTCCGGGACTCGAGCTGCAGTTAAGCCATGTGGGAGTCCAGCCACCTTAACCACTATGCCACCTGCTGGCCCCTTTTTTTCAAGAATTATTGTATTGGGCTGATAGGTGGCATGTTGGTTAAGGAAGCGGGACTCCCACATGGCCGACTATGGTTCAAGTCCCAGATCTGGTGTCTTGCTTTGTCACTCTCTCTCTCTCTCACTGGTCAAATTAAAGATAAATAAATAAATAAATAAATAAATAAATAAAGTTAAGGAAAATAATTCTTTATTATTTTTTTTAACTTGCTATAGGACATGTGTCTCTTCAGAGAGAGGGGGGGAAAGTGAGGAAGAAAGCCTCCAGGTCTGGGATTCGAACCATGGTTGGCCATGTGGGAGTCCAGTACCTTAATCACCATGTGCACATTCTCACTATTATTAAAAAAGAAATAAAAAACAGACTGTGGGATTCCCACGTATAAGCTCCTTGCCCCAGCGGCCTGCTGTCTGCCGGCTACTCCGTTTCTCTTGAGGAATGCCTTCCTGTCTCTTCGGCACTCAGGTGGCTTTGGGCTCTTGTGTATCTTGTCTACTTCAGTTCTCTGAGCAATGTTCTTGTTAGAGAGTGTGCGCGCCCACCCAAGAGACAGAGAGAGGAAAGCAAGAAAGCACCCCAAGGGGAGAGCCGTGCATAATCCCTTCTCTTCCATTCTCCTCTTGGTACCCTGGGCATGCACACACATGTGCCTGATGTGTTTTTCAAAAAGCTGGTGGGGGGACCAGCAGGTGGCATGGTGGTTAAGGGTGCTGGAGTCCCATGGGGCAGACTGCGGTTCGAGTCCTAGACCTGGCAGCTTGCTTTCTTGCTTTCCCTCTCTCTGTGTGTCCCTCTCAAGTCAAATTAAAATAAATAAATCAATTTTTTTTTAAGGTTAAAATAATTCTTTCAGGGAAAAACAAAAATGCTGGTGGGTCCAGGACTCAAAGCACACAGCGGCCGTGTAGAATCCAGCCACTTCAACCACCAGCTGGCCTCTCAGTAATTTTCTGAATATAGAAAATACAAAGGGGGCCAGCTCACAGCCTGGTGGCTAAAGTGACTAGATTCTGGGACCAGCAGATGGCGTAATAGTTATGTCGCTGGGCTCCCATGTAGTTGACTGTGGTTCAAGTCCCAGACCTGGCAGCTCAAAACTCATGCTGGGCACATGTGTGTGCATGTGTGCATGCATGCCCAAAATTCCAAGAGGAGAATGGAGGAGCAGGGGGTGCGGTGTGGCCATCCGTCTGGGGGAGGTGTCTCACTTTCTGTCTCTGTCTTTCTGGTGAGCACAAGCACCCGAGCAAAAATCCCTCTTTTAAAAAATGTTTAAAAAGTGGCTGGATTTCAATGGCCAACCACACAGTTCAGGTCCCAGGTCTGCCAGCTTGAAAAACATACCAGGTGGCTCGAAGAACACATGAGGCGTGTGTGCACCACGCCCAAAACCCCCAGAGGAGGGAGAGATGGAGGAGGACTTGCTGCAGCACGACCGTGGCCTGGGGGTAGGCGCTTCCTCGCTCTCCCTATCCAGGGAACACATGCTCCCTGGCAAGTGAGTAAACAGAACACGATGCAACGTTACTAATGAATTGCACCTGTTCCGGGCTTCCCATGAGCCAGCCCCATTCTCCGCGCTTCGCACAGACCAACCCGTTTCATCTTGGCGGGTCTGTGAGGTGGCTACGTGTACCATCTCCGTTTCACGGAGCGGGTTAACTCGCCCAAGGACACAGCAGCGTACGTGGCTGTAAATCAGACTAATTGGTATGTAATTTTCAAGAATCTTATTATTCTTCTTTTTAAATTTGCTAGAGGGGTGCGCACTTGCCAGAGAGAGGGAGAAAGCACCCCCTGTGGGGACAGTCATACCGGCTCCCTTCTTCCTTCTTCCTTCCAGGATTGTGGGCGCACACGCACACGTGCCTGGCATTTTCAATATACCAGGTCCACGACTCAAACTGCAGTCTGCCATGTGGGATCCAGCTGCCTAAACCTCCGTGCCACTTGCTGGCCAGGTCAGAAATCTTTACACAGCTCCTTCCCACCCTACAAAGCCAACCACTGGGGACCGATCGCTCTGCCTCAGAAAGTCTCCAGTCCATCCCCCTCTTCATCCGGCTGCGGGGCCCTCACCCCAGTCATCTCTCTGCTCTTCGCCCTACTTTTCTTCCCCACCCGCTTCTATGAGGGGGGGGAGGGACAGTGAGAGGGAGGGAGAGGTTTGTGTGCTTTTTAAGGTTTTTGTCAGAGCGTGCGTGTGCTCACTGGAGAGAGACAGAGAGGGGGGAAATGAGAAATCACTCCCTCTCGGGGACAGAGGGTGGCATGGTGGTTAAGGGACTGGACACTCCCAAATGGCTGACCACAGTTTGAGTTCCAGCCCTGGTGGCTTGCTTTCTCACTTTCTTTCTCTCTCTGTATCTCTCTCTCTCTCTCTGGTTAAATTAAAATAAATGAGTGAATAAATAAATAAAATAAAATAAATAATTCTTTTAAAAAAGAAAAGAAATCACTCCCTCTCCCCCGAGAGGATGGCCAGCGCCTCAATTCTCCTCCTGGGATTTTGAGCCCACACACATACCCTGCATGATTTTCAAGCTACTGGGTCCAGGCCTCGAACTGTGGTTGGCTTTGTGGGAGTCTAGCGTCTTAACCACTGTGCCACCTGCTGACCCCTATCCTCCTCCCATCTGCCCAGTCATGTAGGGTTATCGCACAACAGCGCCGGGCATGTTCAGGTGGGTCCGGGAGCCGACCCAGAGCCTGCTATGGAGCCTCCAACCTCCCAAGTGGCGCCACAACTGGCCTGTCTCAGCCTTCTAACGGTCTCCTGGCCTCTCCCGTCTGTTCTAGTGCCGCAAGCTCTCTGCGACATAAAGTGAGCCTTCTGCCCCATGTCAGTTTCCAGGCTCTCAAAGGTGTGACCTCGACAGGGCATTTTCAGTCTCATCTCACATTACTCCAGCCACCCAGCCATTGCTTAGCACCCCAGGGGACACTGTCACCCCCCCCCCGGTTTTTGCCATAGGGCACGTGCACTCACTGAAGAGAGACAGAAGGAAAGTGAAAAGGCCCCTCCCAGGAGCAAGGCCACGCTACAATCCCTTCTCCATTCTCACACGCACACGGCAGGATTTTCAAGCCGCCAGGTCCAGGACTCGAACCACAGTTGACTATGTGGGAGTCCTGGGCCCTAACCATCATATCAGCACACAGCGCGAGGGTGAGGCAGCAGAGAAATGCAACTTCTGGACTACCACCTGAGTGCTGAACAGCTCTGCGCCACCCGGGAAGCAGAGCTCCTGGCACGGGGACGGGCGCCCCTGCTCAGCCAGCCCCGTGTCCCGCAGCAGCCTCCTGCCCGTGCCCTAGCATTGTCCAGGGCGCTGTCCTGCCCACTGTAGGTGAATGCTCCTCTATGGGATGCTCTTCTGTTTTTGCAAATTGTATCCATGTATTTCTTCCATGTGAGAGACAGAGAGACACCCCAACAGGGCTTCCACGACACGGTCCGCCCCGGATCTCGGCCGGCCAAGAGCACAGGCAGGTGCTCAGAGAGGTCTCGGGACATGAACCCAGGCCCTTCCCATGTGGGCCACCTGTGTCACCACTGTGCCACCTGGCCCCTAGCATGTCCACTTACTGTCTCCATTTTATAAAGGAAGAAGCCAGAGCACAGAGTATGCCGCTCTCAGTCTCCCACAGCTCCTGGTGCTGCGGGGGTGGGGGTCGCAGAATACCCGTCCTCCTTGGGTCAGCCTGAGGCCTCCAGCATGGCGCTCTGCCCTAGCAGTCCAGCCGGCCTGGCGGTTCATTAGCAAATTTCTACTCTTCCCTCCCTGCGCTGCCCGACTCCACCTCCTGCAGGAGGCTCTCTGAGCAGCTCCTCTGGGCGTTCCCCCACTGCAGGCGTCTGCCTGCCTGCCCGACTGCCTCAGGATCTGTATCCTGCTCTCTGCTGGACATCTGGGGGGCAGGGAGAGGGTGGAGGGCAGGAAGGCAGCAGGAACCTTGCGCTCCAAGGAGGAAACTTGTCCAGGTGGAGTGCCGAAGCTGGAAGCTGGAAGCAGAACCCCAGCCCCAAGCACCCAGGGAGTGCTGTTTCCACACCACGTGGCCCCCATCACCCCTCTGCCACAGGCTGCCAGGCTCCCAGGAACTAGCGCCCCCTGACCTCAGGCTTCCTCCGGCCCTCCGCAGCCTGCCTCTGCCACTGTCCTGTCAATCCTGTCCACCAGGGCTGTGGGGGGGAGTGGGTGTGGCACCGTGCGGACAGCAGCCGGTGGTCTGATGCGTGTACCTGCACGCGTGTGTGTCAGAGGCTCAGCTTCGTGCTGTTGGTGGCTGCACAGGTGTCAGGAGGTGTGCAGTACACCTGAAATCCAGCGTCACAGTCAAACCTGGGGCAGACACGCGCCCCACACCCCAAAGGCGGAAGCCAGACCCGCGGCTAAGGAGGGCGG
>NW_006160087.1:2332829-2333038 GCF_000334495.1 Tupaia belangeri chinensis | reverse complement strand
CTGCGCCTCCGGCCACTGGGGGCCCAGCGGCATTTGAGCGTAGACACCCACCAGCCCCGAAGGGTTAATTCTCGCGCCGCGCGAGGAGGGGGAGGGGACGGTAAAAAGCCGCAGGCCTGGGTGGCCGGGCCGCTGGGGCTCCCCCACCGCCCTCGCTCAGTGGCTCCGCCCTCTGCGCCACCCGGCTGGGCCGGGAGCCCCCCGCCAGG
>NW_006160087.1:2330170-2332678 GCF_000334495.1 Tupaia belangeri chinensis | reverse complement strand
CGCGGCCCGGGGGCGGGGAGGCCGCCTTTCCCAAACCGGGTCTTCCCGCCCCTCCTTTCCCCGCCGGGGTGAGGGAGGAGTGGGGCCGCATCCCGGGATGAGCCTGGCCCTGCCCTGGGGAAGGTGCGCCGAGGGACCCAGCGGCCCGCGCCTGCAAGTGTTCGGGGGCGCCCTAGGGTCCCGCCCTCGCAGGGGGAGGCGGCCACCCTCTCGGCGCCCCACAGCTGTTGCGGAGGGGTGGGGCAGGGCGCAGGCTGCGGGAGGGGGTTCGCAGCCACACCCCTGCGAGGCTGGGGACAGCCTGAGGCCTGGGGCGCCAGCAGCTGGGGAAGCGCGGCGGGGGCGTGCGGCCGCGAGGGGGCTTTCAGCCTCTGAGGTTCAGGCCGAATTTAACACCGACTGGCGCCCCCACCCTGCCAGGTTTCCTCGAGTCTGTCGCGCTCCACTGTCACCCCCCCACTCAACCCTGCTTCTGCTGACTTCAAGGTACACCTGCCCCCCCCTTGCCAGCCCACCAGCTCTGAAGTCTTCTCCCCGCAGGGAGCTATGGGCCCCTTCCTGTCCCCACTCCTGGCGCCTCTTTTCCTGAGCCCCTCCTCTGGGGAAGTCTTTGTCGCTGAAGAATGCCTGGGGCAGGGGTGGAGTAGCAGGGCCTGCAGAGTTGGGGAGTGGGTTTGCGCCTGTGTGTTGTGGGAACTTGGGGTCATGACTGTGGGGTTGCTGCCCACGTGCAGGTGATGCCTGGGGGTACACGTGTGGGGTGAAGGCATGTGTCTGTGAGGGCAGGAGGACCGTGTGACCACAGGGCACCGTGGCCATCGTGTGAGTGTGACTGTGTGACAGGGAGCGGGGCCTGAGTGTGATGGGGGACAGCCCTGGCCAGCTGTTGGAGTGGCCCTTGGTGCTGGGCCGGTGTACGCTTGCTCACCCATGCTCCCGCGAGTGCCACGCACGTGTGTGTTTGTCTCTGTGTCCGATGAAGGGGGACGTTAACACCCAGAGCAAGCACACCCTTGTAAGGTAGGCCCTGGACAGCTGGGGTCAGGAGGCTGCTTGCGCATTTTCTGACTTAGCCCTGAAATATTCTGGGGAGAGGGAGGCTGGCAGAGCCCAGCTGCTGGCCGTCTGGCACCCAGTCGCTGTTTGCTGTGGTGCTAAGCAACAAGGCAGCGTCTCCCCTGCCACCCCTGCGCCCAGGAGCTGGCCTGGCAGACCTCGCCTCCCCTACGCCGTCCTCAGGCTGAAACGCTGAATCCTTCAGGCCCCCAGAGGCCCCTCCACCTCCCTGCCTTTGCTCCTGAGGTTCCCTCTGCCTCAAACGCCTTTCCAGGCCTTCCCACTCTCCTCCCTATGCTCCTTCAGTCCCAGCTGAGCATCCTCCTCCAAGTGGCCCTCCCTGACTGCACCGGGCCCTGTGGCCCACTGCTGTCTGTCTCCGCCCCGTCTATCCTGCACCAGGAGGCTGTCCCAGGCCCTTCCTTCTCTGCAGGAACACTCAGGGACTTGTGTTTGCTGCTGTGATCCCAGGGCCCTGCCGGCCCGCACGGTGAGACGTTAACAGAGCGGTGGCTGCATAACGAAAGAGGGTGACCCTACCCAGGCCAGGCCAGGTGGTGTTCGATGCCTGCTGTGTGCCAGACCTGGGCCACTCGCTGCCTACTGAGGGAGACAGGCCCCATGTGTGCCCAGACTGCACAGACCAAGGTGCAGAGGCAACACGGGGCTCAGCTCACCTGGCCAACACTGGCGCTTGGTCTGGGCCAGGCCCTTAGAGTGAACAGTCTTACTTGGCCAGGCCTGTGAGACGCTAGAGCAGCCATGGGGGGATAAACCCATGCAGGGGTCTGCCACACACTGGGTGGCGTGGTGTGATGGGCTCTGACAGCCGGGGACACCAGGGACAGGAAGAGCGCAGTGCCAGCACCGGGGCTGGCCCTCTGAAGAGTGAGTGGGCCTGGGAGCATGGCAGAAGCCTACTGTGAAAGCCGGCACAGCCCGTCTCCCTGTTGAAGGCCAAGTCCAGGAGAAAGATGAGCTCTGGGCTGGCCCCTGTCCTCGGGGCTCCTTGGCCCTGCTGTGAGTCCAGGGCTTGACTCCTGCCGACCCGCCCACTGGCCCTCTTGCCTTTTGGCTTTGGGTGGGGTCTGGCCAACAGCGGCCACCAGCAGCAGAGGAAGGAGGAGTGAGACCCGGGTGCGCCTCATGCCCTCCGCCCCGTGATGTGGGGTGCCAGGCTCCTCTGCCACCGTCCTGCCGGGTGGCCTTCATCCCCAGTCCAGCTCTGGCCAGGCTCCTTAAAGACGCTTCCTCCCTCTGCCCTCCAGGCAGGCCATGCCTCCTCCCCCTGTCATCCCAGGTCTTCCCCAGTTCTGCTTGCCTCTGTGAGCTGTCCTCCCCGTGAGCCGTCCCCCGTGAGCTGCCCCCCCACATGAGCATCCCCCCCGTGAGCCGTCTCCCCGTGAGCAGTCCCTCCATGCAGGCCCTCTGTGTAGGCCCCCCGTGAGCGGT
>NW_006160087.1:2303326-2329901 GCF_000334495.1 Tupaia belangeri chinensis | reverse complement strand
CAGCAGGCAGCGGACTGGTTAAGGCTCTGGGCTGCCACGTGGCCTTCATGGTTCGGTTTCTGGACCTGGTGAGTTGCTTTTTCTCCTTCCCCTTCTTTTCAGCCATGACAGAAGATGATGTATCGTACGTGTGTCGCAGTCAGCCCCGGCAACGCCACTAGTCCCAGAACGTCACAGGCCCAGGGAGAAGGACCGCGGGGGCTGTCTCGGTCTGGGCGACGTGGGTCCCGGAGGTCTCGGCCAGCCGCTGGCCATGACGTTCTAGATCCGGGGACGGAGTCGACAGTGCCCTGCAGCTCAGCTTGCACCAGCGCCCAGCCCCGCACCCCGGTCCTGCCCGGAGGCCACCACAGGGGCACAGCCCCGTCCTCCCATCCGCCTGCATTCTTCTTCCTCCCCTTGGCGCTTGGGCCAAGAGAGCTGCTTTCTCACTCTCCCTTGCTTTCTCTCCCTCTGGTGAGCACACGTGTCCTACAGCAAAACTTGAAAAACAAAATATAATAATAAATAAATATTCTTTTAAATAGAAAACTACTAAACTGCAATCAGAAAAGTGCTGAACAGATGCCCTCTGGGTGAGGAGTGACTGGGCCCCCCTAGCCAGGGCCCAGCTCGCTCAGCCAGGAAATGGGGCAGGGAGAGGGGTGTGAGTGAGCGGGCATGAGGTGGGAGCGGCAGGGGGGGGGGGGGGGGGTGTGCAGAGGCAAGGGGGAGGGGAGGCGAGCCGCACGCGCTCCCTACTGCCCCACAGCTGGCCCTGGCCGGCCCTGGGAACCCAACCTCCCGGACTTTGCGTCCTTGTCAGTGAACGGGCAATGAATACCCTCCTCACAGAGCTGGGGAAGGTCATCAAATGTGAAGCTTAGGGCCAGCCACTGGCATGGTGGTTAAGGTGGCTAGATCCCACACAGCCAAGCCATGAGGTTCAAGACCCAGACCCAGAGGCTTGAAAAACATGACAGGCAATGTGTTCCTGTGTGCCCAGAACCCTAAGAGGAGAATGGAGGCCGAGGGATTGTGGTGTAGCCAGCCCTCCGAGGGGCGCTTTCTCACTCTGTCTCTCTTCTCTCTGTCTTTCTCTGGTGAACACACTCACCCTATAGCAAAAAACAAGAGTGCATGCGCACATGTGCTAATACCCTGCCAAGACCATGGAGGCAAAAAGATTGCACGGCCGGCCCCCAGGGCTGCTCCCTCCCCTCTGTGTCTGGCGAGCGAGCGCCTGCACCTTCTAGCAGGTTTTCTAAACAGTGAGAGGCAGCACATGAGCGAGGGCCGTGAAGTCGCAGGCCAGTGGGCTCGGCCTCTCCTGCCAAGAGCTCCGCAAACCACCGTGAGGTGGGAGGAGCCGGCAGGGCCCCAGACACGGCCACTGAAGTCAAAGCCTGACTCCAGGCTTGGGAAGTCACAGGCTGGAGCCCGCCCTGCCGCTGCACTGCCTCCGGACGCGTCCCTCACATCATGGGGACTCAGCAGATCAGGCTCTTTTTTTTTTTTTTTTTTTGGAGAGGTTTTTGCGATAGGGCACGGGTGCTCACCAGACAGACAGAGAGAGACAGAGAGACAGGAAGCGAGAAATCACCCCCCAGGGGGATGGCCACGCCGCAATCCCTTCTCCTCCATTGTCCTCCCGGGATCTTGGGCACGCACGCACACGCGCCCGGCGTGAGTTTTAAGCCACCGGGTCCGGGACGAGAACCGCAGTCGACTACGTGGGAGTCCAGCGACATAGCCATTACACTAACTGCTGGTTCCACAGCAGATCAGACTCTTGACCCCACAGGTTTGCTGGGAGGACAAAGTGAGAACGCAAAAACGTTTAATCAACTGCACAAGAAATATTTTTTTCTTTTAAAGAATTTTTAAATTAACTTTATTTATTATTATTATTATTTTCTAGTTTTGATCAGAGACAAAAAGAGCGAGGGAGCAAGTGAGAAAGCAAGCCATCAGGTCTGGGACTTGAACCTTGGTCAGCCATGTGGGAGTCCAGCAACTTTAACCACTACACCAACTGCCAGCCTCCCTAAAAAAATATTTTTAGAGAGAAATTTTTGCTATAGGGTGTGTGCACTTGTTGGAGAGACAGAGAGAGAAAGAGACAGAAAGCAAGAAATCATCACCGGGGTAGGAGGGTGGCCACGCTGCAGTCCTTTCTCCAATCTCTCAGGATCTTGGGCACACACACATGTGCCCAGTGTGTTTTAAGCCACCGGGTGCAGGGCTCAAACCACAGTCTACTGTGTGGGAGTCCGGTGACGTAACCATCACGCCATCTGTTGCTACCAATATTTTTAAAATTTTGCCAGAGGGCGTGTGCACTTGCCAGAGAGGGAGAGGACAGTGAGAGAGCACCCCATGGGAATGGGCATGCCACAATCCCTTCTGCTCCACCTCTGCCCTTTCAGGGATTTGGGGCGTGTGCATACACCTGATCCCATGTTTTGCAAGGCACCAGACCCGGGACTCAAAGCACACACTCGGCTCTGTAGGATCTGGCCACCCCAACCACCACACCACGGGCCAGCCTATCATTATTTTTAAATCTCTCCTGTTGAGGGGTCAGCAGGTGGTGTGGTGGTTGAGGTGCCAGAATTCTCACATGGCCGACTGTGGTTCAAATCCTGGACATGGCAACTTGCTTTCTCCCTCTTCCTGCTTCTCTGGCAAAACTTGTGTGAAAAGATAATAATAAAGAAATAAAATAAATCATTCTTAAAAAAAAATCTCTCCTGGGACCAGCAGTTAGCGTAATGGCTATGTCACTGGAATCCCATGTAGTTGACCGCGGTTCGCATCCCGGATCCGGTGGCTTAAAACTCACGCTGGGCGTGTGTGCGTGCGTGCCCAAGATCCCGAGAGGAGAATGGAGGAGAAGGGATTGCGGCATGGCCATCCCCCCTGGGGGGGGATTTCTCGCTTTCTGTCTCTGTCTCTCTCTGTCTGTATGGCGAGCGCACGCTCCTTATAGCAAAAACAAACAAACAAACAAACAAACACCTCTCCAAAAAAAAAAAAAAACCTCTCTTTTTGAGAGCCATGTGGACACAGGTGCCCACCGTCCCACCCTCCAGCATGCTGCTATGCAACCATTAACCCTCACGCAGCATGAACCCGGGCCGTAGACTTCCAACCATGACTGAGCAGACTGCCATTCACTTAGAAAAATAACACTCCTCTTCCTCTGGGGCTGGCAGGTGGTGTGGTGGTTAAGGCACTGGACTCCCATAAGGCCAACTGCAGTTCAAGTCCTGGGCCTGGCAGCTTGCTTTCTCATTTTCTCTCTCTCTCTGTCTTTCTCCGGTGAGTGGATGAGCCCTATAGCAAATCTAAAGAAAAATAATAATAATACATAAAATGTAAAAAGCCAGACTCCCTTTCTCTCTCTTCCTGTCTCTGCAGCTGCAGCCAGGCCCTGACTTACTGTAGCCCGTCTCTTCTCTTTTTAATCTGTTTATTTACAGCCATTCACAGTACATCAATACAGTGTACACAATGAGATTTCCATCCGGTACCACTGTCTGCAGCCTGTCTCGTCTCTCACCATTTTAGCTAGGCGAGGTACTAACTCCCAGGGACAGAGACTAGCGAGTCAGTAAAGCAAGAACAACATCTGCGATGTCTCACGGCTGTATCCCTAAGCCCTGTGTCCTGCCTTCCTTCCTTTTCCAGATTTTTGGTATCGGGCATGTGCGCTCACAGGAGAGACAGCGAGACGGAAAGTGAGACATCGCCCCCTGGAGCATGGTCATGCAACAATCCCTTCTCCGTTCTCTTACCAGGATTTTGGGCACGCACGCACATGCACCCGGCACGAGTTTCTAGCCGCTGGGTTTGGGACTCAAACCATAGTTGCCCACATGGGAGTGCAGTGTCTTAACCACTATGCCACCTGCTTGCTCCCTCCCTTAAATTTTCAATAAATGCTAGCTGAATGAGTAAACAATTCGAGCTGTTTTCTTTCTTTTTAAAAAAAATTTGCTTGAGGGCGTGTGTACTCAACAGAGAGAGACAGAGAGAAAGGGAGAAATCACCTCCGAAGGGGGTGGGGTCATGCCACAAGCCTGTCCCCATCGCTCTGTCTTACTGGGATTTGAAGCACACACATCTGTTTTAAGCTACTGGGTCCAGGACTGATACACGCAGTCAGCCACCAACCCCTTCACCGCAGGGCCACTGGGCCCGACTCCCTTCACCGCCAGGCCGCCAGGCGTGCTTGGGAGCTATTTTCTTGCGCCCCTACTCTATGCCAGGTGGACAGCTAGGCATTTTGCCCGCGCCATCCCCGTGAATCCTCAGGGCTGCATCGTGACTCGGGGCCTGTGATAAAGCTCTGCTGATAAGCACACAGGCGTGGAGAGGGCCGGCGGGTTAGCTCACCAAGGTCACACAGGCAGGAGACGGTGGTGCCCAAGCTCCCTTCCGTGCCTTCTCTTGTCTAACCACTGTGCTTTGTTTCGTTTTTAAAATTTTATTCATCATTATTACTATTATTTTAATTTGACCAGAGAGAGACAGAGACAGACAGAGAGAGAGGGAGGGAAAGCGAGAAAGCAAGCTTCCAGGTCTGGCACGTGAAGCACAGTTGGCCATGTGGGAGTCCAGTGCACTTGACCACCACACCACCTGCCGGTCCCCAGACTGCTTTAAATTAATGATGGAGCACGTGTGTGCCCACACCAGTGAGAGAGACAGAGACAGAGACAGAGACAGATGGGTGGTAAAGGAGACCTCCCATGGGGCCTCGCCGCGCTGAGCTCTCCTGTCCCCGTCTATACGAGGGTGGGCACTGGGTGTGTCAGGCTGACAGTCCCGACAAGGTGGCGTGTTGGGCAGCTGCTGTTGAGCGGCACAGTACCACTGCGCCATCCGGCCCGCCCAGCAAGTCGGTTTATTTATTTATTTATTAGAGATTTTTGCTATAGAGCACGTGCGATCACCAGAGACAGAGAGACAGAGAGACAGAAAGTGAAAAATCACCCTCCAGGGGATGGCCATGCCACCATCCCTTTTGATGCTCCTCCTAGGGTTTGGGACACACACGCACATGCCCCTGGCATGATTTTAAAGCCTCACCGTCTGGGACTCGAACCATAGTCTGCCATGTGGGAGTCCAGCGCCTTGCCACTAGGCCACCTGCTGGCACCCAGGCAGTGGTTTTCAGCATCACTGTCATTATCCCTGCCCTCCTAGCGGGGCTACCCCCAGGGACCCAGGCATGGCCACACTCTGGTTGTCTCTCTGGGAAATACCACTCGCCTTCCTGAATTGAGGTTCTGCTCTGGGAACGGGCTGGGCAGCGGTAGCTGGGGGAGTGCGGAGGAAACGCCCAGTATACGATGTGCGGGGCGCCTCCAAGTTTCCCACGTCCCGCTTTCGCTTCCTCTGTGGCCTGCGCGGTACCGACCACCTGTGCGGAGGCCATGCCCGGAGCTGCCTCCAGGCGTCGCCGCCACGCCCACCTCACGCCCTGGTGTTGTCGTCCCGGCCACCGCCGCACGAGGCCGCCCGGGCCCTGAGCTTTCAGGCCCTAGGCCCGCGGACAGCAGGGAGGACGACCTTGGACGTCTGAGTGATAGTGAATAACATAAAGGGCAGTAACAGTACGTGCGCCGGCCCCACCTGCAGCCATTTTTTCCTGATTTCATAGGGGTTTTCCCGTGTGGGGAAGGAGCCAGGCTATGATCGAACAGCCGGTTCGAACCCGGCACACTCACTCTGTTTGGCTCTGTCCCCTGGGCTACTCTAAACCTGTTTGCTCATTTCCTGATGGAAATACACCCACAGAGGTCTGCGAGGGGGGCATGAGTCCCGGGGGCGGGGTCGCAGGAGAGAAGCCGGGTGCAGCGCATCCCCCTAATTCTCACCTCTTCTCTGTGAGGGAGCTCTGAGTCCCCTTCCTCCCTGGGGCCCCTTGGTCTGGAGGCCCACTCAGCAGCTTCCCCTCCTCACGGTCTGTGACCCCCAGGACCCTCAGTGCACTGTCCTTCCACCAGTAGGCACGGCTCCGGCCTTCCCACCACACCCTCAAACTGAAGCTAGCCTTCCTCTTCCAAAACCCCACCCAGGAACACCGCTGGACTCACACGACCTACGGCAGCTGAGTCCTGACCAGGTAGCTTGAAACTCACACCTAGCACGTGTGTGTGTGTGTGTGTGTGTGTGTGTGCCCAAGACCCCAGGAGGAGAAGGAGGAAAATGGAGAAGGGATTGCAGAGTGGCCATCCCCTGGGAGGGGAGGGATTTCTCACTTTCCTTCTCACTGTCACTGTCTCTCTCGCCAGCAAGTGCACGCACCCTATGGCAAAAACCTCTGGAAACAAACAAAACAAAATCCCGTCTAGTCTAGTCTAGTCTAGTCACTTTGCCTAGAAAACCTTTCCTGGGCCAGCTGGTAGCCTGGTGGTTAAGCCACTGGATCCCATTTGGCTGACTAAGCGGTTCAAGTCCTGGACCCAGCAGCTTAAAAATCACGCTGGGCGTGTGTGCCCAAAATCCAGAGAGGAGAATGAAGAAGGGATTGCTGTGGCCATCCTCCCCAGGGGTACCTTCTCACTTTCCTCTCTCTCTCTGGTGAGTGTATGGCCCCTCTAGCAATGATTTTTTCTTTAAAGAAAACCTTTCAGGGCCAGCAGCTGGCATAGGTTTTAAAGCGCTGGACTCCCACATGTCCAACCACAGTTTGAATCTTGAACTTGGGCTTGAAACTCATGCCAGGCATGTGTGCATCCGTACCCAAATCAGGACGAGAGTGGAGGAGGATTGCGGCGTGGCCATCCTCCCTGGGGAGTGATCTCTCGCTTTCCCTCTCACTGTCTCTCTGCCTCTCCTCTGTGTGCACATGCGCCCTATGGCAAAAAGCTTATAACAAAAAAAAAAAAAAAAAGAAAGCAAAGAAAAAAATCTTTCCTGAGTGCCCTCTCCCCAGATCACCATCCTTTGCACATGCTGTTCCCTCTGCCTGGAACCCCCTTGGCCTTAGCCCTAGAGCCTGTCACTCAGGGTACAGCTGAAACATCGCTTCTTCCTGGAAGCCCCTCCCCTATATTCCTACAGGGCCCTGTGCTCCTCTGCACAGGTGCACGTGGCATTTTTAAAAAATTAATTAATTTAAATTTGACCAGAAAGGGACAGAGTGAGCAAGAGAAGGGGAAAGTGAGAAAGCAAGCTGCCAGGTCTAGGACTCGAACCGTGGTTGGCCATGTGGGAACCCAGCACCCTTGGCCATCATGCCATCTTGTTTCGTGCTTAATTTCCCCCATTGCAAGGCGATGCCCCTGAGAGCGACCCTCCCCCGTGGGGGCTCCAGGTCTGCTGGAGCACAGCGAGCGTCCAGCACAACGCGTGTCCAGTGATTGCAGCCACGGGTCCACGCTGGGCTCAGAGGCACAGCCTGCAGGGGCCGCACAAAGCCAGCTCCTGGGCGCTCACTTCTCTGTCTCTGCGTCTGGGTCCCTTTGGGTCCTAGATTCAGGCTCTTCTCAGGGTTCCTGAGAAGAGAGTGTCTCTTTTCCAGCCTAGCAGGCCCCAGGAGAAGGCGAATGGCCCCGTTGGACTGGGAACCCCGGGCAAGTGTCATGTCTCTGCCACTAGTTAGGGAGCACCTCCCCTCCCAGCCCAGGGCTCCGGCAGGCTGTCTTTTACTGGGCTGTGGAGCCCTTGGGGCTCGGCTGTGGTCTCCCACTAACCAGCCATGGGACCCTGAGGACAGAACGCACCTACCCTGGTTAAGCTGAGTGCTCAAGGAGCAGAGCCCAGCTGGATTTCCTGTCAGGCCGGTGGCTCCAATGGGCATGGCTATGTCTTCTCGGCCCCTCCCCACCCCTGCCACCTGCCCACCACTCAAACTGTCCTCCCACCAAGGTGCAGTGGGGCCATAGGCCTGACAGCACACCACAGGCCAGGGTGGGGGGGAAGGGGGAGATTCCCCAAGAGGGTGTGCAGGGAGACCCCAGGTTTCTGGTTGGGTACCTGGCATACTGCGCCCCCCCAGCTGAGGACTGCAGAGGGTGGGAGTACTGGTCAGGGCGCCTGGGGACAGCGGGGAGCAGTGGGGTGTGCAGAGCCAGCAGGCAGCAGGAGGCAGGAGGCAGAAGGCAGGAGGTAGGCCCATTGGGCTCCCACTCCCAGCATGAGCTCCTGGCACCGGAGTCCTGGGTGAGTCCCACTCGCCATCTGAGCCCTCTCCAGGGCTCTCCACTGAGGAGCAGTGAGCAGGCCTCCTTTCACCCCAGGTGAGGGGCACACCTGACACCAGGTGTGGGGCAGTGGGGCACACCCGGGATTCCGGCTCCTTTAAGTCTTTCCCAGCGGAGGGTGTGGCCCGGCTGCAGGTGAGCGGTTGCCACATCAGCAGGGCCAGAGGCCCACCCCCTCCCCCAGCTCTGGAGGGAGGCCCAGAGGCCCCGGAGGACGGCGGGAAGTGGGAGGGGAGAAAGCTGAGCGGCGGTTGGCTGCAGAGGAGGAAGCTTGCTGAGCGCCCGGTGATGTGGAGGAGGCCGGCAGCGCCTGTGTGCATGGGGCCTGCGGGCGTATGTGCAAGGAGTGCGTCCGTGCTTTGGCTGCGAGGAGTCGCTCGGCTTCCGTGCGCACGTTTGCAAGGACGTGTGAGCATCTCCGAGGACTTCACGTGTGCTTCTGTGTTTGCGCCCCGGGCGCACGTTCGTGAGTGCGCGTGACTGCGCCCCTCCTGTGGGTGTGTCTGCGTGTCCGGTGTGTGTGTCGCCTTGACCCTCGGGCCCGTGGGCGTCGCATGCACAGGCGTGGGCGAATGAACGCACTGGGCGTGCCTCTGCATGGCGAGGACGCGTGTGCGGGTGTGCACGGACGTGTTTGAGAACGCCTCTGGTGTGCCCGGGGTGCGCTGAGCGAGGTGCCCACCTGGACGTCTGGGAGGATGTGGCCGAGGCGGTGAGTCTCCACGGTGCCTTCGCGTGGCCGAGCGTGACCTGAGTCCTCAGCACAAACCTGAGACCAGTCGCACACAGCGGCCGCCATGACCGACGCAGGCTGAGAGCCTGCCCTTCTTCAGAACCGTGTCCCCTCCCTCGGCCTTCTGGCCCTACACGGAGCACGCAGCCCTGAAGAGCACCCCTCAGCCCAGCGGGCCTCTTCCCTCCGGGACGGAGGCTCAGTCCCCCTTCCTGGCAGCCTCTGTGACCAGCAAGCCATGTTCCCCTGTACACGTGACAACAGACACTCGAGGCTCAAGGTCTGCAGTGACCGGCACGGGCCACCCGGGCAGGAGTGTTGGGGTACGTGACACCTTGTTTTCCTCTTCTAAAGAGAGAGTAAGCACCACCCCTGACAGGTCTCACCACGACCCTCCCCCGGAGCCCTCGCCAGCGACTTGGGCACAGGGGACCATGCGGTGTTCACCTGTGCTGCCATGCTGGGCCTCATTCCACCACTTGTACAGATTCTGGAAGGACCCCTGGCTTTGCCCAGCCCCAACCGAGGCCTCAGCCAAAGGCTCGTCCTGGGAGGAAGAAAGGAACCTGACGTTCAGTGAGCCCATGGCCGGGCCCTTCCCACGCTGCCATGTCGTCCACTTGAGTCTTGCTCGGAGAGAGGCGGCCACTCACCTGGGATCACAGGTGGGAAGCGGCCAGCGAGGATTTGAACCAGATCTCTCAGGCTCAGGAGTGCACGCTGTGAGAGCCAGCAGGGGTGGAGGGCCAGTCTAAGTACGGCTGGCCTCTGGCCCCAGAGAGGAAGGAGGAAACCATGAGACGTTGGCAGCAGTGGGGGTTGACCCGAGACAGTTCCGTGCAGCGGCACCCAGGGCCGAGGTGACACAGTCTCATGTGAGTCCCAGCACAGCCCCGCAGGACTTCCTGTCCTAACCAGAGGCTGACTCCGGCCGTGGCTTCTCCCCAAGACCGAAGGGCACGTTGGGGAAACGTGACCAAGTGACTCCAGCGGAAGCGCCCTCCCCGCCGGCTGGTTGCCATGGCTGACGTTCTGCCTCCACTCACCTCTGTCCCTTGGAGGCCCTTTCAGAGCAGAACCCCTGAGGATGTCACTAGAGTCCTCGACTCAGCCCGAGGGGGCCTGGTCGGAGCAGAGGGTCCTGGCTTGGTGGGTGGACGTCCTTCTGGAGTGGATAGGAGCAGCGGAGACGGGCCAGAGGGCAGCAGAGTGTGAAGGCAGGCCTGGGGAAGGCTGGGACCTGCTGGTCTCTCCTTCACCCTCATTTCCTTCTCCGACAGCCTCTGGGGTGGCAGGCTTTACCCCCAAATTTCTGAGGAAACTGAGGCCCTAGGGGACAGACCCCTCGCACAAGCAGGACTTGACTCCTCTGTGGACTTCAAGTCCGGGGTTCCTCTGGACCCCAGGGCTGCCATCAGCTGGTGGAGGAGGCCAGCTGCTGGGTTTGGGCTCAAGCCGTGGTCAGCCATGTGGGCGTCCCGGCGCCCGACCACTACGCCACCTGCTGGTCCCAGAGGGAGAGAAAGTGAGAAAGCAAGCTGCCAGGTCTAGACTCAAACATGGTGGCCCACGTGGGAAGCCCGCGGCTCGGCCACCACAAGGCCTGCTGGTCCCGCATTTGACCTTCTGGGGTGATGAGGACCGGAGGGATGCTCCAGGACAGGCCTTGTGAGGCTACGCAGGGAAGGCAGGATGACAGGCCGGCGCCCTCCCCTCCAGGCCCCCAGGAAGTCCTCATGGCACAGGGAAGCAGAAGTGGTCCCCGCCCACCCAGCTGGCTGCTGCTTCTGCTGTGGCACCTGCTGCTCCCCAGCCTGGGGGCCGCAGTGGCCACAGAGACCCCGCTGTGCTGGGCTTGTGCGCCTCCTGCCCACCCGGCTCCTGCTGCCTGGTCCTTCCTGCACCCACGAGAGCCCTGGCTCTGACCTCACAGACCTGGAACCAGCCGAGGGATGGCAGAGCCCTGGGGCGAGCCCACTGCCAGCCCAGGTAGCGGCAGGCCAGTTGGGCCACCTGGTTCAGGTATGCAGACCTATGAAACCCGTAGTTGGGACTGCGGGCAAGGTGGGCCCTTGGAACCTGAACCACTGCCCTGGGTCCAGGCCGACCGTGGCCACGTCCCTGCAGCAGGCGGTGGGGGCTTCGTTTCTCTCAGAGCAGTTTCAGCAAGTGTGCTGACGGCCAGGTGCCTGAGGTCGGCCGAGGCCCTGCGGTGGGACCTTTGCTCCTCTGTCCTGGTCCGGGGCCCCTCAGGATCAGCAACCCCACAGACCCGCTCCATGCCTGCAGGCTTGGGCCCCTCACAGATGTCTGCTGCTCTTCCACAGAAGCCAGGGCACCCCTCTGCAGCCCAGACTCAGGGGTGCCAGTGCACAGCCTCTCTGCCTGCAGATCGGATGGCAGCCGTGGCCCTGGATCCCTCTTCCCTGCCCGGGTGTCCTGTTTCAGGCTCCATGGGTGGCCCGGCCTGACCCCAGCCTGGCCTGAAGGGTAGGTGTGGAAGGTGCATGCGGGCTCAGAGTTCAGGGATCAGGGTGGGGTCGGGCCCTGTGCTGTGCCAGCCCCAGCTTAGCCTTGGCAGGCGGGAGGGAGAGTGCCCCTCTGCCTGCAGCATCCGATCCGCTGGCAGAGCCGGCAGAGCCACTGTGGGAGCCATCCAAGAAAGCCCTTAGCTGGGCTCTCCCCCCAGGCTATTATCGACCCTTGACCTCGGGCCCCTCCACTGCCTGGGCCTGGGCTGCACTGAAGACGAGGCTGTGGCTGCCTGGCTATGGCCAGAGACTGATGATGGCCCAGTGCGGAGAGCCCTGGCCCCTGGACTGGGCTGAAAGGCCGACTCTGGAGTGAGAGGGACGCAGGTCTGGGTCCTGAGCACAGGGAGGCTTTCCTGGGTTTTCTTACTCCTGGAAGGTCCCTCCTGTCTCCAAGGCCTTGTAGGCTGGAGGCAGCTTCTAGAGAGGCACTGTGAGTCCTGGAACAAGAGAGTCCCTGTCCAGGGACCCGGGGCTGCCCACCCCATGCCCTTGGGTTATAGCCCTTGAAGCCTCCAGATGGTAGGGCAGGAAACGCGGACAGTGAGTCCCCCTCGACTCCTGGGGAGAGCAAGAGTCAACATTAAGACAGGGCTTGGCCCCCGCCAAGCGCCCTCCCTGCGTCCTCCTCCCAGCACCCCCGTATCACTGGGCCCATCTCTGCTACCCATGCCTCTCCCTTTACTGGCCACCCCAAACCCCAGAGCCGCAGCCCGAGTCTTTGTCCCCTCGCTGAGTCCAGGTCCCCCTTGCAGAGCCCTTGCATTGGAACTGGGGCCACTCTACCTCCCCGTGGGGGAGGGCTGTCTCCACACTGCCCCCCCAACACTGGCCCGTGGCCCAGAGAATGCTCATTTGCATCAGATCATTTAATATTCAAATAGCCAAGCCTAGGCTGCGGGGGAATGGCTCCTATGCAGCCTATTTGCATACTTTCCTTTGCTAAAAATGTATTTGCCAAAGGGTGTTGTACTTGCCAGCGAGAGACAGAGAGACAGAGAGGGAGAGAGAGAAAGAAAGTCCCCCCCAGTAGGGACGGTCACACCTCAACACTCTCCTCCCTTTCTTCACCCTGTTTGGACATACCCACTGAGCTCTCCAAGCTTCTGAGTCTGGGATTCAAACCATGTGCTGGTGGTCTGGGATCCAGCTTCCTTAACCAACAGGCCACAGGGCCAGCTCTGCATACTTGGGTTAGTGAGGAAGTGCCCAACCCCCTTCCCTCCTCAGTTCCCCACGATCATTCTGATTGGAGTCTGGATTGAGGGAGCCATTCTCGGCTCTGCAGAGGGAGTCCAATGAGGAGTGTTAAGTCGGAGCTAGGAGGATGCCGAAGACAGGTCCGGAGTGCGAGAACAGTCAGGATCACCTTCCCAGAGGAAGCCAGGGTCTGGAATAGGGACTCGGAGAGAGGGCTCTTAGAAGTCACTTGGGCTTTCAGAGCCAGACTGCTGGAACGCGGCGCTACATGCTACCGCGACTTCCTGACTACCACAGCAGACATGGTGGTCGGCCACAGGGCTCTTCTCCTGAGCCAGAGCTACCGCACTGGAGGCTCGGCCGACTGTGAGACGAGTCTGTGTCCCCCTTGAGTCGTTCAGCCCTTCCCTTCCTTTCCATGTAGGGAGACTGAGGCCCAGAGAGGAAACGGAACATGCTGATTATACGCACCACCACCACCGCGCCAGCCTGGAAGGCTGAGTCCTGCCTGGAGAGGGAGGGAAGACAGTCCCACTCGGTGTAAGAAAATCTTCACCAGGCCAGCAGGTGTGTGGCTGGGTCCCACATGGTCTACTCCGCGGTTCAAGTCCTAGACCCAGTGGCTTGAAAATCATGCCAGGTGTGTGTGTGCGCGTGCGCGCGCGTGTGTGTGCGTGTGTGTGTGTTGAAAATCCTGAGAGGAGACCGGAGGACAAAGGATGGCCCTGTGGCCTTCCCTCTGGGGGCTGCTTTCTCGGTTTCCCCTCCCTCTGGATCGGTCTCTCTGTTGTACACGCGTCTATAGCAAACTAACAGGGAGAAACATCGTCACTTAAGAGGTGCTCAGGGTGGAGTTTCAGGTGACTTTGTTCACGAACGTGCGTGTCTCTGCATTTCCCACATCCTCAGCAGGCAGGGATTCACTCTGTGGTCAGAAGCCCCTCAGTAATGGTACTGGTTTCTTCTTCCAGCACGAGGTGGTGCCTCCTTTAGGCGGTGTGGGAGAGGTTTTATTATTATTTGCATTTTTTAAAGGAAAAACCGGGTGGGGGGCAGAAGGTGGTGTGGTGGTTTAGGGTGCTGGACTCCCACATGGCCGATGGCTGTTCCAGTTCTGGACCTGGTGGCTTGCTCTCTCACTTTCCCAATCTCTCTCTCTCTCTCACTCTGTTAAATTAAAGTAAATAAATAAATAAATAAATAAAAATTCTTAAAAAAAAATGAGGAAAATCAGAAATTGGAGCCAGTGAGCGGCAGATGGCATGATGGATAGGAGCGCTGGACTCCCAAATGGCCGACCACGGTTCAAGTCCCGGACCTGGCAGCTTGCTTTCTCTCACGCTCTCTCTCTTTGTCCCTCTCTGGTTAAATTAAAATAAATAAAATACAGTTAAAATAAAATAATTCTAAAAAAATTTAAAAAGAAATTGGTGCCAGTAGGTGGCGTGGTGGCTAAGGCAGCTGGATGCTCACATGGCCTACTCTGTGCTTCAAGTCCTGGACCTGGTGGCGTGAAAATCAAGCCAGGCACATCCCCAGAGGAGAATGGAGGAAAAGGGATTGCAGCATAGCCATTCCACCTCGTCCTGGGGAGATTTTCACTTTCCCTCTCTCTCTACCTCTCTGTCTCTCTCTGGCGAGTGCACACGCCCTATAGCAAAAACTTAAAAAGAGGGGAAAAAAGTTAATAAAAAATTAATATCAGGGGCAACCAGCAGTTAGCGTAATGGCTATGTCACTGGATTCCCACATAGTCGACCGCCGTTCGCGTCCCGGACCCGGTGGCTTAAAACTCACGCCGGGCGCATGTGCGTGCGTGCCCAAGATCCCGAGAGGAGAATGGAGGAGAAGGGATTGCGGCGTGACCATCCCCTCTGGGGGGTGATTTCTCGCTTTCTGTCTCTATGTCTCTCTCTGTCTGGTGAGCACACGCGCCCTACAGTGAAAATCTCTCCAAAAAAAAAAAAAAAAAAATATCAGGGACCATCTGGGTCTATGAGAGAACAGCTCTTCCCTGTCCCATGGGTGGGAAGCCCCATTCTGAGAGGAGCGAAGTGACATACCCAGTGTCTCACCGGGCCCTAGAAAAGGCTGCTGAGCTGAGCGGACTGTGGAGACCAGAGGTCCTGGCACGTCCGGCCCCTCCCAGGAGCTGGACACCTCTCTTCACTCAGAACAATGGCCCCCACAGTCCTCGCAGCAGGGAAGGGGAAGATGAAAGATGTGGGGGGGCAGCAGGGGTTGGGGCCCAGAGCAGAGCCAGAAGCAGGAGCAGGGCTGGGCGGGTCAGGGCAGCCCTCCCTCCACCGGGACTCTGGGAAGGGGCCATTTTGGTGGGAGCATGGGGTGTCTGTCTGCTGGTCGCCCACTGTCCCTGAACATCGTCCTGTCCAGTGTGGCCACACACAGGGCGCGGACACGGTGGGGTGGGGCCGCTCTCCAATTCCGTGAGGACCTGTACTCATGCCACCGTCTCCCCGAGTGCTCACCTGGAAAGGGGGCACCCAGTCTATCCCGGGGCTGTACCGAGCACAAAGGCACCCTCCATGGCGTGGGGAGGCAGCCCAGCAGGGGCTGGCACTGGGAGCAGGGCTGGAGGACTGGGGGGGAGCCTCTTCCTTCCTGCCCTTCCAGCTGGGTAGCAAGGTCTGAGGCCAGATGTGCGGCAGAGTGACTCAGCGCTTTCCTGCCTGGAAACTCCTCCCTGCTTGCCTCACCAGGCCGACCGGAGGGTGAGACAGCAGGCGGTGGGGGTGGCTGGTCTTGGACAACCTCAGGGGAGCTGTGCGCAGAGGGAGGACGCACTGGGATAAGGAGGTTGTGGCCTGGCTTGCAAGACAGGGATGTGATGGGGGGGCAGGGCACTTCGAGGCTGTCCAGGTACAGGTTGGCCTAAAAACACACCCCTCCGCCCACTGCTCACACCCATCCCAGTACTGCCCAGCCTGCCCCTACCCACTAGCGCAGCCTTTCTGGGCCGTGAACCGCAGGGCGCTCCCTTCCTGCCCACCTCTTCTCATCCTCGCAGCCGCTACCTCTCACCTCCCACCCTGCAGGCCCCCTACTAGCTCCAGCAAGGCTTGCCTGTGGAGACAGCTCTCTGGAAGGAAGGTTGCTTCCCAGTGACCAAATCCGCCCCACCCGGCTTGATCTCCCCTGGACAGATGCTGCTCACCTGGCCCTGGCCCTTCCTGCAGCCTTCTCCTGGCCTCCCTGTGTCCCCCCCGCCCCCCCGACAGTGCCTTCTCCAATCCCCCCATGATGTTCCCTTAAAGGTATGTGTTCTGGAAATCCAGTCCTTTTTAGTCCACCATATGGAAGAGGGATTAAGTACCTAGACTTTTTTCTTTTCTTTTTTTTAAAGGATTTTGCCATAGGGTGTGTGTACTCCTGGGGAGAGAGAGACAGAGGGAAATGAGAAATCACTCCGGTGGGGAGGAGTGGGGGGTGGGGGGTGGCCACACTGTAACCCCTTCTCCATCTCCTCCTGGGATGTTGGGCACCCACGCACACACACCCAGCGTGATCTCCAAGCTGCCAGATCTAGGACTCCAATCGCAGTTGCCCGTGTGGGAGTCCAGCACCTTAACCACTACGCCACCTGCTGGCCCCAAGTGCCTGGACTTTGGCATTACGTGGACCTGGATTCAAGTCCTGCTGTGCTTGTTTCTAGCTGTAAGGCACCTTAGTGTCCCTCTCTGAGCCTCGGCTACCATCACGGATTGATAGAACCCACTCCCTGGGGATGGAGGGGAGAAAGCACGCCAGGCACTGAGCATCCGCTGGCTCAGAGCGAGGCCATTCGTGCTCAGCCTATTTCCAACTCCCACCTCCCACACAGCCCAGTCCCCTGGGTGTCCTGGTGGCATTTCAGACCCCAAGTGGCCCAAAGCAGAATCCCACTCCTTCTTCCCCTCCCTAAACACCAGCTTCTCCTGATGTCCCACCATTGGCCCAGGGACACCAAGTGCTTCCCGTGAGCCGGAGCTATGTGCAAGAGGGACAGCTTGAAAAGTCCTCGTCTTGGGCCGGGTGGTGGCACAAGGGGTCAAATGCAACATATTCTGCCAGGCCCCCCTGTGGGAAAGTTCCGCAGCCAGAGACCTCCCTGAGCTGTCCAGGCTCCCTCCCAAGTGCCCATGACTTGGGGCTGGCTGAGACGGGCAGATTGTGGCATCAAGACTCTGCCTAGGGACTGGCAGGTAGCATGGTGGTTAGGGCACTGGGCTCCCACAGAGCCCTTGACCTGGCAGTTTGCTTTCTCTCTCTGTGTCTCTGTCTCTCTCTGATCGAATTGAATAATAATCAATAAAATAAAATAAAATAATCTCTTTTTTTAAAAAAGACTCTGTTTGGGGTGCTGTCTCTCTGTCTCTGTCTCTTATGGTTGAAAGAAATAAGCACTTTTTTTTTTTTGGAGAGGTTTTATGCTGCTGGGCGTGTGTGCTTGCCAGAAAGACAGAGAGACAGAAAGCGAGAAATCACCCCCTAGGGGAGATGGCCATGCCACAATCCCTTCTCCTCCATTCTCCTCTCAGTTCTTGGGCTCGCACGCACATGTGTCCGGCGTGAGTTTAAGCCACCGGGTCTGGGACTCAAACTGCGGTCGACTACATGGGAGTCTAGCAACATAGTCATTATGCTAACTGTGGGAGGCTGCGCACCAGAGAATATCGCTGGTTTCTCAGAGAGCAAACAATTACACAATGCCAAAGGCCATGATTGGCTCCCCTTCAAAAACCTCACCTTCAAAACCATGCTCTGATTGGCCACTTCCCATAGCAAATTGGTGAGCTTAGAATCCCTCAGATTTGCATATCCGGCACCTCATGATTGGTCCACAAAAGTAACCAATCATAACCCACCTTTTACAATCCTTCATTCAACCAATCACCGCCCACCAACATGTATATAACCACGATCCCTGGCCATAATTTCCAGATGACCTGGAAGACCCTGAAGAACAGAAGACCCTGAAGAGCTGTGACACTGCATCGTCTCCTAATGACCCTGAAGAGTTGTATCACTGCGTTGTTCGTCCCATCTCTCACTCCTTCCCTCAGGAAACCTTTTCGACTGTCCCCCGGGTCCGGACACTAACTGCTGGTTCCAATAAACACACTTTTAAAAACTGCCATCATGGGACCAGCAGTTAGCGTAATGGCTATGTCGCTGGACTCCCACGTAGTCGACTGCAGTTTGCGTCCCCGACCCGGTGGCTTAAAACTCACACCAGGCGCGTGTGCGTGCGTGCCCAAGATCCCGAGAGGAGAATGGAGGAGAAGGATTGTGGCGTGGCCATCCCCCCTGGGGGGTGATTTCTCGCTTTCTGTCTCTCTGTCTCTGTCTGTGTGGCGAGCGCACGCACCCTATAGCAAAAACCTCTCCAAAAATAAAAAATAAATAAAAAATAAATAAAAACTGCCATCGTGGGACCAACAAGTGACGTGGTTAAAGGACTGGACTGCCACATGGCTGACTGTGGTTCAAGTCCCAGATCTGGTAGTGCGCTTTCTCAATTTCACTCTCTCTCTCTCTCTCTTTCTCTTGCTATATCCCTATCTGGTTAAATTAAAATAAATAAATAAAGTTGAATAAAATAATTCTTTAAAAAAATACTAACATCCTGATTTAATAAATTGAAATTTCTGAAGATGATACCCTAACAAAGGTCTTTTTAAATAAGCTTCTTCTCCAGGTGAGTCTAATGTCTGGTTCTTTTCTCAGGATCTTGGGCTTGCACGCACAAGTGCCTGGTGTGAGTTTAAGCCAGTGGGTCTGGGACTTGAACCGCGGTCGACTATATGGGAGTCCAGTGATATAGCCATTATACCATCTGCTGGTCCAAATAATGATAAATTTAAAATTAAATAATTCCTAAAAACAAACAAACAAACAAAAACTACTATTGTCCTAAAGCAGCTTAGTCTGGTGAGAGGGACAAATAAAAGTTATTTTTTTTTTTTATGTTTTTGTTTTTAATTTTTTTTCAATGATTTAATTTAGTTATTTAGATTAGAGAGGGACAAAGTGAGAAAGAGAAAGTGAGTAAGAAAGTAAAGCCGCCAGGTCCAGGACTCAAACTGCGGTCAGCCATGTGTGAGCCCAACGCCCTAACCGCCACACCACCTGCTGGCCCCAAGTTTGTTTTTTTAAAGAAGTTTTTGCCTTAAGGCATGTATGCTCGTCAGGGAGAGAGAGGCAGAGACAGAGGCAGTGAGACGGAAATTTAGAAGTCACCCCCCAGAGAGGATGGCCACACCACAATCCCTTTTCCTCCAGTCTCCTCCTGGGACCGCGGGCACACACACACGCGCCTGGAGTGATTTTCAAGCAATGGGGTCCATGACTCAAACCACAGTCGGTCATGTGGGAGTCCAGCGACATTACCACTGTGCCGTCTGCGGGCCCCAACAATTAAATGTAATAAGATAACCCCCATCAGAGCTGCTGCTTCTTCTTCTTCTTTTTTTTTTTTTAAGAGGTTTTTGCTATAGGGCAGGTATGCTCTCCAGAAAGGCAGAGAGAGACAGAGAGACAGAAAGCGAGAAATCACCCCCCAGGGGGATGGCCACGCCGCAATCCCTTCTCCTCCATTCTCCTCTCGGGATCTTGGGCACACACGCACATGTGCCTGGCGTGAGTTTAAGCCACTGGGTCCGGGACACAAACCACGGTCAGCTACATGGGAGTCCAGCGACATAGCCATTATGCTAACTGCTGGTCCCTATTAGAGCTTCTTATGGAGGACATTCTATGTTTAAAAGGAGTGCTTAGACCAGCAGGTGGCATGAAGGTTAAGGCACTGGATCCCACATGTCCAATTCCATAGTTCGAGTCCCGGATCTAGTAGGTTGAAAATCACACTGGGGGAACCAGCAAATGGCATAATAGCTACATCACTGGGCTCCATGTAGTCAACCATAGTTCAAGTCCTGGACCTGGCAGCTTGAAAGTCATGCCAGGCATGGGTGTGTGTGTGCCCCAAATCCCGAGAGGACAATGGAAGTAGTGTGGCAGTGTGAAGAGTGGCAGTGTGAGGCGTGGCAGTGTGAGGTGTGGCAGTGTGAGGAGTGGCGGTGTGAGGGATGGTAGTGTGGCAGTGTGAGGAGTGGTGGTGTGGCAGTGTGAGGCATGGCAGTGTGAGGAGTGGCAGTGTGGCAGTGTGAGGCGTGGCAGTATGGCAGTGTGGCAGTGTGAGGAGTGGCAGTGTGGCAGGGTGCAGTACAAGGGGGCGGGGTCTGGGGATCCTTAGGGCTGGGTGCTTGGCTCACGGTTCTGTTTAGAGAGCTCCCTTAGGGCAGCATGGAGGATGCTGGAAGAGCTGAAAGTGGAGGCAGAGGAGACGGGAGGAGGTCTGGGGAGGAGGATTTGGTCTGAGACTTTACTGCTGTTCGGCCATGCAAGGGCTGTGCGACCTTGGGCAAGTCACTTGAGCTCACAGCCTCCGCCCTCTGGCAGGCAGAGATAATGGCAGGCCCCCTGGGGATGCAGGGGAGGGCGGATGCTAATGGAAGGGAAAGTGCTGGATTAATGCAAGCTGTTCCGAGTCCACGGGCAGGCTGCCTTCAGCCACAGCCCCACCTCTAGCATCGCCTCCCAGCGTCCTCCAAGCTGGGCCCACCTCCTCCGGGGCTGGGCGAGGCGCGGGCACGCGGGGTGCGGGGCAGGCTGTGCACACCTGAGTCGGTCCTGGGGCCAGCGCCCTCCTGCTGATCCTCATTTCCCAGCTGCAGAAGGGCCACGAGGGCACCGCGAGGTCGGGGGAAGGCTGCAGGTCCCTGGTGTGCCCCGCACCACCACCACGTGCGCTTTTTTCTCCTCCCCCCGCCCCGCCCGCCTGCAGAGCAGAGTGGGGAGCAGTGAGTATCTGCAGAGGGCCGAGGGCCCCTCCCCAGGGGAGCTGTAGAGGAGCCCCAGGACACTTCCCAGCAGGGTCTCCACAGCCCTCCTCCAGGGGCAGCCTCTGCCGTCCTGAGGAACCCGTGCTTCCAATGACCTGGAGGGGTCCCACCTAGCAGAGCCTCCCGGGCCCCCAGCCCCCGGGCACGTCCCTCTTGTCCTCTCTCATTCTGCCACTTGGGGGGCACCAGATGGATGGGCCGTGCGCTCAGGAGCCGCTCAGCCAGTCCTGCACTGTGCCCCACGGGTCCCAGGCCTGGGGATGCAGATTGAGGGATGATCTCTGCAGCCCCTGCTCTTTAGGGAGTCTAGGCTCCTGGGTAGAGCAGGGAACACGGGAGGACTGATGGAGAAAATCAGACCTCCACCAAGATAATTAAACCCTGGGCCTCCACTTCACCGCCTGTCAAGTGGGAGCAACAGTTCTTACCTCCTCAGGGCTGCCTTGAAGGTTAAGGGAAATTATTATTATTATTATTATTATTTTGGCTATAGTGGATGCTCGCTCCCCGGAGAGAGACAGAGAGGGAAAGTGAGCAATCTTCCTCCAGGGTGGGGAGTGGGGGCGGGGACAGCCATGCAGCCATCCCTCCTCCATTTTCCTCTCTAGCACACACATGTACCTGGTGTCATTTTCAAGCTGCTGGGTCTGGGACTCAAACCATGAAGCCAGCCATGTGGGATCCGACTGGCCTAACCTCCACACTGCCTGCTGGCCCAGGAAATGATTCTGTAAAGCACCCAGGGCAGGACCTGGAAGCTGGTCAGGCCATCCGTGGAGACGCCATGAGGCTGATGCCAAGTCCCACGGTGGGCATCTGCTGGGCAGCCAGGGAGGGGAGGGTTCTGCAGGGGACGGAAAGCTGACACAGGGGCCTGGGAGTGTTCTGTTTTGTTTTAAGTTAGAGCGTGTGTTTGCTTGGGGGAGAGGCGGAGAGGGGGAGAGGGGGAGAGGGGCATCCTCCCAACCTCCGCAGGGTCTCGCCCAGCTGTAACCCCCCCCAGCCCATTGGCTTGTCGGGGTCTTGTGTGTCTCGGCCCTGGCATTTATTGGAGAGCTATTTTTGCTATAGGGGCGTGCGGAGAGCCAGGGAGAGAGAAAAGGTGAGAAATCACCCCCCAGGAGGGATGGCCAAGCTATAATCCCTTCTCCTCCATTCTCCTCTTGGTATTTTGGGCACGCACGCACATGTACCTGGTGTGAGTTTAAGTCACCAGGTCTGGGACTTGACCCACGGTCGACCACAGGGGAGTCCAGTGATGTAACCGTTACGCTATCTGCTGGTCCCATCCCTGGCTTGTTTGCAGGCCCACAGGGATCCCGGCTAGGGGTCGGCCACGTGGCTCCCAGCTCGGCATCCAGAGCCCCGAGGACAGCGTGCGTAGGCTGGCCTGCGCTGGGTCTTAATGGATGAGAAGTGCTTTGCCACGAACACGGGGAGAGGAGGGCTGGAGTGACGGCCAGGGGCGCTGAGACTGCCATGTCCCTCAAGACAACTGAAAGGGATTAGAGTGGCTAGGGACGACGTCCAGATTTAGCCCTAAGTCCCTCTGGGGCAGTGCGGAGGACTGATACTGAGGAGAGGAGTGGCAGCAGGACATGCCGGCACTCAGTCGCTGCCCGGGACGCACCTACCAGCCAATGAGCCAGTTTGCCACCCCAGGAACACCTCGGCCCCCACCTGCAACTGGCAGGGCCACAGCCTCAGGCCGAGGAGCTGAGGGACGGGAAAAGGCGCAGAGCACCAGGCAGGGCTGCAGGGCTGCGCCTCCTTCCCCGCCTCCCCTGCCTGGCCCAGGCCTCCCCTTTGTGAACAGGTGTCTATGAGTGTGGGCTGAGGCGGCAGAAATGGCACGGGGGCCCGAGCTGAGTCGTGCTCAAGGTCGCTCTGTGCTTACCTTGTCGAGGCAGCTAGTGTTCACACCTGCAGTAAACGCACGAGAGGCTGGAGAGGATGGAAGGCGTGTGGTGGGTGGGGGAGCGTGTGAAGAGCAGCTTTGCACTTGACCCGGTGTACTTCAGTATTGTACACACCTTTTACATGCGTGTACATTTCACATGATCGCCTCTTTTTGTTTTTTTAAGAGGTGTTCGCCTTGATGGGGTGGGGGGACAGAGACCGTGAGAGGCAGAGTGAGAAATCACCCCCAGGTGGGATGGCCAAGCGGCAATCTCTTCTCCATTCTCCTCCCAGGATCCTAGGCATGCATGCACGTCTGGAACTTGAACCATGGTCAGCCGTGCGGGAGTCCAGCGATGCAAGCGCTACACCATCTACTGGCCCCATGGTTGCCTTTGTAAAAAGCAGGGATGATCCACCAACTTCACAGATGGTTGGAAGGGCTAAAATGATCCCACGGATAACATTCCTTTCATTCCACCTGCGGATCGGAGCCACTGAGCAGTGGTCTCTCCTCCACTTCGTTGCCTGGACCTGTGTCTGTAATGGAAACGGATGGTCTTTAATATCTGTCTGCTGGGCTAACCATGTAGCCTAGTGGTAAAGGAGCCTGATTCCGCATGGCCGACTGTGGTTGAAATCCCGGCCCTGGTGGTGTGGAGACCATGCCACGTGCGTGTGCGCGTCCCCACACCCTGACAGGATGGAGAAGTGGAGGAGGGGTTGTGGCGTGACCGTGTCTGTGGGGGGCTTTCTCCTTTCCCTCTCTCTTTCTCTGGCAAGCACATGTGCCTTCGGGCAATTAATTTTTTTCTTTTAATTTAAAAGCAGAAATACTGTGGCCTTTTTTGTTTTTGGTTGTATAAAGATTGCTCTTTATTTAAAGGATTTACCATCGTGTGCCCCTCCCAGTCTCCACTGTGACAGAGATGGCAGTTCTCTGGGTTGGGATCTAGCCAGCTGCTGGGTTCACACACAGGAAGCCGCCGAGAAGGGAAAATTGCATCGAGAGCCTTGAAGTAACACGCGTGCTTTAAGAACTGCTTGCTACTGAATTACTCAAGTGGAGCCCCATTTGTCACAATCCAATCGCAAGGGTTCCAGCCCCCCCACTGCTTGTGTAGCCATCACGGGGTAGAAATTGGGGCGGGGGCAAAGGCGGGGACAGAGGGCACACTTTCATCTCCTTTCACGAGCTGTGAGTGGTACAGCTGGGAGGAACGGAGGAGGGGCGTTCTATTTTGGGGGGGCTGGAGTAGGATGAGGGGCGACTTTCGTACAAATCTACATGGCCGGTGAGACGTCCCTCTAGTTCCACGCTGTCCTCCATCTTGAGTCTCAAAAGTAGAAATACTGTTCATTTAAAAGACAAAAATGGGGCCAACAGGTGGCGTGGTGGTGGTTAAGGGCACTGGACTCCCATATGGCCGACCACAGTTCAAGTCCCAGACCTGGCAGCTTGCTTTCTCATTTTCCCCTGCCCCTTGCTCTTTCTTTCTCCAGAGGTCAAATTAAAAATAAATAAATAAGTTAAATAATTCTTAAAAAAAAAAAAAAAAACAATGGGGGCTGGCCCCACGGCCTGGTAGTTGAGGCGGCTGGATCTCACAAGGCTGACCACGCAGTTCAAGGTCTGGACCTGGCGGCTTGAGAACACACCAAGCGTGTGCGTGGTCCCCCAGATCCCCAGAGTAGGGGGAAATGGAGGAGAAGGGATTGCGGCGTGACCGTGCCCCATGGGGGGGGCTTTCTCCTCTCTCTCACCAGCAAGCAATGTGCCCTCTAACAAAGTGGTAGAAGAGAAATCTGTGACCTGCTAGTTGTGTCACTTTCTGTGCTTTGCGGACTTCGGAGCTTCCGTGCGCGTTTCGTTTTCGTATGGACGGATGCCTGTGTATCCAAGGACGTGTGCATGTCTGCGTCCGCGCCAACGCATGTGTGTAGGGGCTGTGTGTCTGTGTGTCTGAGCTCGTGTTTCTGTATCTCTCCCCCTCAGGTCCACCCCGCTGGGGATAGAACCATAGTGGGCCACTGGGTTCCAACACCGCAGTCCTGTAAACTCCTGACCGGCTGGGCCGCTGCGCCTCGTGTCTGATTAGATGTTAGTCTGTCTTAGCATACCTGAGCTTGGCTTTGTGTTGATTTTTAGTTTTTTGCCGCAGGATGCATGCACTCACTGGGGAAAGCAAAAGCAAGAGAGAGACAGATAGGGAAAGGGAGAGATCACCCCCCAGGGGGGAATGCCCGTGCCACAATTCCTTCTCCTCCCTTCTCCTCTCAGATTTTAGATACGCACACACATGTGCCTGGTGTGAGTTTCAAGTCAACGGGTCTGGGACTCAAACCACAGTTGGCCATGTGGGAGTCCAGTGCCCCAGCTACCACGCTGCCTGCTGGCCCAGCGTACCTGAGCGTTATGGGCATCCAGATGTGCATCTGACACATTGTACACTAGCGTGTGTGTCCATGCTCCTGGAGGAGCCAGTGTGACACGTGTGTATGTGGGGTGTCAGCCTAGGTTTGTCTGTGCGGTAAGGCAGGGGTGGCCGACTACGAGCACAAGGCCAGGGCTCTGCCTACACTGCTCTGCTCCTCTCCAGCTTCCAGAGGCCCTGAGCGTGGGGCGCTCCCCTCCTGGCCCTGCCCTTGGGCACAGGGCCAGTCTCGTGGCCCAGGACAGGAGTGGTGTCTGTCCCTAGAGAGGGACCCCTGCCGCAGCGCTCTGCAGGAAGCCTAACAGGTCCCAGGCCAGGCTGGCCGCCTCCCTGTGGCAGACAGAGTCCCCCTCCTGGCAGAGTAGGAGCCCTCTGAATCTGGGGTCAGGAAACCCCTGCCCTCTTGGCCCAGGTCAGTGTCCATCTGGCTGAGCTCTTTGTGCTTGTTAGATGCAGCCAGACAGTTGGGGAAACAAAGCATGTCTCCATGGCAACCCGCCTCTGCCTTGGAACGTGGGCAGCTCAGTGGTTTTGCGGGGCCCTCTTTGGGCAGGCGCTGCGATGGGGGTAGGTGGCAAGGATGAGTTCCTGAGGCTTTCACATATGTGCACTGCGCCCCCGCACTCTGACACACTCGGGTACCTCCTGGTACACACTCCTTTCCTAGTTGAAGCCAGATGTCCAGCTGGGGGAAGCTGGTGCCCAGAAAGGGTGTCTTGCCCAAGGATACCCAGCAAGTTAGAAGGGAGACTAGGAAGAACCAAAGCTCCTTTTTAAAACTTGCTAGAGGGCACACGTGCTTGCCAGAGAAAGATGAAGGGAGAGAGAAAGGGAAAGTGAGAAAGCACTCCTGTGATGGGGAGGGCGGGGTGGCCACACCTCAGCCCCTTCATTCTCCCTGGATTTTGAGCACTCGTGAACACACGCCTGCTGTGAGTTTCGAGCCTCTGGGACTTGAACCACAGTCAGCCATGTGGGATCCAGCTGACCCCATACTTATAAAACCTTTTTTTAGTTTTTTTTTTTTTTTTAATGGTGTTGCCATATGGTGAGTGCGCTCACTGGAGAGAGAGAGAGAGAGAGAGAGAGAGAGAGAGAGAGAGAGAGAGAGAAGGAAAGTGAGAAATCACCCCGGGGGAATGGCTGCACCATAATTCCTTTTCCTCCATTCTCCTCTGGGATTTTGGGCATGCATGCGTGATTTTCAGGTGTGGAACTCAAACTGCAACCATCCATGTAGGAGTCTGGAGCCTTAACCGCCATGTGACCTGCTGGTCCTTTAAAACTTTCTTTAGGAAGCTACTGGCGATGAGTTGGTTAAGGGTGCTGAACTCTCACATGGCCAACTGTGGTTTGAGTCCTGGACCAGGTGACTTGGTTTCTCACTTTTCCCCCCTCTCTCTTACTTTGTCCTCTCTGGTCAAATAAAAATAAAATAAATAAATAAAGTTAAATAATTAAAGAATAATTTAAGTTTTTAAATATAATTATTTATTATATTATTTCATTTGTTGTTATTATTATCTTAAATAATAACAGTAATTATTATTATTGGGCACGCATGCACACGTCTCCATCGTGAGTTTAAGCCGCCGGGTCCAGGACTCAAAATGCTATTGACTACATGGGAGTCCAGCAACAAATGCCATTACAACAACTGCTGGTCCCTTAATTC
>NW_006160087.1:2298415-2303254 GCF_000334495.1 Tupaia belangeri chinensis | reverse complement strand
AGAGAGACAGAAAGTGAGAAATCACCCCCCGGGGGGATGGCCACGCCACAATCCCTTCTTCTCCATTCTCCTCTCGGGATCTTGGGCACGCACGCACATGCGCCCTGTGTGAGTTTAAGCCACCGGGTCCAGGACTCGAACCACGGTCAACTACTTGGAAGTCCAGTGACATAGCCATTACATTACCTGCTAGTCTCTCAAAAAACAATTTTTAAAGTAATGGAAATTGTGGGACCAGCAGTTAAAAAGATATGCCAGGCGTGTGTGCGTGTGTGCCCAAGATCCTGAGAGGAGAATGAGAAGGGATTACGGTATGACTATCCCTCCTGGGGGCGTGATTTCTCATTTTCTGTCTCTCTGTCTCTGTCTTTCTGGAGAGTGCACACGCCCTATAGCAAAAAACCTCTCAAAAAAAAAAAAAAAAAAGAAGATGCACAGATTACTAAAAAAGCACAAAAAGGGGTAGAAATTGCACACACCACAGTTGGACTGTAGGCTTTCTTTTTAAAGAATTACTTATTTCATCTTGGTATTATTATTTGCTTTCGTTTTTCTTAGTGAGGGAAGAGAGTTGTTTGGACATTCTGACAGGTCTCACATGCCACAGTCCTGCCCCAGTATCGCAGTGATCGGGACCAAACGTAGGCCTCCCAGGTGGCCACAGCCCTGTGCAGGGTACCCTCCTGCCCGCACCACTGTGGAAGCCGGACCCCACACTCTTCTTGTTTAAATGTTCTCTTTATTTATGATAGGACACATGCACATGAAAGAGAGAACAAGAGAAACAGGGGGGGAAGAGAAGCACCTCGCTTGCGCAGGGTCTGGTCATGCCGGGACCCCCTTCCTCTGGTCTTCTGACCCTTGGGTCTCAGGCTGACCTGGCCGAGGATCAAAACCATGGTCGCCAGGTGGGAGCTAGTTTCTCTGGAGCAGTGCTGTGCCTCAGCAGAGCTAGCCCTCGCTAAATTTTATTTATTTATTCATTATTTTTAGGTTTTTGCTGTAGGGCGTGTGCGCTCATGGGAGAGAGAGACAGTGAGAAGGAAAGCGGGAACCCCCTCCCGGGGGTGGGGGACGGCTGCACCACAACCCCTCTCCTCTCGGGATTTGGGGCACGCACACACATGCACACAGCGGGATTCTCATGCTACTGGGTCTGGGACTCGAACTTCGGCCAGCTTTGTGGGGACCCAGCACCTTAACCACCACATCACCTGCTAGCTCCATTTTTTTTTTTTTTTTTATTGCCACGGGACATGTGTGCTACCCAGAAAGAGAAAGTGTGGGGGAGGGAGGGAGGAAGCATCCATTGGTAGGGCGTGGTCACACCACAATCCTTCTCCTCCATTTTTCCATCCTGTCTGGATTTGGGGCATGCACACACGTGCCCAGTGTGTTTTTCCAACTGCTGAGGCCAGATTTGAACCAAGGTCGGCCACGTGAAATCCAGTTCCCCCAAATGCTAAGCTGTAGGGCCGGCCCCAGCAGGCTAGTTTTTGACAAGCTGTTAAACAGAGCTGGCTGGCTGACATCTCCACGTGGACTTGAGAATAAAGCTGCTCCCCACTTTCAACAAGTCGCTAGACCCTGGCCAGTGGCCCATTTGTCTAGGAAGGAGACTCAGCATGTGCCAGTTACTGACAAACGGGTGCAGGGGGTGGTGGGAACTGGCACTCAGGGGAACCCGAGCCCCCTATGGCTCAGGGGGTCCTGGGTTCAGACCATTAGAATGTCACTGTTCCCACTCACGTGCCTCATGGCAAGGAAGTTTTGATTTGTAAGATAAATTTATACTTATGAAATATTGTTTCGGTCCATTTTATTTGTCAGAATTTGGGACAGATTTTGTTTGAGGGAGGAAAAGAAAAGGTTTCCTGCTAAGGGAAAGTGTTGGAAAACTGGGCCGGCCGGTGGCGTGGTAGTTAAAGTGGTTGGATCCCACATGGCCAACTGTGCGGTTCAAGTCCCAGATGTGGCAGTTTGAAAAACAAGCTGGGCACATGCGTGCCCAAAACCTAAGAAGAGAATGGAGGAGAAGGGATGTGGCGTAGCCATTCTCCCTGGAGGTGCTTTCTCACTTTCCTTCTCTCTCTCTCTCTGGCTCTCTCCAGCAAGCGCACACACCCTATAGTGAATTTCCAAAAAAGTTTGGAAACCACTTTTCTCCCTTGCATGCACTCAGGAGCACACCACTCTGACCGCTGGGTATCTGTGGTCAGTCTCTGGCAGTAGGGCACAGAGATACTTGCTGAATGAAAGGAGGGGAAGCCACTCCATCCGGAGACTGCAGTGGCAACAGCTGGCCCCTCGCTCTCCTTCCGTCTCTACCTCTCCCACTCCTCTCTGTCCCCACCTCCCTCAGTCAGCTCAGAGCTGGGAGCCCCTAGGCCTCCATCTCTGACAGGCAGACCTCGGCAGTGGGGGAGTGAGTTATTTCACCTCTCCACACAGCAGGGAGGGGTGGGGAGGCTTGGGGTCTGGTTCTGTGCTGGGAGGGTCAGAGATCTCAGCAGGGAGGGTGTTTGAAATGTGGATCTGGCCAACACAGGAGCCTGAGGAGGGGACGCAGGGTAGCTGACTGTGGGGTGGGACTTGCAGGGTTCTTCCTCCGCTTCCAGACACTGCTCTGCACTCTTGCAGTCAGGCCCGTGCGGGTGGTCTGAGAGCCAGGGCAGCCAAGGGCGATCCCCTTCCCAGGCTCCATGTCACTTCCTGGTCTGTGCTCCCAGATGGCCTGGCTGCCCAGCCTGGGCAGGATCTGAGGAGTAGGAGGCAGGGCTGCAGGGACAAAACTAGGGCGTCGGGTTTGTGAGGGCAACATGTGGTGGGTCCTGGGCTTTCTAAGATAGAGGCCTAAAGCTGGGGTCCTGGGCTGCTGCCCCCAGCCTGGTTATTGCTGGTTCCTCCCTGGGGACAGGCTGGCAGTTTCCTGCTTGGTCAGGTGACAGCCGGGCTCCAGACTGGACTTTGGGCCCTCTCACCAGGGACTGCTAGGTTGTCAGCTCTCTCAGCTGCCTGCTTGGCCAGGGGAGAAATGCAGCACAGTTGAGCAATCCTTAATCCAGGGGGCAGGACGGAGCTCAGCCAGGGCGCAGCCAGCCCTTCTGCAGGCTAGCCCTCCCCAAGAATCTCAGGAGCATGTCCGCCTCCTGGGCCAGGGGATAAGAGGTCTGAGGTCAGTCTGCTGAGAGGTGACACTGGCTGTTGGGGACTGAAGCAAAAACAACCCTGACCTCTCCTTCCTCCCTCCTCCCTACCTCCAAATCACAGAATCCAACCTTAGGTGGACTCCTGGGGTTTCTGGTTTGAGGACAGCCTTCCCTGAGGGCATCCACGAGCCCAGGCAGGGCCACCTTCACATGCAGGTCGCACATGGCTCTGTGCTCAGAAAGGGCCCCCCAGCTTCGTGTTGTCCTTGACATTCTGAGAATGCCGGAACAGAGGGATCTGCAGGTTCCTCTGCACTGGCCCGCAGGTTATGGAGATGCCCCTGGGAAAGGGCGCGGAAGGGTGAGGGCCTGAACTTAGCTTCTCTCCTGCCTGCCCTAGCCCGGACTCCATCCTGCAGGCCAAGGCCCTGCCCCGCCATCTGGGCTACACTCTGTCCTGCTTGTCCTTTGACTTTCACCCCCTAGCAGAGGGCGGGGTGGGGGCATGACCTTAGGGCTCCTGCTGGGCTAGGTGGCACACCTGAAGGTCCGAATGGGTGCTCTGGGAGCAGGCCACTCTGAAGGAATGGTGGTTAGACAGGAATCTGAGGCCCCGGGGAATGGGTGATGTGCCCTCGCCCAGGGACAGGGGTGGGGGAGTGTCAGTGCTGGCCCAGGGTCACCACAGCTGAACCCCTGGGGACAGGTAGAGAGGTCTGGGCCTGCACTCTGATAACCCTACGGTGTCCCGACGCTTTCCACTGGGTCAGGCTGGCTGGCTCCCACCCGCCCAGCAGCCCAGGAGGGAGCAGGTGTGACCAGGCCAGGGCTGGGTGACGCAGGCCACCTCTGATAGGGTGGGCATCACAAGGCCAGCTGTAAACCCACAGCTGCCCCAGGGCAAACCGGAGCGCCTAGGACTTGGAGCCTCGGGACAGGTGCAGCTCACGCCCAGCAGCGGCTGCTTCCTGTGCTCTCGGGCAATCCTGTGCCCTGTGGGCCTCAACTTCCCTCCTGTACTGTGGGGTACCTCGCCCTGCTCCCCTCTAGCTTGCTGTGGGATCAGATGAGGCAAAAGAGCTCGGTCAGCTCTAATTCGAGCCGGAGGGAGGGACGAGCAGTCCCGGCTCTCACTGCGCTCTCCAGCCTGCTCCCCATCACTCCCGCAGGCCCAGATGCCGCCTGAGGGCCGAGCAGCTCAGAGGGGTCTGACCCGGCAGGGGCGTCCCGGGCCCCCAAACCTAGCCCGAACCCGCGAGGGACGAACCCCACCCCAGCCACCAAAGGGTGAAGCCTGGGCCAGGGGTGGGGTGGGGCGGGTGCTGAGAGGTAAGGGGGCGACTGCCCTTCGGGATGGGAGGGGACTGCCCGCTGCGGGTCACCGTCCTCTTCTGCAGCAAGTCCCCCAACACTGCCCGGGACTGGGAGGAATGACGAGCCCCTCATTCCAGGAACAGAATCCCACAACCCCCGTCTCCTCCAGGCCAAACCCGGACACCAAGAGCCCCGGGGGCGAACCCCCGCGTTCAGCTCGCCCTTCCCTGAGCCGGTCGCCCTCCCGTCCGCAGCCCTGTAGCGCCCCCTCCATCCCGAGCTCTCTTAGGGGTTCCCTCCCGGACCGGCCCCCGACACCGCCCTTAGCCCGGCAGTCCGCTCGACCCCGGCCCCGGGACCACCTTTCCCGGCCCGG